>NC_135492.1:5911026-6226552 GCF_052094955.1 Ictidomys tridecemlineatus
TAAGACAACCCTACAGGTGCACTATCTAGTCTCTGTCATAATGTCCTTAGGGAGAAGGGGCTCTATATTTGTATTAACTGTTCCTAATCTTGGATAGCTAGCACTTGGGCTTAAAGAAAAACTGGGTTAGAATGTATTCATGGTATCAAAAGGTATGTAATTTTGGATTATTATATGTGCAGCTGTTAAGAGGGGTGGCCAGTAATTTTTTTCTTCTTTCCTTTTCACTGTGTATGAGTCTCTCTCTTCTCTTTGCTTCTTTAAAAGTTTCCTTACAAGAAGATTTGAAACAGATCATGCTGGCCCTCAAAACAAAAGATAAGTTTTGATGGCTAATTTGAATAAACTGGGACTTCACTAAAGAAGAAAACAGAGAACAACAAGGAATTTGAAAATGTGATAAATGTAGGGCAGTATGTGTTCAATGATTACAATCAAAATAAATAAACCTAAGCTTCTGAAAATTTCTTCTGCTTGATAACTACTCTTTCAACATTTTTTAATTTGGTTTTCTCCTTGACATTTGAATGACTCAACTGTGTCCCCTGCTATGTGTAGTCTACAATAGTTTACATCACTAAATTATACTAGGTAATATTTATCTAAAGTGAAGAATATCTGTACTAAAAATGCCCTTATGCCCTTTTTCATTGAAACACAAATCTGAAACTCATTCTTATAGAGAATTTCGAAGAAGATACTCTGCAACAGAAGTAAATTAAATAATAATTAGTAGTTAATAATTTTAAAGGGAAATTAAACTTACCCAGGAAGGCAAAGTTTCTATAATTCTCTAGCATCACATCTCTATATAAATTTTTCTGAGCAGGCTGAAGGCATTCCCACTCCTCTTCAGTAAAATCAATGGCTATATCCATAAATGTTAACAGTTCCTAAAATAAGAGTAGGAAATTAATAACACATTGACCACATGAATATTTGCACAGTCTGTAATGTAATTAAAGTTGAAATAAGAGTTAGTAGACTATCATGTAGGTAGTGTACTTCTGCAGAAAAAGTGATTGAAGTTCAAAAAAGTATACATACACCACATTTATGAAACACAATATAAAACTCAGGCATTACCCCCCCATTTTTTTTCATTTTTTATGTCTTGATCTAAATTATACATATTTTTCAGATGAGAAAATCATGGTAATTAAGAACAGGAACCCTCAAATTTTAATTGTACAACCACTAATCAGAGATTTACTAATGTGTAGAATCTTATTTGTTATTTCTCTAATACATCTATCTATTCTGAATGTGTAGTGAGATCTTTAGTAACTCCAACATCAATGATATAAGAGAAATTTTGAAATTCAACAAGGTAGACAAACCACTTAATGGAAATATTTAACAGTTTATTTAAGTTCAGACATTTTATGTTTTTTATGTGTGTTATTAATATAAAAAATAGCAACAACAATCCTGTTTGAATTATCCTTTCTACATTTTGTATTAACATACAAAATTATATATATATATATATATATATATATACAAACTTTGATCGATGTTTATATTTTATGATATTTATAATAGAATATACGTATAGCTCTTAAAATAAATATAATTTGTTGTTTTTAATTTGTTCTTTCTAGTTCTACCTGACAGTAAAATCGATTTTTATGATATTATGAAAGCATGGGATATATTTTATTTTTTTTTAATATTTTATTTTTTAGTTATCAGCAGACACAACATCTTTGTTTGTATGTGGTGCTGAGGATCGAACCCGGGCCGCAAGCATGCCAGGCGATCGCTCTACCGCTTGAGCCACATCCCCAGCCCCAATGGGATATATCTTATCCTAATTAAAATCCTGGTCTTGTTGGTGGTTACAATGGTAGGATTCACTTACAGATATATATATTTTATATTTTTATACTTTTCCCTTTTATTTATTTATTTATTCATTTATTTATTTTTAGTTTACGATTGTGCAATCTAGTGATTTTCTTTTCTTACCCTTCCCCACTTTATGAGCTTCAGATTTCACATATCAGCAATAACTTTCAACTTTTGGTCTTAAAGAAATGGTTTGTTTTACTTAACATAAAATCTCCAGATTCATCCATTTCCTAGCAAATGTCATAAAGTCATTCTTACTTATGGCCAATTCATAGTTTATTGTGTATATAAGCAACAGTTTTTTGTCCTCTCATCATTGAATGGACCCATTTCATCATTTAATGGTTGGTTTTATAGCTGAGCAATTGTGAATTGTGCTGCTATAAACATAAATGTGGCTATGTCAATGTAGTATGCTGATTTTATGTCCTTTGTGCATATATCATGCATTCAAAAAACTGGGTAAAATTGAGGTTCCATTTTTTTAACAATATTCATACAGATTATTATGTTTCACTTAGACCTCTATACAGCTGGAAAAAGTGGAATTAATCTATACCTGAGGTAAAAATAAAACATACACAAAAAAATTATAAGCCATAAAATGACTAGAATTTATTATCAAATCATTCAACCCAATAAAGAGCTAATTGTTTTTAATATTTATTTTTTAGTTATCGGCGGACACAACATCTTTGTTTGTATGTGGTGCTAAGGATTGAACCCAGGCCACACACATGCCAGGCAAGTGAGCTACCGCTTGAGTCACATGCCCAGCCCCTAAAAAGTAAAATTTAAAAACTAAAAGTAAAGAAAGTCTAAGCAAAAGAGAAAAATTAGAACCTATTAAAGATAAACATAACACAGAGTTACCAATATCAATGTTGGTGCTTTTAAAAAGCAAATGAGACCAGTCTAGTGATGGACAACTGTAGTTCCAGTGACTAAGGAGGATAAGAAAAATGGATCATAAATTCTAAGACAATATTATATATAATATTGTCTTATATATGTTGTATTGAGCAACTTAGTGAGGCACTTAACAACTCAGCAATACTCTGTCTCTAAATAAAATATAATAAAAGGACTGAGGATGTGGCCTTATTGTTAAGCACCGCTGGGTTCAATCTTCAATACAATTTTTTAAAAAAGCAGATACAATTAAAAAAGCACTAGCAAATTTGAAAATTCAAAAAATAAAAAATATATCAATTATACAGTATGTAATTGCAAATATAGGCATATATAATGATTTCTCACTTTATGGAAATACACTCTGGAAAATTTATCCTAAAAATCTTCTGCAATTTTTCAATTCTCTGAGTGCAATGACAGAATCTAGATGGTATAGACTAGTACATGGCTAAGATATTTGCTAGATCCATGTTTGTACATAAAGTCAACTGCTGACCAAAATACCATGATGCCACATGATTTATGTTATGAAGTAAAATCAATCAGGGTAAACCTCATAATTCTATAAATGGTGAAACTACAGAATACACTGACAACAAAACTCTTAAAACATGCTAGGATATTGGGAAAAGAGTGTGATAATAAAATGCTATTTTATCCCTTTACTCATAAAACATAACAACATATTTTGACACATTAAATGCAGAATATAAGTTATTAATAAATAATACTGAAATATATAAGAAAGTACAAAGCTCAAAAGTTTATATAAAAAAGATAGGGTTCGTATGGTGGTGCACACATGAAATATCTACTATTCTGGAGTCTAAGGCATGAAGTTCAAAATTTAAGGCCAATTGAAGTAATTGAGAAAACTCCATCTGGAAATAAAATTTAAAACAGAGCTGAAAATATGCTCAGCATTAAGACACTTTTGTTGAATTCCTAATATCATAAAATAAAAAAATAGGTTTTTTTTGTTTTCAAAATTATATAATATAATAGATTTAAACTTTTGAAATACAAAATATTAATTCAAAAAATGTATTCAAATGATTACATTAAAAGCTGCAAAACTGACAAGGAAAAAAGAACCCCTAATTTCCTCACATATAATCAAATGCTTATAAGAAGAACAAATACAACAGTTTGCAAAAGAAAAACAAAAAAATATTGAAGAGTCACATTAAAAAGGATATATCTAAGTGTTCAATAATCATAAAAACTCAAAATCTTTAGAAATTAAATAACATTGAATAAAATCACATCATATAGATGAATTAAATAGTATTGATGAATATGTGGAATAAATGCATTCACAAAAAAAGGAAAATAATAATTTAAGCTTTTATTATCTATTTGTAGAAACTGTTTTGTAAATCATATGTATATGATACACCCACACAGTAATCATAGACTAAAATTACAGCAACTGTACATGAGAATACAGCCACATTCTTCCAGAGTTGAAACCAAGGGGCATGGCTAAAGAGGAAGAAATAATAATTAAATTTTGTAAAATGTAAATTCTAGGAGCTAGAATATTTGTTGATGTATTATATCTAGTCTGACAAATACAATAAAATACCATATATATTTTATGCTGATGTCACATGAATGTTGCATTTCATATGAAAGTATGTTTACAAAAGAATATACAGTATTTGAGAAAATAAAAATACAGAAAAGAACATAAAAGACTCAAATATTCAACATATTTACAAAGGATAAAACTAGTATACAAATGATAACTTTTTTCAAGGTACCCTTTAACAAAAACTGGTCATAATTTTACCATTCTTTACTTTTTGTTAAAGAATAAATCAAAGCAACAACTTCTAAAATTTTCTTGGAAAGTTGAATGTATATAAAATTAGACAAGAACTCTCTCATATATAAGAGCAAATGTACTAGTGATCATTACCTGACACTAATGCATGTTAAAATATTACAACAGTGTACTAATTTTAAGATAAAGAAATCACAATACAGAAAACTACTTAGGGCAATTCATATGTATGCAAATATCTTTTTACTGATAATTATTATAAGTGTATAAATCAAAACATATCAATAAAATATTTAATGTTAGTGAATGCTACAATCCAACCTCAAGGTAGATGTTAGAAAAAAAGGCATAGATTACAAAAGCGACTTGTATGCAGAATGTGTGTGACACTGAAATTATACACAAATATCCACCAAAAAGCAGATATAAAGAGAGATAATTTTAAAAAATAAAATAAAAATAAATAAAAGCAGAATATAAGCCTCCCTCCATTTATGGATACACCAAATAAATACATACTAATGTTTTGAGTCCATCGAAAAACTGTAAAAGAATTAGAGGCACACAAATTGGAAAACTGGAAAAAAAAATATCGAGCAAGACATAAGTAGAGGGGCTGTGGATGTGGCTCAAGCGGTAGCGAGCTCGCTTGGCATGCATGCAGCCCGGGTTCGATCCTCAGCACCACATACAAACAAAGATGTTGTGTCTGCTGAAAACTAAAAAAATAAATATTAAAAACTCTCTCTTTCTCTTTAAAAAAAAAAGACATAAGTAGAATGCACTTGAAGATTTTCCTAATTTGAGCAATATGCAAAATTACTGGAACAAAATGCCCAAATCCAGTGTTAATATAAATAAAGGAAGATTGATTTGGGTTTGAAATATATTATTTAACTCTAAATTGGCTGTAGTTTAAATGCTAATTTATCTGTACACACAGAGGAAGGAATAAGATATACATGAGTATTTACTCCAGGAAAGAAAAAAAATAAGTGGTTTTCTATGGCCATGCAAGATCCATTGACTTTATTCTATTAGACAAGAGTGAAAGAGGTGTTAAATCTTAAGGGAACCCCTTCATCCCTTAGAGGGATTTGCCAACATTTTCTAAAAATACAAATAGCTGTTGCTGACAGTTGAAATTTTATCTAGACAGTACCAAAATGTTAACAGAGAAATACAGACCACCACTGAAAGCCAAAGTGGCAGTTTAGCACTTCTTGAGCTCTATCACCCAGCTCACTTTACTAATAACATCAGACCTAATCCATTCTTTCTGTAAGTAATTTGTCCCGATATTAACTTTTTCCATTCAATGGACTACATCTGAAAACTCAAACCATTGAAAGCACTGGTAACTGTGCAGGTGCAAATCTCCCTAGAACAAAAAGAAGTGTTTTCACATTGGTGTGCAAACATTGTAATCAGCTAAAATCTCGAATATTAGTGAAGAAAAATGGTTACAATCACAGATGCCTCTTTATTTCTAAAATAGGTGCATATCAATTTTTTTTCCAGTGAGCATAAGGCACCATCCAACTATAAAATCTTCTGCATGAACACAGCTGTTAGAATGGCTACTCTCAAAAAGTGGAATAGTAAGTAGTACTCCAATTATATAAATATAGAAGAAAGAAACACTGTGCTAGACTATAAAATTAGTGAAGACATTTTTAATAAAATGGAAGTTGAGAGTTCTATAAGTTATTTCTTTGAGAAACTAAGCTCTCTACATTTATACTGCTCTTGAACAAGAAAATCCCGAGTACTTGTCTGGACTTATGAGAGGCATTAGATGTGTCAGCTGTGGCATCCACATATTACATAGTTCTGAAACACAGTTCCAGGAAAATATCAGAGTATGGAATGAAAATGCTCTCATACACATTTCACAAATGAGCATAAAGACACTCTGAGAGGTTGTCTGCCTTTAGAGACACAAAGGAAGAATAGAAACACATGATTTTTCCAAGATCAAGTGATTCTTCTTTACTTTTCAATTATGTAAAATGCTTATAAACAACAACAACAAAAATTTTTGCTTTTGATTTTTTTTCTACGGTACTGGAAATTTGAAAGAGCAGCATGTTAATTCTGGGCTACATACCCAGCCATGATTTAAAATCATAAGACAGGTTTTTCTAATTGTCTAATTAGTCTACCTAAGTTCCTGATGTTTACCTTGAAATTGCAATCTTACTGACTTAGGCCACTTGAGTCTCTGGAATTAACATGCATGTATAATTGCACCCAGAGAGAAAAAAAATACTTTAAAGTCTCATCCAGTTTTTGGTATACCATGTTCATCTCAAATATAATATGGGTAAAATAACTGATAATACTGCAAAAATGTAACTGATAATACTGGAAAAGGGGGAAGTTATCATTGAACAGAAAGCTAACATTTTATATATAAATGCAACTCACAATACAAGGGCATAAATTTAAAATCACATTCAGCAACTGTCTGAAGATTAAAAAAAAGTTTAAAAGTACTAGGTATGTAGCAAAGTGGTACAGTACCTCTGGCTAAATCCACAAATACCATAATCTCCAAAATGAAGGAGAATGAATTAAGGAGGAAAAAAAACCTGAGATACCTATAGAATATCTCACCCTGCTCCTGGAGGAAAAAACACATGGATTTGTAATTATGATGATCTCCTCACTCCAGAATCCACAACACAATCTGAGAAGATTAGAAAGTATTGCCGCAAATGTTCTCACATAGAATTTAAGATAGGGGCTGAAGATATTCTATAGGATACTATAGGACTTCCAGTGTCTACTGTTAATATATGATCCAGTTGACTGGCCAGTGAAAATTCATGGCTGACCTTTCTCAAAAGAAGACACAGGAATGCAGAGACCAAAGATTACACCAGGGATTCTAGCAAATTATTGCCAGTTCCCACCATAGTCAGTGCAGCCAGTTTCAACCAGACTCACCATCCAGTCTCAGGATTTCACTGCACACTCATCATTTACTCTCTTTTTAGGAACCACATGTCCTCTCTATAAATCACAAAGTACCTATACAGGAGAAAAAAAATCAGGTTCACTGAACATAAGTGATGAAGCCTAGAAGTGGATACCCACTCTGGCAGACTTGACACCAGAAGGTCAAAACTTGCTTCTCTTTACTGAATGTGTGTAGATTGGACAATGTTTATATAAGGGGTCCTGATTGGACATAACTTATGTCTTCATATGCTCAATATGAACCTAGTGAGTTTTTTGAGAGTCAGGAGATAAACTCAAATCCAGAAATAAATGATGTCACAATTGTAGGGTCTTGTATGTACACACATTTATTTATTTATTTATTTACTTATTTATTTTGAGGATCTGGGAATTGAAATCCAAATCCTCAGGCAGCATCAAATTTATGGCAACGTATCCTTGGAGAAGTAAAATCGAGCCAACCCAGAAAAGCATTTACATTTAAACTTGCATATGAGGCCTTTTGAATGTGTAGATTATGTATGTAAATATATTATTTATGTATGAAAATAATACAGTGACAATCCTGTAAAATTTCAGTTAACTTCTCTTGTATGAAAATAGATTGAACATTAAAATTATATGATGTGAAAAGATAAATTATTTTAGAATTCATATAAAAATAGTAAAATTGAATTTTATAGTATAACCCATAATTTCCACTACATGAAAATTACCATTATGTATTTAAAATATTACTAATAAAGTATATGTATTTTTGGAACAGCACCCTCAAAACTATGTCAGGAGTCCAGAAAATCTCAGTTCACAGAACCATATTTGAGAGTTATGCTTGTCCTCAGTTCAAGAAGATGAAGGACATGATCACTTCTTTTTATTCTACAGGTGAATGATACATTTACTTTTTAACCAATATTTCTCCTGAGATATAAAAAAATAGAGAGAAACTGCCCTGAGTCAGGGCAACGAGATTTCACCAGAAAGTGTATGTTGTGTGTATGTTTGTAACATATATATATTTCCCCAGATCCAAAGATTTTAGCCTATTATTTAAGTTGACTAATGGAATATTCTTATTTTTATGACATGATCTTAGACCCAATGGCCTGTCTATAACATTTTCTTTTTATTTATAGGATGAAATCCCCTTAAGAAAGTGAGCTTGAAATGAAGATGAATTGTGTTGCTATCATGATGTCATACACATGTAATCCCAGGTAGGGGATTTAAAATTTTGCTTCTTTAAGAATACTACTAAAGCACAAGAAATAGAAACAAGAGTCACTAGGTGGGATGAATTCAAACTGAAAAGATTCTTCTCAGCAAAAAAAAAAAAAAAAAAAAAAAAAGGTGAGGCGAAAAGTGAGACCAGAGATAGGAACAAATTTTTACCACATGTACATCAAGTAGAAACCTAATTTCCAGGATATATAAATAACTTAAAAAAAATACCAAAAAACAAATTTTCCAATCATTAAATGAAATGGACTAAGGAACTGAAGAGACACACTTTTTAGAAGATAAACAATCAATAAATCAATAAAAAAATGTTCAACATCTTTAGCAATTAAAGAATTGCAAATCAAAACTACTCCAAAATTTAATCTTACTCCAATCAGAATGGCAGTTATTAAAAATACAAGCAAAAATATATGTTGGTGAGGATGTGAGAAAAAAGCCCCACTGTAAAAATGTTGGTAGGACCCTAAATTTGTGAAACCAATCTGGAAAAAAATAAGGAGATTCCTTAGAAAACTTGGAAAGAAACCGAAATTTACCCAGCTACCCAACTCCTCAGTTTAGACCAACCAGAGCTAAAAACCAAATAATACAGAGGCATATCCACATCAATGTTCATAGCAAAACAAATCACAATAGATAAACTATAGAACCAATCTATATGTTCTTCAATAGATGAATGGATAAAGAAAATATGGTCTATTTACACAGTGGAATAATACTGAGCATTAATATAGCATAAAATTATGGAATTGGGAAGTAAATGGATGGAGTTGGAGAATATCATGTTAAGGCAAGTAAGCCAATCCTCCTAAACCAAAGACCTAAGGTTTTCTCTGCTAAGTGGATGGTGACCCACAACCACAATGAGGGAAGTGGGAGGTAGCATGGAAGAAATAAAGAAACTTTGAATAAGACAAAGGGGATGGAGGTGATGGGAGATGGTATAGATGGCGGAATAAGATGAAAATCTTGTTGTACCCAAAGTAGAGTTACATGGGTTTTGTAACTATACTTTCTGTACAACAAGAGAAATAAAAGTTTGTGCTCCATTTGTGTACTATGAAGTGAAATGTATTCTGCTCTATTAACAAGTTAAAAGAAATTAATAAATTAATTGATTTCTAAAAATTCAGGAAAGATACTTGCATTTCCCTAGATCTATACATAAACATATATGAGGATACATATATATATATATATATATATATATATATATAGAACATATTTAGTGTATATAATTTATGAACAATTTTTTTCATATTTCTATAAATTTTTTTAAAGAAATGACAACAGAAGCATTACAATTCTTATTTCTTGTATAGAACACAATTTTTTCATATCTCTGGTTGTATATAAAGTATGGTGATACAAATTTGTGTCTTCGTACATGTACTTTTGATTATGGTCTCTATCACCTTCCACCATTCTTGCAAATCCCGTGTCCCCTTTCTTTTCCTCCCACCCCTTTTCTTTATTGAGAATCCATCTATTTCTCTCATGCTCCCCCTCCCTACCCCATTGTGAGTCAGCCTCCTTATATTTGGCATTTTTCTTTGAATTGGCTAACATCACTTAGCATTATCTTCTTCAATGCTATCCATTTACCTGCAAATGCCAGACATGATTATATACCTAGAAGACTCAAATATCTTCACCAGAAAACTTCTAGATCTCGTAAATAAATTTAGCAAAGTAGCAGGATATAAAATCAACATCCATAAATCAAAGGCATTTTAGTATATCAGTGAAAAATCTTCTGAGAGAGAAATGAAGAAAACTACCCTGTTTACAATAACTTCAAAAAAAAAATACTTGGGAATCAACTAAATAAAAGAGGTGAAGGGTCTATACAAGAAAAACTACAGAAACTTAATGAAGAAAAATCAAAAAAGACCTTAAAAAATGGAAAGATATACTTTGCTCATCAATAGGTACAATTAATATTATCAAAATGACAGTACTACCAAAGCACTATGGAGATTTACTGCAATTCTGATCAAAATCCTAATGGCATTCCTCATAGAAATAAAAAAAGCAACAATGAAATTTATCTGGAAAAATAAAAGATACCAAGAATAGCTAAAGTAAACCTTAGCAGAAAGAGTGAAGCAGGTGGCATCACTATACCAGACCTTAAACCATACAACAGAGCAATGGTAACAAAAACAGCATTGCATTTGAAAAAAAAAATACTGCAGATGAATGGTACAGAATAGAGGTCACAGAGACTAACCCACAAAATTATAATTATTATATATTAGACAAAGGTGTAAAAACATGCACTGGAGAAAAGATAGTCTCTTCAACAAACCACCATCTCTCACCATGCACAAAACTCAACTCCAAGTGTGTCAAGAACCTAGGAATTAACCCAGATACTCTGTGTCTAATGGAATAAAATACAGGCTCTATTCTTCATCATGTGTGATTAGGCCCCAATTTCTTTAATAAGACACTGATAGCACAAAAATTAAAACAAATTATCAATAAATGGGATAGAATCATACAAAAAAGTTTATTCTCAGCAAAAGAAACAATCTGTGAGGTGAAGACAAAGCCTGTATTTTAGGAGGAATAATTTACCCCTCACATATCGGACAGAGCACTAATCTCTAGGGTACATAAAGAACTCAAAAGACTAAGCAAATAATACTAATAGTGATGATGATGATGATGATGATGATGATGATGATAACCCAATCAAGAAATGGGCCAAGGATATGAACAGAGAGTTTTTAGAAGAGAATATACCATTAATCAACATTTTTTAAATATATATGATTGGTTATGGCCCTCCCTTTTCAGTACCAAGAACACTTCTGGTTCAGTTTCTAAGGAGGGGAAACACGACCAAGAATTATTCTCAACTCTCCTTTGCAAATTATCAAATACAATTATCTATGTCATTTTCTAAACATAGCTGGACATGGGAAATATAGGTTTAGAGCAGAGAACATTTTTATTAGAAACACAGTGTAAAAGAAAGAAAAAAAACCATAATTATTTGTACCACATTGAACCACAAGAGAAATGGGACCTGGAATTCAGAAAAGAAAGATTCAAACTTTTATACTTTGGAATGTGGATGACATGGATGCCTAAAGTGAAAAGGTTATTACAAGCTTTTGCAAAAAAATTTATGTGAGTGGCAGATAATGGTTAACCAAATAGAATCTTCACAGTGTATTCCAGGGGCTTTGTCAGCTGTGCACTCCAGAACATATAGGTATTCATAGCCTCATGAAGAGCATTATTCATCTGTGCCCTCTAAAATTATTCCCATAGTACAGATCAAAAAACATGGGTATCTGGATACTAAATGGCAATTAAGCAGCCCACAGAAAACTACCCAGATACAGAACTGTATGAAATTTCTTCAAAGACCATCAATGTATTGTCAGCTCCTGACACAGAGCTGTCAGTCTGGGGAAATATTATTTTCTCTGCATTTTGAAGAGAGTGCATTGAGAATTCATTTCAGGGGTAACATAAATACTTTTTTCGCTTTCATATTAAGAAACTCTTCAGAAACAGAGCTCACAAGACAGATTTCTTAGAAGGGTAAATGCCTGAAGATTACAAAAACAACAACAACAACAACAAAAAAAAAAATCAGTGGCCCTGAGTGACTCAGTAAGGAAATAAATCTAAAAGGCTTATAAGAAACTAAAAAGCAAAAAAGTAACTATTTCGAAAATAAATATGTTCATTAGTTGCTATCTCCACAACATTTCATTAGGTAAACAACAAATTATGTATGAATATTTCTAGGATTGGCCAAATTTTATTCCATATGATTTTATATTAAATTCCAAAGTCCACATAATAGAATTCATGATTCACTGCCAAAAATATTACAGAAAAAAAAATTTTAAGGAGTTGATGTTTAGTAAATGTCATTTAACAATTTTATTACCATATTATTTTAAAGAAATTTATTCATTTTCTGGCAGCCATAGTGTAGAAAATTTCTTATTTATTTTTCCTGTAGTAATTAACAAAGATAAGCCCTAGAATCAACTTTAAATAATCTACCCTTACAATTATACAAGAAACCTATAATAAATGATGAGTTAAAAAAAGTCAATTTTAAAAAATAATTTAAACGTTTTTATTTATTTGAAATCAATCTCTAGCTGCATTTTTTGGATCCTTTTCTCATCTTTTAAGCAAAAATTATATAAAAGACAGAAGTTTGAACTTCATAGTTATACATGAGATATGTTTATTAACTATAAAAATTCAAAATCTTTAGAAATTTAAGAAACAAAAAATAAAAACCCATCATGAAAAAAATTAAGTAATATTGATAAACATTTAAAACAAACTAATAATCATTAACTCAAAAGGAGTTTAAATTAGTATCTATTTGTAGAAACTATTTTGCTATTAAATATACATGATACTCCCCATCACAGAGACTTACTGAAATTAGAGCATATGTGATCATGATAACATGTAAGTATGCAATGGTACTCATCCAAACACTTGAAGCCCAAGCTCAATACAATATACATCTTAGAAGAGATAAATAATAATCTGTAGGAAAAATGGTCACTGGGGCCAGTAACATTTCATAATATATCCAGTTTAAAAAAGAGCATAAAACACTATGTATAAATTTTACATAGGTGCCTTATGCAAGTGGTATTTCCCATGTGTACATTTTTAGAAACAAGATATGTAGAACTTATGAGAAAATAAAAGTCACAAAAAGCACATAAAAGACTGAATTATACATTCCATGTAAGTAATAAAACTCAGCATTACAAAGGTGATAATTTCCCCCAAATTAACCAACAATATATCTCACTAAAACTTCTATGTATAAATATGAATATATAACAGTGAAGTCTACTTTTATGTGTATTCTATCAAGCAATAATTCAAAAAACTATATATAAATATATGATAGAAGAAAATAGGAGAATAGGGAAAGGGTAACTACTGGATACTGAAGGGGAGCAAATTATATTTCATGTTTTATGGTTATGTCAAAATAAACCTTACTATTATATATAAGAATAATGCAATAATAAAAAATCATCAAGCTTTACTTTAAATGAAGTAAGAAACCAAAGCATAAATTTTTAAAATTTATCTACAAAGTTATATGTAACTTTAGCCAAAAACCTTTTCAATTATAAGAGCAAAATAAGAACTTATCATGGCCTACTATTCATATATGGTGTGAAATTATAATATTGCAATAATAAAAAAATCAAAATATAAATAAGATCCCCATATGAATACATATGTATGTAAAAACAGTATGCTTTATTGCAATAGCAAATACTAGATAAATCAAACCATAACAAAAATAATCTCAGCAACTTAGCTAGGGCCTTTCTCAAAATAAATGTAAACCTGGTAGGTCTGTTTACTGATGAAGAGTCCTTGCTTCCCCAATGCTGAAGTATAACACCAGAGAAGTGCACCAACGCACATTTAGAGTAGAAAGTAGAAGCTTTATTAAAGGACAGTAGAAAAGACTTCTCCCCAGAAGAAAAAAGGGACCAAAGAGGTAAAATCCATGAAAGGGATTTTTTTTTAAAGTAAGGTCTTTTTAGCTTTTTTATAGCTAAGGTCTTCCTTCAGCTATCCCGCATTCCTGTGACATTTCTGTCCTTTGTTCTGTTATCTTGCAGTGTTAGAATGTAGGTGGAAAGACCCAAAGTGTGGAGGACAGGTGGCCTGAAAGAGTAATATGGGCTGGAAGGGCTTTTGGATTAGCATCACCATGATAGCTGTGAGCTGCTTTCCTAGGGATGGGCTCAGGGTCTTGGGGACATTTTCAATTCTTGTTATCCTGGACTCCATTCTCAATATGGTTTTCATTCTTGATTTTACTGGATATTAGACCCAATTTGCCTAACTACACTAACTACCTATCTATCAATCTGGCTTCACTACCAAGGATATGGCTAAGTAGTACAGTATCCCTGAGTTCACCTAACTTTAACAAAATAATAAAAATGAACAAATTAAAAATAAAAGTATGTCAAAATGAAAATAAGCTACCTCAAAAGGAAATTAGGCACCTCAAAATGACAGTTCTTCTCCTGCAGAAAAATGGATGTTGGAGATTTGATTTTGATAATTATTCCACCTGTCAATCTCCAGCATCTGGTAAGACACTGGGATGCAGGAACACACCTGCTACATAGTATTTTATGCAGATTCTGAGGATTCCCTTTAAGTATAAGGAAGGCAGCAAAGAGTCTCTGCCACTGACATGTTCCCGACCTGGTTGGCCAGTAGGACTGAAGAAATAGTGGCCCAGTGGAGGAGTTAAGCCTGCAGACTCCAGAGACTGCCCAGAGTCGCAATCTGCTAGCTCCTGTTTTCAACACAGCCAGTCTTGTGGTTCCAATAGTCTTTCTCCACCAGCCTCCCTTGCTAGGCCAATGCACACTCACCATTTCCTGGTTCTCAGAAGTAGGGCTACTTGGGATCCTCAGTTTCTGCAAAGCAGAACAACATGTGACTCTGAAGTGTGAGACTACAGGTGGCAAAAATGGAGGACTCAGGAGATAAGAAGTGAAAAGCCCACCCTCCCTGATGACACACGATTGGACAATTCCCACAAAATGCCCTTGATTGGAAAAGGCTTCAGATCATGAACATTGAATCTGAGAGAAGTGAACAATTTTTTGAGTGACAGGGAATATTATCCAATCCAGGCATGAATAAAGGCTAGAATCTCAGGTCTTTGAGTGCTGTTTTTTTTTTTTTTTTTTTTTTTTTTTTTTTTTTTTTATCTGAGAAATGTACCCCACCCAGAGTCTCAGGCTGCTGTGATTTTAAGACAAGGTTGTTTCCCATAAGTGGGAACTAACACAACCAACAGAACATTTTCATTTAAACTTACATATAAAGTAATTTGAGTTTATGGATTATATATGCTTGTATATTATTCAGGATTTAATATAAAATAATGACAATAATTATCAAATTTTATATATATATTTTTTGATATCTGTTCTTTTTAGGTGACAGGTTGAACTTTGAACTGGGAAGAAAACCCCTAAAGAAAAAGTGCCCAATAAAAACAACACAAAAGTGGTTGGGATTGTGGCTGAGCAGCAGAGTGCTCACCTCCCATGTGCAAGATCCTGTGTTCAATCCTCAGTACTACATAAAAATAAATAAGTGAAATAAAGGTATTGTGTTCAGCTACAGCTAAAAAGAACATAAAAAACATAAGGTAAAACTGAGAAACTAGCCTCTACCTCAGAGCAAAGACTGTTCAATTCTAGAGAAGAATGAGTTGGAGACATAGTCTACTCTTCTGAGCAAAATAGAAATTGCCTTAGAATATTTCCAAAGCTTTTAACTTTTCTAACATTTCAGAATTTTTGGTGATTTAAAAAAATTATTTTAAGAAATGAATTGTTTGAAATTAATTATTTATCTTTTCTGCATTATTTTTCACTTTCATTGATTTTTTTAGAAGAACTAACAGAACAGAATTCCAAAAGTTTTCCATGTAAATTTACAAGTATGTTTCTAATAATCAAGATAGAAAGCAGAAGCAAAACATCATCTAGTTTGGTGGTTCTGCCTCAAACTAGATAGTTACTTATTTATTTCTGCTATTATTCACTAGGTTCCTAAGGTTGCAGAAATCACCAACCAACACAGAGAAAAGTCTTTTTAGTTTGTTTCTCACATTCAATTCAAGCTAAAATACATTAGTATCACAGTAGTTTCATACCAAAGTGTGTTTCTAAATAATAAAAATATGTATACATAACTATATAAATAAATATAAAATAAAATATAATATTAGATAGATTTTTTTCCTGGATAATCATTTTGTACATATTTCCCTTTAGACACAGTTCTGGGAACAAAGTGTCACAAATAAGACATAAATCCTACATTGGTACACAGAGTAATTCAAGCACATACTAAGAGCTTGGTATAAAACTTGCCATAGAGACATAAATAACTAGAGAACATTATAGATAATTATACCTAAGTGCTAAGCAGCAAATTCATAGTCTTTAAGTATATGAAGAGAAAAGTTATCATAGCAAATTTTATAACTCAGTTGCTGCTAATATAGAGATAGATATTTATTAAGAGATGGTTTTATGCAGATTTTTGGTTTAAAAAGGGAAAGATCAGATAATGTAGGTGATTTAAACATGAGAAATAATATTTTTCTGCAATCAGTACCTTTTTTGCAGATATATGAATTATAATTAATTCTAACCAGTAAAATGCAGAAATAGTGTAAAGATTATTCACTAGGAGTAAAATTACTTAAAAACAGAACCAAAACTTCCATTCCTGTCCAAATGTTTATTCCTGACAAAAGACTGCTTTTTTGAACCATTTCTGTAGATAAGATTTTTTGTAATAAATATTCTGGTGATGTTTTCACATATCATTTAATATATTTATGCTTCACATTTTCTCTTTTGTCCTATTTTACTACCTATATACTGAAATATAAAAATTTCTAAATCCTAAACTCCCTTGATATTTGAGATATCTTTTAATTTTTAAGCTCATATCATTTCTGTAATGAATACTGTGCTTTCAGTAAAAGAATGACTATTTGTATGCACCTGGCTCATTTACAGGTGTTTTGTTGTGTTCTTTGGTTTTATTTACAGTGAAGTTTAAAAAAAAAGTGTTAATGTTAAACCAAAACACAAAGAAAACACCACCAACTCAAATTTTAAATCAAATTAAATCAAGATTGTATTGTGTGCTCAAAAGCTGGCCAGGACTGTCTCTTACAAGATTCTATGCTAGAGATCATCCCCATTATCTTCAGAAAAAGTTTTTACAGCACAAAAAGTTACAAAGGAGGTGGGTGTCTAAGGTACGTACAGGTAGCAAGATTTTGACAATCATAGTACAAAGACAAATAGCAGGTTAAGGATCTATATGGCTAACATTTCAAGGTAGAAAATAAATTCAGCTCCAGACATTATAATTTATGAGCTGCCACTGAGATTTATAGAGAATTGTTATTTGGTCAGTGGGAGCCAGAATTTATGAGGCACCAGTAAGGTTTTAGAGAGGGTTGTTATCTGGTAAGGGATAGCCAGGCATAGGTGAATTCAAAACACAGGTAGAAATTGCAAGCAAGTTTAAAACATCAAAATATTGTCAGGCCAAAGAGAAATTTTAGTTTTCTTGCACAAAACAGAAATAAACTTCTTACCTCTAAAAGCTCTCAGAGAAGATTTTATTTTTGTATTTTCTCCTATCTAATGGCTTCTGGCATTCCTTTGTTTGTAACCATACATGCTTCTCATCTGTTTTTATGGGGCTTCCAAAACAAAAAAATAGAGATAAGCCCTGCTGTGCCCCTCCTCTGACTCAGGCAATGGCAAGGCCCTACTGAGGTGGATGGTGCAAGGCGTCCATCCTCTGGAGGAGAGCAGTATGTTTCTGGGAATGGGCTGATTTGTTTTTGTATTCCTTTAGTAAGTATAGTTGCAACTTCTCATATGACCATTAAGTATGAAGGAAAAAACATGACTTTCCCAATTAATGCAACTACTTCTAAAGAATGGATCTGTTTGCTCTAAATGCAATGATTCGGCTGTGGAGTGTAAATTGTTAATGTCTAAAAAAAAAAAATTCCCTGTATTCCTGTCAAGGAAGTTTTTGAAAAATTAAATTAAAATCTAGAGAAAAAAAATTAATGTTAAGAAGACAGATTCATGCTTAGTACTGGGCAACTTGTTCTTGTTCCTGTACACAATGGTTTGTGTTCTTACTCTTGTTTTATTAAAATTAATAACAAGTCAACCACTTGCCAAAACCATGGCACCGGTTCCAGTCAGTAAGTCAAGAAAGAATAGTCAAGGTATAGGCCAATAGTTTGGGACATTTCTAACTATTATTAAAAGTTAACTAAGCAGAAACAGCTCAAAACAAAACTCGAACTGAAAGTACAAATGCTTGCTTATGCATAAGCCAAGGTACATTCTTCTATTCTAATTGTAGCTACGCAATATTTTGTTTCTTTGAACAATGATTCCTGTTTTGTAACCACAAAGTACTGTGAACCTGCCAAAATGAAAAGTATATATGATAAACTTCACAAGTAAAGATTGGAATCAACACTTTAACTTTGGTGTCTGTGTTGTCTCTCCACCCCCCTTTTTGCCGACTCCTCACCATCCGTTTGTCTCCTGAGACCCCCTGTTTGAGCTGGTCTCCTACAAAGCCCTTCTCATAGGGAAGATGTTTCTAATATAGCAAGTAACTACTCTTTTTTTAAGAGAGAGTGAGAGAGGAGAGAGAGAGAGAGAATTTTTAATATTTATTTTTAGTTCTCTGTGGACACAACATCTTTGTTGGTATGTGTTGCTGAGGATCGAACCCGGGCCGCACGCATGCCAGGTGAGTGCGCTACCGCTTGAGCCACATCCCCAGCCCAAGTAACTACTCTTTAACCCACAGGGTCTGACAACCATATTATAGGATATGAAACACCCTCCAATATGCTTATTTTTCCAACCATTGTTTGCAAAGATTGACAAAAGTCAATTCATTGCACAGAATGAGTGAGGTGAGTCTCTGCTCTGCAGTCCAAAACAGGAGGTAAAAGGGCCCCCAAAGTGAGTTTAAGACATGACCTACCTGACATAATCCTAAAAACAAAAGAAAATATATATTCAGAGAGAACCATACCCACATAATCTCATTTGACAGAATCAAATTCATAAGAGGAACAGAGGACATAGGCAAATCTATAGGGATTTGACTATATTTTCTTTTTTTACATTGCTATTAAGGTCTCCCACAATTATAGAGTTCTGTATCTCCTCAGTTACTACTTTATCATTACCTTCAACCTACAATGCATGAGGCACAATGAATTCACCCTCATACTCATGTACTTATCACTTATTTTTTTCTATAGAAATGCATATGTATATGAATATATTTTTCCCACATTTCCAAGATTCTACCCTGAAAATTTCTGTGATATCACTTCCCTGAAATGCATTTTCATTATTTCATGTCAGTTCATCTAAGGATTCCATATCATGTCTTGCAAAAGATGAGACAACTCTAAGGCCGTTCTTATTTGACTATTTATAAACTATAATTAAAGGTCAACCTCAGTAGCTCCATAGAAATTAAGTCTCATTCACCTTTCTCATTCATAGTTCTTTATTTTTTAAGTAGGTAGCAGAAATTTTATTTTGAAGAAGAATAAGTGATTTAAAGCCATTCAGTGTACTTTAGAGGATCTCAAAAACCTATGATTGTGGTTCTTAAACAACCTTACTACTGAAAGATCTGAATTACACTCCAGGTTGGACACTGATACTATGCTTCCATGGGAAATGATTTCTTGGCTGTGAATATTGTCTTTCCCTTTCCCCTATAGTCTTGGAAATGTGTAGATTGTGTGAACTTTTAGAATCACTATTTTCAACACACTTAGCATGGACCCATTTGATAATAGAAGACATCTATATTGTGAAAAAAAAGACCCTTCACCAAGCCCTAAAGAAGTGATAAATTAATCTCTGGAAAAAATAACAGTCATCCATTAGATTATTTTTTAAAAAATACTAAGAATAATTTTAGTTAGTAATACATTACTGTACTAGGAAAAGTGATATAAATGCAATTTTAATTTTTAAAGTTGTTTCTGATTACTACAAAGAGAGTATAAAAAGCTGGGTACATGGGCTAGAGTTGTGTCTGAGTTGTAGACTACATTGCTAGCATGTGCAAAGCACTGAGTTTGATTCTCAGAAAAACATATAAAGAGGTTTTTTTGTTTTATTTTTTAAATACAAGATAGTAGAATGCATCACAATTCTTATTAGACATAGAGGACAATTTTTTATACCTCTGTTTGTATATAAACTATGTTCATATCAATTCCTGTCTTCATATATATACTTCATCTTTTTTAAAGAGAGAGAGAGGAAAAAAAATTTAATATTTTTCTTTTTTAGTGTTCGGCGGACACAACATCTTTGTTTGTATGTGGTGCTGAGGATTGAACCCCAGCCTCATGCATGCCCGGTGAGTGCACTACCACATAAGCCACATCCCCATCCCCATATATGCACTTTAGATAATAATGTCTATCACATTCCACCATCCTTGCTAATCTTTACATAACACTCCTACACTGGCTACTTCACATAAACTTGCCTCAGGGATTTAATGCATTAATCAAATAGATTTTATTCAGCCTATGCAGTGCTGTTGGAATGGCTATTATAAAAATCTAAAATTGTCATGTATGGTGGCATATGCCTGAAATTCTAGAATCTATGGAAAATGACACAGGAAAATTGTTAGTACAAAGACAGCCTCAGTAACATAACAAAGGTACAATCAACTTAATGAGAGCCTGTCACAAAATATAACATGAAAAAGAATGTGGATGTATCTCAGTGGTATGCACCTCTGGGTTCAATACTCAGCACCAAACCGTACAAAACCAAGCAAATATCTCATAATTAATAGGGATTCCAGGGTACACAAATATGTAAAAATGTTAGTGACAATATAAATTTAATAAATATATTTTTATAAAAGTGTTAAGGTTCTTTAAAAGCACAAAATAAAAATGCCACATAATCCACTAGTAATAATTTGGGGTAGCAGTGCAAAATCATACATACCTGTACTCCCAGTGGCTTAGGAGAATAAGAGGTAGAAAACTACGGATTCATTCTCAAGTTAAAGTCCAGCCTCAAGAACTTGGCAAGGTCCTAAGAAAATCAGTAAAACCCTCTCTCAAAAATAAATAAATAAATAAATAAAAGTGTTGGAGACTGGGTATGTAGCACACTCGTAAATTGCCCTGGGGTTAATCTCCAGTATTTAAATAAATAAATAAAAATATAAATAATAATTCTTGGTCAAAAAATGCCATACAATCTAGTAATAATAACTCTGGGTATATATGTAAAAAATTAGGAATCCTTTTGCTAAATATATTGCCAAACATCTATTTTTATTGTACCTTTATTTACAGTATCTAATAAAAGAAAACAAATAAAGTATCTTTTAGATAGAAAGTATATCAGAAAATATCTTCCTGCTGCAAAGCATCCAATTAGTCCATCTCTTCAAAAGCTACACACTTAAAATTTAAACTGGTCCCTGGAAGGCAAGACTCAGAGAGTGGTATTTTATAAATACTCCAAAAAATTTGGAATCTCTGGGAATCTTATTTCAGATATTCTAAAACTCAGAACTATGTCCTATGGGAGATCAGAATGAGATCACAAGACATAATAAATTCTTTAATGGAGAATCTTAACTCAGACAACGTCATAACCAAAAGCAGTGTTGGAGATAAAAAAATAAGATTCTGTTTCACTGATTTCTAGTTTATGGATTCAAATCAAATATATATTAGAAAAAAAGTTAAGCCTACTGGTTAAAATCTACATAAAACAGGTATTATAAATGTATCAGGGGCTGGGTGTGTTGGTGCAAGCCTGTAATTCCAGTTGCTGAAGAGGCTGAGGAAGAATTATCAAAAGTTCAAAGCCAGCCTTAGCAGAAGCGAGGTGCTAACAAACTCAGTGAGATCCTGTCTCTAAAAAAAAAAAAAAAATCCTGGGGATTTGTCTTAGTAGTCAAGTGTTCCTGAGTTCAATCTCCAATATCCCCCATAAAAATGTACCAGGGGGCTGGGGCTGGGGCTTAGTGGAGCTAACTTGTCTGGCACATGTGAGGCACTGGAATCAATTCTCAGCTCCATATATAAGTAAATAAAATAGAAGGTCTATCAACAACTTTATATATATAGTACCAAGATATTGACATTGACTTTGATCTAATTTGTGTGTACTTTAGCCTTTAAGATTGATGTTGGTTGGGGCTGCGTATGTGGCTCAAACAGTAGCATGCTCTCGGTGGCATGTGTATGGCCCGGATTCAGTCCTCAGCACCACATACAAACAAAGATATTGTGTCTGCCGAAAAATGAAAAAATAAATATTAAAAAAATTCTCTCTCTCTCCCCCTCTCTCTCTCTCACACACACACTCTCTCTTAAAAAAATTGAAGTTTGCCAGGCATGGTGATGCATTCCTGTAATATCAGCTGTTTACAAGACTGAGACATAAGGATCATGAATTCAAAACCAGTCTCATCAATGGTGAGGCACTAAGCAACTCAGTGAAACCCTGTCTCTAAATAAAATACAAAATAGGGGTAGGGATGTGGCTCAGTGATAGAGTTCCCCTGACTTCAATCCGTGGTCTCTGACCCCCCAAAAATGGGGCTGAGTAAATAGCTCAGCTTGTAGAGTGCTTGCCTTCTAAGCATGAGGCCCTGGGGTCAATCCCCAGTACAGAGAGAGAGAGAGAGATTGAAATTGCATGTAATTGGGCTGGGGTTGTGGCTCAAGCGGTAGCGCGCTCGCCTGGCATGCGTGCGGCCCGAGTTCGATCCTCAGCACCACATACCAACAAAGACGTTGTGTCCGCCCAGAACTAAAAAATAAATATTAAAAATTCTCTCTCTCTCTCTCCCTCCTCTCTCACTCTCTCTTTAAAAAAAAAAAAAAAGAAAAGAAATTGCATGTAATTTAAATTCAAGTTAGTCCCACTTTTATTTTTTCCTGCCACGCCAGAAGAAAAGAGTTTCCTGAAATGTCTGGAATGTTTCTGTGGGTTATTTATTTATTTTATTTTATTTACTTATTTTTCTGTGGTGCTGAGATCAAACCCAGGACCTTGCACGTGCTAGGTGGGTGCTTTATCACTGAGCCACAACCCCAGATTGTCTGACGATAAATAAATAAACAAACAAACAAATTAATAAATGCATAAACCCTCAATTGATGATGACCCATTACAGTTTTTAAAAATCCTTAATTGGGACACATAAACCTCATTTAGGAGAGATTCATTCTTTTTAATGTCACCTAATTTTATTCTGCTTTCTTCTCATGAGAAAATCTCAGAATGATAAATTAAAATCTTTTAAAAATGCTCTCCAGTTCTTAAAGATAAACATTATAAATGATGCATACCTTTGAAATAAAACATGGGAAAATAATGATCAATAATGCTGAAAGTGGAGTTTTGAGATCAACCAAAATTATTTAGTTTGCCAATTGAATCTGGGTGCTTGTCTCATAAATTTTGAAGAAAAAAAATCTATTTAAGCAAGAAGAAATAGAATGCCCACCATGTGGTATGATACCAGAAAAAAAAACTCATTATTGTGTACCATCTTAGAAGTTTACAGATAGTTTTGGGAAGAACATGGAGCATAATGCATTTAGAATAGGCTTTGGAAAAGGCATCCTGACTACCATATGGGCTCATTTTCATTCTTTCTGTGAACCATCCTGGGACAAAAGACTTTGTTGAAGGCTTCAAGGCCTTTTACATTTGAAATACAACTTAATGGTGCTCATTAACATCTTTCAGTTAGCCACCAGGTATGTTTGAGTGAGGCCCATTATCCACATTACATGGTCATTATACTATCTATTCTATTTTATACTTATTCCCTGTGAAAAGAGAACCCTAGTTTTGCATATGTGACAGAGAGCTAGAAAACTAGGGGTTTATTCTGAGACCTATGGAGAGCTAAACTGAAGTTCTGGATTTCAGATTTTTGTTTTGTATTTGAGATACTGCTTTTGCTACATTTAAAAATCTCAGGACTCATGAAGAGAATGAGTTAAAAGCCACTAAGAAATTCAAAGTGACCCTGTCTGTAAATAAAAATATTAAAAAAAGGGATGGGAATGTGAATCAGTGGATGAACACCTCTGGGTTTAATTTCTGGTACCAAAAAAACAACAACAACAACAACAACAACACACATACACACAATGATAATAATAATAATAATAATAATAATAATAAATAAACAAACCCTCATGAGTAACAAGCACTAAAATTAACAGCTTCTCTCATGCATGAATACAATAAATGGATTTGGAGTTCTCTCCTGGTAATTATCTCAGTCTTCACTATGCAATCTGGAGATATGCTGGACTCATGGCACATGGAATCCCACAAAGGATTTTAGAAAGAAGCTGAAAGCACCATACAATTATGGAACAAAATGCCCAGGTTTTCAACTACTGGTCTAAGCCTCACTAGACTAGTCAGAGGGAGATGAAGGCTAAGATACCACAGAGGGACTCTCTGGCCACAAGACTCTGGAGACAACCAGGAGGAGTCCCTAGCCATGACTGCCAGTTTCCACCATTGCTACTCCTGTCAGCTTTAAGCCACCTTCCTAAGCAGTCTCAATATAACAAGGCACACTTACCATTTCCTGGCTCTCAAGGTTCTCAGCGTTCTCCCTGTGGTTTGTTTTTAGATTCTGCACAGCACAGACACCTGGGCTCTGGATCCAGGACAGAAGCCTACAAAAAGATTGAAAAAAATGGCGGGTTCCAGACACCAAGGGAACAGAAGATTGTGGAAGCCCTCCCTCTCATTACTGGCTGCCTGAGGATTGGACAGTTCTCAACCAAGTGACTGATTGGTCAAGGCTTCAGGCACTGCCTCCAACCTGAGCCAAGTGGGCACAGAATCAAAGTCTAAATGACAGGCTGCTCCATTGTCATTGTTAACCAACTACAGATCAGGGCTGAGAATATAGCTTAGTCAGTAGAGTGCTTGTTTTGCTGATATAAGGCCATGGATTCAATCCCCTGCACTACACGAATACACTCCCCTCCCCCCAAAAAAAAAAGATTAAGTAAACAAGTTTGGGGACCACGGTTATGGATCAGTGGTAGAGAACTTCCCTAGCATGAATGAGGTCCTGGGTTGAATAGGAAGCACCGCATTAAAAAGCCACCCAAGAGGGGGATGTGGCTCAAGCAGTAGCACACTCGCTGGCATGCGGGCTGCCCAGGTTCGATCCTCAGCACCACATACAAAGAAGTTGTGTCCGCTAAAAAAAAAAATAAATATTAAAAAAAACCCAACAAACAAACTACTAATGATACTGTGTCCATCTACAACAAAAAGTATTCAAGAAAAAAAAAGACTGTGTATTGGACTTGTGCACCCTCACTACAGAACTCATAAACACTTTTTATAAATAATATACACATATATGTCTTCAGACAATGTATAAATTTCTCCTGTGATGTCTTTTCAAGTAACTTATATTACAGGTATGCTTCACAACCTGAAATCCTCTTCACCTCAATTATTATTATTATTATTATTATTATTATTATTATTATTATTAGCCTGTTAATTGCATTAAATGCATCTGTATGGGGTTTTTTTAAGGCAAAGTTTTCTTCCAATAATAGGACCTAGCCCAGAGAGAAATGTATTGACACTTATAACTGTTTATAAGGTTAAAGCAATTTGTGAATAAATATGTATATATATTTTTATGAAATGATATCACAATTACTTTAATATACATTTTTTTTAATTTTTCTATTCTTTGTCTCATAAAAAAAACAGTTTGAACTTTAAACTCTTTAACAATGTTTTTATATCCCTTCCCCCAAAAAAGTGACTCACAAGTATAATTCAAATTATTGAGACTCATAAATTTTGATCTTTTATTTTAACTAGTGAAGTCTAAAGATTTTTTTTTTATTTTCACCTTTAAATCAAGCACACTTTATAGCTTTCTTGTTGTTTAACTGACTATAATATTCTGCAATTTTTACCCCCATTCTGATCACTTTGGACTATTGATGTTTTCATGGAGGGGATCTCAAAGTGGTCATGCACAAGGTAGGAAATGGATATAGTAAGATAAGATTGGTGATTGCTGAGTATGTAGATTTTGCTATACAAAATAAGTATTAGTGGATGATATGGGGGTAGGGAGAAAAAGAGCAATGAAAAAAATTTAAAAAAACTTGAACACTAGAGGGGTTCAGATGCTACAAGTCTACAATGATAGCATGAATATAGAGGGTAGTGTTCTTGGAATCAGCAATAAAATTTGAGGAAAAGAAAAAGGTAATTTTTTGCATAGTTCCCAAGTGAGAGAGCCAGGTGAATGGGTTCTGTGTTCAACTCTTCCCACCTAGGAGTGGAATTTATAGTTCATAAGGTATGTTTCAGTAAGTAGTAAAACACCATTTCTATATACCTTTATACTTTTTCATGGCTCCAAGCTGACTTTGACAATTCCAGTCACATTACATCTTTGCACTTGTTAGCTATTCATTAATTAATTAATTCATTACATTATTTATTTGTTTTTATTAATTCACTTTTTCTTTTGTTGTCATTGTTTTTACATTACTCGTGATTACATAATTGCATAAATATTCTGAATGTTGACTTTTGGTTAAATATTGTTTTATGTTTATTCATACATTTAATTTTCATTAAAATGTTTTTCCTTTGCCAAGCCTGATTTATATTATTATTTTTTTTTAATTTTTTTTAATATTTATTTTTCAGTTATCAGTGGACACAACATCTTTGTTTGTATGTGGTGCTGAGGATCGATCCCAGGCCGCACGCATGCCAGGCTAGTGCGCTACCGCTTGAGCCACATCCTCAGCCCAAGCCTGATTTATATTAGACCTCAATCTTCATTTATGAAGACTAGATAAAATCACATTATTCCAAAAAACTCAAAGATTTATTATATTTGCAAAATCCTAATCACCTGCTAAAGTTGAGCTGTGTCAAAACTCCTCTTTTTTCTTATATACACTTTGATAAAGAATTTCTCTCTCACTTTTATATTTTGGAGAATAGACTAACTTCCCAAGGAGTAGTTAATAACCTAGATGTGTTTTCCAACTAGCTCACTATTACTTTTAAATTATTTACATCCTTGACACTAACAGTGTCACTGATTACTTTTTTTAATTTTTGCAAGATCTCTCTCTCTCTCTCTCTCTCTCTCTCTCTCTCTCTCTCATATGACAAATTGAAATTAGACATGCTTTTTTACTAAGAAACACTCTCAGCCTTTAATAAAATGTTCTACAAAGAAAAAGGGTTCTGCTGATTTTCTTAGAGCCTCTCTAAGTTGCTGAGGCTGGCTGACTTTAATCTAATGTTATATATATGAAGAGAGAGAGACAGAGAGAGAGAGAAGTGTTCATTTGACTCTTACTCTTTGGGACTGTGCCAGAGTTACCTTCTTCTTTCACTTCTACCTTAGTTCTGCCTCCAAAGAAACTACCCTTTTTCCTCATTCTGTCATTGATCTACCATTAAACTTTTTAAATCTGAACTCTTGAGCTGGTCATTCTTTCCCCTCTTTTCTTCACAGCACTTTTTTCTCTACCTGTACCTATTCCACCAATACTTATTCATGAATACTCACTACTACATACTCAGTATCCACCAATGTCACATCCTGATCCATCTCTGTTCTGCTTTTTCCATGGATCATTTTGAGATTCCCTCCACCCAGATATCAATAGTCCAGAGTAAGGTCAGGTAAGGGTGTTATATATGCAAGTTTTTAAATTTCATTTACATAACAATAAGCCTATTAAAATTGGGATGTATTTTGTCTTAGGTAAAAAAAGAAAATTTACAGACTGCACTGTTATACTCAATTGTTTAAAATTCATTAATTTCAATAATTTGGAAAAAGTAATTCTATAAAAAGAAGAATAAAGAAAAGAACATAATACATAAAACTAACAATTGATGGAGTAGAAATTGCTGTTATTTCATCATGAAAACTGTATATATATATATAAAATACTCTTCACCAAGCAGCTTAGACCTGTAGAAATTATTGTATGTGTGTACAATGACAGCATACAAGTATGTGATAGCATAAGACTAGAGCTATACTTTTCAATACAGTAGAAATCTGTGGCCTAGGAGGAAAGATGAGGTGATTTAGAAAAATAAAAATAATAAAGTTTGAGAAAAAAAAATGGTTTCTGGAGGCCAGAAAGATTTTTGGTTTAATTAGAGAACAAAATACCACATAAGTATTATGCTGAGGTTACATCTGTTAAATACATCATATGTATAATGGATTTCAAGGCAAATATGTGGAACTTATCACAAACTAAATAAAAATTTACAAAAGAACATAAAATAGCACGTGTGTAAGTAAAACTAATCATTTTAAAGACAACTATTTTAACTCAATTTAATATATAATATTTTCCTATCAAAATTTTAGCATGTTTTTCTCTAAATACAAGAAGAGAGCTGGACCTGTTGGTGCACAATTGTAATCCCAGTACCTTGGAGGTGTATTGTGAGCTCAAAGACAGCATCAGAAAAAGTGAGGCCCTAAGTAACTCTGTGAGATTCCATGTCTAATGTCATACAAAATATGTTTGGGGATGTGGCTCAATTCCCCTGAGTTTAATTCCAAGTACCAAATAAAAGAAAAGAAAAGAAGGGACCAAAAAAATTATCTTAGAAATAAAATATATGTAAAATACCTCAAAACCTTTAATTCTAAAACAAATAATATAGTTATTGTTATGAGACACATTTAATGTATATTATGAAACTATATTGCAATAATACAGACCAATATATCATAATATAAATCAAATCTGAAATCATATGTAGATCAATAGTATTGTTAAGAGCAATAGAAAGGCATATGTAAAACCAATCATATAAAAAATAACATTAGAAGTGAATGAATGAATCTATCCAACATAAAGTTAAAATTGGGCCATAGAGGCAAAGTTCACTGTTAAAGTGTGTGTGCAGAATGTGCAAGATAGTCAGTTCCAAACTTAGCAACACTACAAAAAGCAAATATTAACAGGTAATGATGTTGAAAATATAGCAGAATATTAAATGAGATACTCTCCCTCCGTCTATAGATAAATTTAAGGAAAAAACTACTGCTGAGGGCCACTACCAAGTAGGAATGACGCATCGAAATTTCCTTGCCAAGCGTACCCCATGCTGCTTAGAGGACATTTGATGGAACATTGCATGCATGCTTTAATAAGGTGACCTTGCTCAAGGACCAAGGCAGATTTGGGTTTAGAGCTGATCAGGTTTGAGGAAGTAACCAGCTCCTTGAGTTTAAGGCGTTGCCAGTTTAAGATAATGGGTTTTAGGGAAGTTGGAAGTTGAAGATTATTGCTGGGATTAGGGTGTTCCTGCTGCTTGTTCCCATTGAGTTCTCGTGAGATTAAAATGGGATTTGGAGAGAGCCTCGTGGAGTAGGTGGTTTGTGCGGGAGACAGCAGAACGCGTTGGCCCCTGGACCTGTGTGGAGGCGGTGTGAGAGCGGGAATAAAGAATTGCTGTTTGAACCTACAAAGCTGTGAGTGCCTCGTGATTCTGGTGCCAAGCCGAGACATTGGCCTTGGCAAACTACTATATCTCTTTGGCAAAATCATGAATGAATAGAGAGATTTAGATACACTGGTATTAGTCCGGTCTTAAGAAATGTACCATACTTGGGACAAAATTCCCAATTACCATCATCACCTCTAGTGAACAGAAATGTGAGAGAGAGGCTGAGGATGTAGCTCAGTTTTTAGAGTGCTTGCCTTGTATGCACAAGGCCCTGGGTTCAATCTCTAGCACCACAAAAAAAAGAAGGAAATATGAAAGAAATGTTACAAAAAAATGGTGATATCTAGGAGCCATAAAATTTCTCACAAGTGCTTCATCAGCTGTGACCGAGACACAAAAATACCCAAATATCAAAGCTGTCAATTTATCTAAAAAAAAAATCTGCCAGCATATTTTCCCAATTGCTGTTGCTGACAGATGAAGTTCACTCTAGCTTGTATTATAGGTGAAATAGGGAGGAATCCAGTAAACTACTCTTAGCTTGAGTGAAATTTTAGCACTTCCTGAATCCTGCCCCAGCCCTGATACACTAGTAATGTACCCAATGTACAGAACTACCAATTCCTCCTAGAAAAATTTTTTGGTTTTTTTTTTGTGGGTGTGTGTATGTGTGTATTGAATGTTTCACATTTAAGATATTTTGTTTATGTTACTATGTCCCTTATACACTATTAGTAATGCAAGAACTACTAATTGCTCCCAGAAAGTTTTTTTGTGTGTGTATGTGTGGATGTGTGTGTCGATGCATGTACTGAATATCTCAATTTTAACATATTTTATTTACCTTATTATGTCCTGAGGTTCCAAACTCTAGAAAAAAAGGTGATTGAGCTTATGTAAATCTCTGTAGATTTCAAACAAATGAATTTACATTCTTTTCCCAGCACTTTTATGAACTATGATACCAAACAGATGTTCAGAAAGGAGGTTAAAAAACAATGATCCCTGTTTATTCCAACAAATCTGTACAGAATAGTCCTACATTGGCTACTTCATATAAACTTTCCACAGGGATAAAATGCATCAGTCAAAGAGATTTTCTGTAGCATGGGCAGTGTTGTTGAAAAGGTTATTATAATAATCTGAAAGAGCTAGGTGTGGTGGCCAATATACTAGAGGCTGGAGAGGCAAGTCAAGAGGATTGTTGCCGCAGTCTGGCTGGGCACAAGATCATGAGCCACTCACATCTTTGTAGATTCAAACAGCAATTCTTTATTCCCGAACTCACACCGGCCTCTACAATCATGTTCTGGGGAAATTCAGGTTCTGCAGCAAAATTCATGTACTCCACCAGGTTTGAATCCCAAATACTTTTTGAATTCCAGGAGAACTCAAAGGGAACTCAGGCAGCAGGATATGCCCTATTCCCAGCAGGAATAAACTTAAACCTGGAACTGCCCTAAACCCAGATTGTCCTAAACCGGGAACTCCCTAAACCCAAGGAGCAGGATACTCCCTAAAACCTGAAGGATACACCCTACACCTGGATCCGCCCTAATCCAGTAGGATTCTCCCTAAACCCGGATCCACCCTGGTCCTTGAGCAGGGTCACCTTTCTCAAACATAAATGCAATGTCATAGTGAATGTCCAAGGCAAGTCCATTTTCACGAGTCCTTCCTCTAAGCAACATGGGGTATGCTGGCAAGAAAATTTCGATGCGTCATTCCTACTTGGCAATGGCCCTCAGCAGATTATGATTTGAAAGACAGCCTTAACAACATAGAAAGGCTATAAGCAACTTATTGAGAGATTAGTGATATATCACCTGTCTCAAAAAAAAGGACTGGAAACATAACTCAGTGGTAAACACACACGGAATTAAATTCCTAGCACCAAACCACACCAAAATAAACAAATATCTGAAAGATAGTAGGGACTCCAGAGTATAGGTGTATATGCATAGATAAAAATTTTGGTTACAATTTAAAGTTAATAAAGATTCTTTTCAAAAAATTTTCATGGTTCTTTTTTCTTAAAGAGAAAGTGAGGGGGAGAGAGAGAGAGAGAGAGAGAGAGAGAATTTTAATATTTATTTATTCATTTTAGTTTTCGGCAGACACAACATCTTTATTTGTACGTGGTGCTGAGGATAAAACCCAATGCCACACGAACACCAAACAAGTGCACTACGGCTTGAGCCACATTCCCAGCCCCTATCATGGTTCTTAAGAGCTCAAAATAAAAATTCCATATAATCCACTAATAATAACTTTTTTTGAAGCAGAGTATCATTGTGAATGTCTGTACTCTCAGTGGCTTGGGAGGATAAAACAGGAGGAACTTAAAAACAGCCTCAGAAACTTGGCAATGGCTTAAGTGACTCAGTGATATCCTGTCTTATTTAAAAAATAGGGATGTAACAAAGTGGTAAAGTGCCTAAATAAGTACAAATAAATAACAATAACAATTTTTGGTTTAAAAAATGCCCTATAACCCAGGAATTATAATTCTGGATAAATATCTAAAGAAATTGGAACACATTTGTTAAAGATATTACTTCACTTCCATTTTTACTGTAGGTTTATTAACAGTATCTAATAAAAGGAATCAGATGAAGTGCCTTTTAGATGCAAGGTATTGATGAAAAGGTTTCTTCCAGCTGCAGATCATTCATCTACTTTCCTTAAAATCTACGTACTTATAATTCAAACTGCTCCCTAAGAAGGAAGACTCAGATATGGATTCTTCTGAGTACTCAAAGAAATTTTGGTACCTCTGGACAAATTCTGTAAGACTTTTCCAAAACTAAGGAATAGGTAAATGTTGGAGTTTGAGATGTGGACAACATACAGTAAATTCCTCAAGGGGGAATCTTAATTCAGACACTGTGATAAGGTGTCTGGTCTGGGGAAGAAAGAGGAAGTAAAATCAGAGTTTGAGATAAAACTAGACTTTACTTCACTGATTCATAGGTTATTGATTTAATCCAAACAAATATTGGAAAAGGGTTAAAGCTACTAATTAAAATTTATGTAAAACAGGTATTTAAAAAGTACCAGGAAAGAGCTGAAGGTGTGGCTCAATGGTACAGTGCTTGCCTAGCATATATGAGGCCCTGAGCTTAATTCTCAGTGCCCCATATAAATAAATTAAATATAAATAAATATTAAAAAAAATACTAGGTAAGGATTTAAGGTTTTTGCTCAGTAGTAGAATTCTTTTTTAAAAAGAGAGAGTGAGAGAGAGAGAGAGAGAGAGAGAGAGAGAGAGAGAGAGAATTTTTTTTAATATTTATTTTTTAGTTCTTGGCAGACACAACATCTTTGTTGGTATGTGGTGCTGAGGTGCTGAGAATCGAACCCAGGCCGGACGCATGCCAGGCAAGCGTGCTACCACTTGAGCCACATCCCCAGCCCAGTAGTAGAATTCTTGGTAGTATGCATGAGGCAGTCTGTTTGATACTGGACCCACATTAATAACAATAACAATAACAACAACAACAACAACAACAACAACAACAATAATAATAATAATAATAAAGATATTTTGTTAATCCACAACTAAGAAAAAAATATTTTAAAAAAGTACAACTGTGGGGCTGGGGATGTGGCTCAAGCGGTAGTGCGCTCGCCTGGCATGCGTGCGGCCCGAGTTCGATCCTCAGCACCACATACAAACAAAGATGTTGTGTCCGCCGAGAATTAAAATAAATAAATTTTAAAAAAACGTATAACAGTGCTATGGCCTGTAACCTTCTAATTATTTGTGTTCTAATTAAGCCCTTGCAATTGAACTTTCTTGTTATTTAAATTAAAGTCCAGTTCCACTTTTATTTCCTGCCACACCAGGACAAAGGAGTTTGCTTGAATATTAGAAATGCTTCTAAATGTCACTTTAATAAAGTTGTTTTACATATTTAAAAACTCAGTTGAAAGCAAACTTGGTGGCACAGGCCATAACCCCTGTGGCACAGAAGAATTATAAATGGGTATCATGAGTTCAAAGCTACCATCAGAAAAAGCAAGGCACTAAGCAACTAAGTGAGACCCTCTCTCTAAATAAATACAAAAAAGGACTGGGGATGTATCTCAGTGTCGTTGAGTTAAATACCTGCTATAAAAAAAAGAAGAAAAAAGAAAAAAATTCAATTGGGGACAAATACATTAAAGAAACAAACAAACAAACAAAAAACACCTTAATTTTGGACAAATTAACTACACTACTGTGAGGATGGCTTTAGGCCTGGCCTAAAAAAGCTCCATATTAAAAACTTCAGTTTGAAACATGTAGCCTCACCAGGCATGCCTAAAGAAGTCCTGCAGTATTGCCCTCAGAATAAACTAATCAATTCCCCTCACCTTGATAAACAGAGTGAGGCCTCTAACAGGTTGTCCTCACCTAATAAGAGGGAAGGGTGAGAAGACCAAGGTTAAGACTAGCAGACCAGATGTTTCTGGCCCTAGAGTAAATGATGCCATGGAAAAATCTGGTGGTAACTAACAAGGATTGTAAAAAGGGTTAAAAAGCTACAAAATTTAGTACAACTAGTAGAGCAAATAAACAAATGTTCACCCAGCTCAATAAAAAATGCACTTTAGCTGGGGAGGCTGATGAGGATTTAGAATGACATCTCATCACTTCTCATTATTGGTATTATCCTCACCACTCTTAAACTCTACAGCCACACCTTAGTGAGAGGTGGAAAGGTAAAAGATTATGAGATGTTCTTTTTATGTTATGAAAACTTAATTTCAGTGGGGAGAAACCCAATAGGGAAAATAAAACCAAGAGACAAGATCGCCCACACACCCAAAATATATACTATCATAAATAAAAATTTTATCAAAATTACTTTAAAATTTTATTTAACTTTTGTGCTCTCTGGTCTTATGAGAAAGAAAATTTTATTTTAAACTTCTAAGCAATGTCCTAAGGCATTCATATTTTCCCAGAGGGAAAAACCATATAATGCATTAGTATAATTTAAAAATTTCTAGTATTCATAATAAAAATTAAGAACAGCTTAAATCACTTTAATAACTTAAACTACTATATCTAAAATATTATTATTTTTGAAAATATAAACTGACAAATAAATAAATGTATTTTTCAAGCTTCATCCTAAAATTCATTCTTGACCTCTCAGGGATATCTATGTTCACCACAACTACATTCCATGTTTGAGATCTATAAATACCCTGACCTCAGCAAGGTGAAAAAAATGGACAACTCAGTTCTGTTTCATAGGTTATGGAATAAACATACCAAACAACATTCTCTCAGGGCCAAAGAACAGGAGAGACTCTGCACTTTGAGAGATAAGCCATCTACAACTCAGAAGTGTACAAATGTGGAAACTGGATTCTGGGCACAGATCCATTTTCATTTTAGATATCATACTTTAACCAAAAGAGATTGGTATCACTGGAGAGAAGACTCTAGGTCATCAGATCATCAGTAATCTAGTAACTAGAGTCTAAACATTTTTAAAAAATTATTTTGCAGTTTTGTCTTTAGCCTAATGCAGGGTTGTGATTTCATTTTTCTTCTTTAGTATGGGGTACTCTGAGAATATCATCAAACATTAAAGGCATAGAAGTCTACACATATTTCCATATAATTCAATAAAGCCTGTCAAGAGATTAAAGTTTAAATTTAAATTAATAAAAATTTAACCAATACCTATAAGGCACAATATATTTTTCACATAACTTCTGTTCCACATGTGATGATTGATTGAATCCTGGCATTCAGTCCATGTTTAGTGAATTATATATCTATCACTGAATAAGAAGAAACCATATAAAATTATTGTCTCAAGAGTGGGCTTATCATCAATTAAGTCTGGGTTCATATGGGATCTTTTTACTGCATTAGGTGATAGTTGGTAAGGTTACTAAACTTCAGAGGGAGATATGGTTGCCAAAAAAAGCAACCTTTTTCTCAGAATCAAATAAATTAAGGTGGGCTCATTCTCATGGAGGTGACAGTGTTATGAAAGTAAAAACAAAGTAATCAAAGTGTTTCCTGACTAATACACTTTCATAGTCACAGATTTACATAAGTCACTCATAAAAAAATAAGAGCTTATATCTAAAATTTGGGAAATATACTCTTCACTTTGGCTACAAGAGGAGTAAAAACCCATTGTCAATTTTATGTGTACAGATAGGGCTAAAAAATTGCTCATATGTTGACACTTGGTATTATTCTGCTTTTTGTAATGGATGAGGTTTACATAGCTGTTCAGTGTGAAAGAATATTTGAAAGGTCTCCTGAATATTAAGCAACTTTACTGGAATTCAGGATCAATTCTCTGTGACCCCAAAGCCACAACTCACATCCTCTAGACTACATGAATTATCAATCTTTCATTATTGTTTTAGGAGTTAGATAGTGACACAAAAAAAGTGGAATTTTTTTTGTACCAAGGACTGAACTCAGAACACTTTATCACAAATCACATCTCTAGCCCATTTGTTTTTAAAGACAAGCCAAGTTCTCACTAAGATGTATAAGGCCCCACTTAGTTGCTGAGTCTAGCCTTGAACTTAAAATCCTTCTTCTCAGCCTCTTTAGTCACTGAAATTATAGATATGCATTACAATATTGGCTCTTCTTTCCTGGTTTATTAATAGGCAAAATTGAAATGATAAGCAGAGAAGCAGCTGTTAAAATCACCCCTTTATTGATTCTGGCTTTATTCCTACGGTTTAAATATTGAAACCCATATTTGATGTATACTGAAGGTAACATTATCTATTATAGTCAACAGTCTGTTGATCTCCATTTTATCCAGAAAATTTTTTACTGCTTAAACTTTGATTTAATTTGAAAATGTTACTCAATATGTTTGAACTTCTGGTTTTTCTTCTGGCATTATTAGGATACTAGGTTCAAACCATACAGCCTATGGAAAATTATGGTGTGGTTATAGCTAAAGAGAAGACTGTATGATAAATAAAATTTTAAACTCACGAGGATGATGTATTTTCTTTATTTTCATGAAACCTTGTTGAATAAGATACAGAGTACACAGCCAAACCTTAAATCTTACAAAGCAGGCTCTAACTCTAGTTAATAAAGAAAAATATCAAATACAAAAAGTTGTGTTGCAAAATCATATAGCAGTTGGTTTGTTATCAGCAGCACAGGAATGGGTTTCTGCCATATAATAATATCAGTATGACTTCAATACATATGATATCTTTAGATGCAGCCACACAGCAGTTGATCAATGATAAGTTGCAAGAATGTTGAGCTTGTACAAATACCATCTGGAAATGGCTTTTAGTGATCCTAGACAGGGGGATTGTGTTCTAGTCATATCACAATACAGCATATTTTTTGAGGCGTGTGGATGCAGAGTTCTTACCTCCTTGGTGACAGATCATTGCAGAAGACTTCAGGTGTGTAGATTTTTTGATGATGAAACCTATAAGAGTGGATCATTGGAAAGGCCAAACATGGCTATAGCTACTCTGTTGTTGATGCTTCAAAAAGGTTACTGTTATTATTATTATTATGATGATTATTAGTATTATTATCATTTATTTAAGTAATGAATACCTTGATTAAGTGTATACATTCATTGTCATAAACATTTTCTTCTGAGCATGTGTTCACTATGTAAAATATTGATCATGCACCTTTGTTTTCTTGCCTATGTATGAAAGGACCTATGGAATGATGCAAGATTCTGAGGGCTGAATGCTCTGGGCTACCTGGGAGCTACTGTTACCTCTGCATAAGCATGACTACACTGCCAACTCTTCCTCACATCTCTCAATTGCTAGAGATCAAAATTTTACATCCTGGGTCTCAACACCCACACAGCAACTCACATAGTCTTTAGAATATTTGCAGGTGAGATATATCTCAGTCCTGATAGATTAATGGAAATTTTTAGGGGAGTAGTGGCAACTATGGACATAAAGAAGCATACAACACTTTGTTGTCTCAGTCCAATTACAGTGAACTTCTGTGGAGAGCTGTTACATAGTGAGATTAGTTCCTTGTAAACAGAAATAAGGATTCTGACTGCACTGTGTGCAAACATAAACCTTGGAAGTTGAACTATCAATGAACTGCTGAAGCCCAGGCCTCAGCCCCTGGCCAAAGAAAAAAGTGGCAGCAGTGGCATAGATGATTTGGAGAAGTAGTCAAATGAATCATGTGCAGCTGCTCTGGTCATAGGATGAATGGTTTCTATAGATCTGAAAGCAAAAACTGAGGCAAGTGTATGAGAGATTACCAGAATGAGAAATTGCAAAATAATCAAGAAGTATAGGAATCCAAAGTATATCCAGGGGGCTGGGGTTGTGGCTGGGGCTGGGGTTGTGGCTCAAGCGGTAGCGCGCTCGCCTAGCCTGTGTGCGGCCCGGGTTCGATCCTCAGCACCACATACAAACAAAGATGTTGTGTCCACCGAGAACTAAGAAAAATAAATAAATAAATGTTAAATTTATCTCTCTCTGCCCCCCTCTCTCTCTCACTCTTAAAAAAAAAAAAAAAAAAAAAAAAAAACCAAAGTATATCCAGTAGAGTAAGATCTCTGTATTTTTAAAATACCCATCAACCTTCTCCATTGTGATGATTGAGTCTGGGGAGAAGAAGGATAAAGGCCTTCAAGTCCAGTCAATGGATGATGCATAAAATGAAACGACAGTAGCCAATGGCTCCAGTGAACAACTGGCATGGTCATCCCAGGTATCCAAGTTTACTCCATTTTACCTGTTAAGCAGAACTGGTGGACTTAAAAAATAATTTACCCAGGTGGCAAGAGAGCAAGATTATTATTTTTTGTCTGTAAGACTTAGAGATAAACAGCATTCTGTGTTGCACCTTAAGAATGGAGAGGTTAGCATTGCTCCTTACAGTAGAAGTTGTAAAATGCTCAATGCCATGAGGCATTTAAGGACAAAAAAAAATACCAAGTATGTTAGTACCTGGCCAGGCTTCCAGAGGGCTGTATTTTTAGCAAGTAACCAAGGTCTTAAACAATCATATTCTATCTATGTACTCAAGATCAAAAACATTTATTTGTGAGCATGCTCTTACATCAGTAAAATGTTGTTGATATGCCTTCTTTGTCTGACCTGCATTAAAAAAGTTCTATTTAATAATTTGGGGGGCTGAGGGATAAAAGCTAGAGTTTGGTTATGGGCTATTGCTGCCTTCAAAAGTAGAATGCCTACCATCCCCAAAGTTCCTCACATCTTCATTCAACTGCTTGAGCCCCAAACCTTGCTTTTTTGATATAAGCCCCTGCACAACAGCCACAGATGTGAAATCATTTTTAATTTGAGACTATCAGAAACCCTCTGCTTTATTCAAGGAGTATTGTGTTGTTTGGTAGACATACTCCAAGATAAAATTTATTTAGTGGAGATTTAGTATATTATTTATTTTAGATTACACATATGGCCTTAATGTTATCTCACCCTCACTTTTTTAATGTAGTGTTTATTATTCTCCATTTACAAAACTTTTGTGATACAGATACTGTCCTTTTGTTGCAGTTTCCATAGCATCATGCATTTTCATCATGACTGAAATGAAATATACCTGTTTTCAAATTTCTCCTTATAAGAAATTTGAAAAATATTGCTTGTTCTTGATTTTTCAATTCAATTTCCAGCAATTTCCCAAGTTTATTTTAATTCCTTGCTATAAGCTTTAGACGTTTTTCTCAAACATATTATCCCCATTGAATAAAAAGTTCATCAGATGTAAAAATTTTGTTTTTCTTTTTTTTATTCTTTCTTTTCTTTTTTTAAGGGAAGAGGAATGAATACTTAACCCAGGGTATTTCTCCTAAACCCCTATATCATCAGGCTTTTTAAAATGTATTTTATTTTTAGTTTTCACACAAAGTTTTGCTTAGTTTCTTAGGGCCCTCTCATATTATTTAGGCTGAATTTAAAATTGTGATTCTTCTGCTTAAGTCTCCCAAATTATTAAGATTGCTGACATAAGCCACATATGTGTATAACCCCCCTCCCCTTTTTGAATAAATGTCACTACTTAAAAATGTCACTACTTAAAAATAATGAAATGTCACTACTTAAAAATAAAAATACTGATGAATCATGGCTTCTAAAGGAGGTAAGTTTTGCCTTTGTGTCAGGCATATTTGATCTTGATATGTACTTAAAAATTGTGGGCAGACAACACAGCATCTTTGTAAGATCCTGTTTCAAAATAAAGAAAAAGAAAAGAAAAAACTTGAGAATATAGCTCAGGAATATTAATTCTCTCAGTTTTTTTTTTAAAGAGAGTGAGAGAGGGAGAGAGAAAGAGAGAGAATTTTTTTTAATATTTATTTATTTATTTTAGTTTTTGGCGGACACAACATCTTTGTTGGTATGTGGTGCTGAGGATCGAACCTGGGCCGCACGCATGCCAGGCGAGCACGCTACCGCTTGAGCCACATCCCCAGTCCATAATTCTCTCAGTTTAACCACCAGCACTACACTCATATAAACACACACACACACACACACACACACACACAGACACACACACACACTACTTGTGGGATTTTGAAAATATTTTTTTGACACTGAACAGCTGTATAAACCTCATCTATTACAAAAGGCAGAATTAGTGACATAATATCAATAGTCCTTTAGCCTTATCTGTGTACAGAAATTTGGTAATGTGACTTTACTCCTACTCTAGCCAAATGCAGAATGCATTCTACAAACTTTGGGTCAGGGCTCTTCTTCTTTTTTTATGGCTTTTATAAAGTTATGGCTATGAAAGAGTACTAGTCAGGTACCTAGTCAGGAAATATTTTTTAATGTTTTTGGTTTTTCTTTTATAACACTGTCTCCTCAATGAGAACAAGCTCACCTTAATTCATTAAATTTTGAGATATCATGTGAAGAAGATTCAGGGTGCCTTTTTTTTTGCAGCCAGATCACCCTCTGAAGTTCAGTAATCTTAACAGCTAAACATATGCAGCAAAAATATTGCAGATGAATGAAGTTCAATCCAAATGTGAACTAGTAAGTTTTAGAGTGACTTCTTATACAGTTATAGACAACAATATACCCACTGGAGGGAAAATGTCAGGTTTTAATTATATGTGGTACAGTGAATATCTGGAAAACAGCAGATATCTTATATAAAGCATTTTAATTTATTTTATTTAAGTTCATATCCCCAGGCCTGATCCTTAGTCTTTTAACAATGTAAATGGACCAGCTTGCATTTTGGACTTGATTCTGGGCCCACTCATCTTAGGTTGGAGGCAGTGCCTGAAGAATTGTCCAATAGTCTCTTAGGTGCCATTTTTTTAATCATTTTTTAGGCTTTCTGTCATGGATCAGGAGCCCAAATTTCTGTGCTAAGAATAAGCTGAAAACAAACCACAGGGAGAACTCTGAAGACCCTGAAAGCAAGAAAATGATAAGTGTGCCTTGTTATCTTGAGACTGGATAAGTAGGTTGTTTGAAGCTGGCAAGAGTGGCAATGGCAGAAAATAAAAATTGTGGCTAGGGACTTGTTGTGAGGGGGCAACAATTGTGATATATGCAGTACAGGAGAGAAATAAAGAATTTCTATGCACTTCTGCCCCTTTCAATGCTTTATTCATTCAATTACTCAACATAATTTCACTCTATAGGTTCTTAATCAAGAAAACAACAATTATTAATGCTAGGTACTGCAATAGACATAATCCATTCAGAGCTAACAATTATAAATTAATTGTAAGCACTGCAAAGCAGACGTAATTATGACAGGCTAGTTACAGACATTCTCTCTGCATGCTAAGTTCAAAAGTCTCAAGCCTTAGGCTTTATGTCCAGCATATGCACACTCACTCAGACCAGGGTGATCAGGACAAAAACCAAGGCAGAGATTTCCTGGTGTGTCGCAGATGACTGGTTGAGGAGAGGATGATGGGGAGAAGTTTCAGCTCTCACCAGGGTCCAAACAAGGGCATAGACTTGAAGAGTGGTGAGTATTATGCAGAGAATCAGGAAATGAAGACAACTAATGGGATGTCAGGTCCTCATCAGGCTCTCCATCTCAAGTGCATCCTTGTATTGGCTGGATGAATCCCTGTTCATTAACTCTATTATTTACATAAAATTTTGGGCTTTTTGACTCCCCTTGCAATATTCTTCATCTACCACCAGGTTTCTCATTATCATTTACCCGGGGGTCAGAAACATCCTGTATGGTGGTCTCCACCCTGATATTTTTGCCTTTCTCTCTTATCAGGCTAGGAGAGCCTTCCAGGGGCTTCACTCTATTTATCAGGTTGAGGGGAAATAAATTATTTGAGGCCATACTGGAGTGCTCTGTGTGTGTGTGCCTGGTGAGACTGCAGGTTTGAAACTAGAATTTTTAAAATAGAGCTGTGTAGGCTCAGGCCTAAGACCATCTTCACAGGACACCTCAGAGGGTCTCTGGGGCAGATTGTAATGGTCCGGTGAAAAGTCGGAGGAAGAGACCACCAAGAGAGTGACTCATGCAATTGCAGAAGGGGATTTATTGAGGATCCAATTCAGCACGCTGAGGATCCAGGCTCACTCAAGAAGAGAGAGCAGCCCAGAGCCCTGGGGAGGCATCGAGCAGTGCTTAAGTACACTTTTGGGGGAGGGTGGAGGTTTTGCATACATCAGGGCAAATCATCATGAGGCGCGGGAAAATTGAACAACTCTCATACATGATTAGCACATTCATTGGCGGGAACAGGTCAGGCAGGGGTGATTGGTTACTCCTAAACGGGGTACACATTCAAACTGATTGGTTCGGGCAGGCCCTGTATGCCTATGTGACAAGCTGCACAGGTCCCTAGGCTAAATGGCCAGTAGGGCATTGTCTTAACTGCCTCAGGAATTTCAGGTTCTGGGTGTAGCAGAGGAACTTAATACCTGGTCCTTCACTTTTTAACTCAGGCCTTGCAGCTTAGAAACTTTACCCTTTCAAGATCAACCTCCATCCCCCACCATTACTAGTCTAGTGAAGCTTAGATCAGCAGTTAGAAACCTGGGCATTTTGTTCCACAATTGTATGGTGTTTTCAGATTGTCTCTAAAGGCCTTTGTGGGCATCCATGTGCCATGAGTCCAGCATGTTTCCACATTGTGTGGTGAAGACTGGAATAATTATCTGAAAAGAACCCCAACTTCATTTGTTGTTTCCATGTGCAAGAGAGAGAGATTGTACTTTTAGAGCTTGTTATGGAGTTGTTTTTTTTTTTTGTTTTGTTTTTTGTGTGTGTGTTTTGTTTTCTTTTTGGTACCAGGAATTCAACCCAGGGGTGTTCAGCCACTGAATCACATCCACAGTCATTTTAAAATATTTTTATATGGAGACAGGGTCCCTTTGAGTTTCTTAGGGCCTCATTAAGTTGCTGATGCTGGATTTTAACTCAATGCTCCTCATGACTCCTGAGCTTTTTTTTTTAAAGACAGAGTGAGAGAGGGGGGAGAGAGAGAGAGAGAGAGAGAGAGAGAGAGAGAGAGAGAGAATTTTTAATATTTATTTTTTAGTTCTCGGCGGACACAACATCTTTGTTTGTATGTGGTGCTGAGGATCGAACCAGGGTCACATGCATGCCAGGCGAGCACGCTACTGCTTGAGCCACATCCCCAGCCCCGACTCCTGAGCTTTTTAAATGTAGGAGAAGCAGTATCACAAATTCAGAACAACAATATAAATTCCAGAACTTAAGCTTAACTCTTCCTAGGTCTGAGAATAAACCTCTAGTTTTCTAGCTCTCTGTTCACATATTCAAATCCAGGGTTCTTTTTTCATAGTGAATTAGTATAAAATAGAAGGGATAGTAAAATTACAGTGTAATCAGGATAATGAACCTCATTCTAACACAGCTGGAGGCTAACTGGAAGATATGTTAATGATCACCATTAAGGCCTATTTTAAATGTAGAAAAACCTTAATGCCCACTTTTGGGAATACCTTCAACAAAGTCCTTTGTCCCCTGGTGAAGTTGCAAGAGGAAAGATGGGTCAAGGAAAAGATGAAAATGAATCCATATGGTAGTCAGAATGCCTTTTCTAAAACCTATTTTAAATATTTTTTTCCATATTTGCTGAAAAACATCTGTAAACTTTTAAGATGGCACACAAAAATGAGTTTGTCTGGAATTATTCCTGATTCCACATGGTGGGAGTTCCATTTTGACTTGCTTAAATAAATAGATTTTATTTTTCAAAATTTGTGAGACAAGCACCCAGATGCAATTGGCAAAGTGAGAAATTTTGTTTCATCTCAAAACTCCACTTTCAACATTATCAATGACTATTTTCCCATATTTCATTTCATTTTTTTTCAAGAACTAGAGAGCATTTTTAAAAGATTTGATTTATCATCTGTATAGGAATGGCAGAAAAGCTCTATAAACTCAACAATCAGGACTGTAGAGGCCTGTCACAGAAGAGAAGGGAAAAGGGGGAAGAAAAGAGAGGGAAGGGGGAAGAGAGGGGAAGAGATGGGGAAAGGGAGAGGGTGTTGATATTTATAAGTTCAATGGGAGATGAGGAGGAGCAGGGGGGCGTGGGCTCTTACTTCTTTATTGGCTGAGACTTCACACCACTTTGGAGATTAGGAGGTGTGCCATTGTGCCATTAAAAGTTCACGCTATTCAGTGTCATGGAAGAGAAATGCTCCAGGCACCATCTTCTTTTTAAGAGAGAGAGAGAGAGAGAGAGAGAGAGAGAGAGAGAGAGAGAGAGAGAAAGAATTATTTTATTTATTTATTTATTTTTGTTTTCAGCGGACATCTTGTTTGTAGGTAGTGCTGAGGATGGAACCTGGGCCGCACGCATGCCAGGTGAGTGCTCTACCACTTGAGCCACATTCCCAGCCTCTCCACGCACCATCTTTAACAACAATCTGAGCTTTTTACATATGAATAAAGCAGAATAAAATTAGGTGACATTAAAAAGAATGAATCTTTTCTAAATGAGGTAGTGTAGTTTATGTGTCCCAATAAAGGTCCTCAATTCATTTTGTTTTCATATGTAAGACCTTTTAATTAAAATGGCCTTGACCCATAGAAACATTCTAAACATTTCAGTAAACACCTTTCTCTGGTGTGGCAGGAAAATAAAAGTAGTTCTAACTTGAATTCAAACGACATGAAAGATCAATCCCTCTCTTTCTTTCCATTTTTTTTGTTGTTGTTTTTTGTTTTTTGTGGTACTGGGAATTAAATCCAGGGCCTCAAGCTTAGAAGGCAAGCACTCTACCAGCTGAGCTATATCCCCAGTCCTATATTTTGGGAGGCAAAACCAGAGATTGAAGTCATGGACGCTCTACCACTGAGCCACATCCCTACCTTTAATTTTTTATTTTTACTTAGAGAAACGTTTTCACTGAATTGCTTAGCTTCTCACCATTGCTGAGACTGACTTCAAATTCAGGATCCTCCTATCTCAGCCTCTGAAGCAGCTGAGATTACAGGCATGCAATGCACCACCATGCATGGCCAACTTCCATCTCAAAAACTAAAGTACACAGCAAATTAGGTCACAGGCTGTCAACAAATAGTTATGTTACCGCTGTTGACCGGTGACGAGTTCTTGAGTCCCCAATGTTGAAGAATAACACCAAAGAAGCACGCCAAGGCAAGGTCAGAGTAGAGATTAGAAATTTATTAAAGGACAGAAGAAAAGACTTCTCCCGGAGGAAGAAGGGGACCCAGGAGGTGGAATCCGTGGAAGTGCAGTTGTCTCTCCTTTTTATAGTTCTTTCAGTGATGGAAGGCCTGAGGGGTGGGACACAGGTGGGCCAAAGAAGTAGTCTGAGCAGGAAGGACTTCATTATCACTTCTTTGTGATGGGCTATCTTCAAATCTGCTTGGGGCTATTCATTAATACTTCTTCCAGGTGGACTTTGGCCTAGGACCTCTTTGGGACTTCATTAACATTCCATGAGTTGTCCTGTGTTTTCCCTGAGTCATTCCCAGCATGGCCTCCATTTTAGATTTCACTCGGTATTAGACCTGATTTACCTAACTACACTGACTACCTAACTTTAAATCTGGCTTCAGTTACATTATGAAAAAAAACTATTTTTAGTTGTTGATAGACCTTTATTTTATTTACTTATATGTAGTGCTGAGAATTAATCCAAGTGCCAGAAAAGTTAGCTACTGTTAGACCAGGATGCAAGAAAAGACCACCGACTCCAATTAAAATCAAATTAAAGCAAGCTTATTATTTCAATCGTCTGGGCTGCCTCTCACTCCCAAAATGGCCGAAACAAGACAACACCCCAGCTTTCCTGAAGCCAATCTTTATAGCCCAGAAAGTTACACAAAGGGGGATTACAGATAAAAGAACTCTGACTAGCATCACACTAATGGTAGTTTACATTTGTTTGCTGGCCCCAACATCAGAATTTATGAGGACCATTTGTAAGGGTCTGGCGAAATGTAGGAGGAAGAGACCACCCAAGAGACTGACTCCATGCAATTGGCAAAAGGAGATATTTATTGGGAATCCATTCCAGCGTGCTGGGACTCTGTGCTCACTCAAGGAGGAAGAGCAGCCCAGAGCCCAGAGCAAAGGTCAAGCAGAGCTTAAGTACACTTTTTGGAGAGGGCGGTGGGCTTTGCATACATCAGAACAAATCATCATAAGATGCAGGGAAATTGAACAACAACTCTGAGACGTGATTGGCAAATTCATTGGCGGGAACAACTCGGGCAGGGGTGATTTGTCATTCCTAAGGGGGGGGGTACACATTCAAACTGATTGGTTCAGGCCCTGTGACAAACTGCACAGGGCCCTAGGCTAAATGGGGTGTTGTCTTAACTATCTCAGAAATCTGGGTGTAACTGAGGAACTCAATAATACCTAATCTTTTACATTTTAATTCAAGCCTTCCAGCTTAGAAACTTTACCCTTTCACATTAGAGCCTCAGAGAGGGTCGTTGTCTGGCCAGAGAAGGCCAATATTTATGAGGTGTCACTAAGTTTCAGAGATGGCTGCTATCTGGTCAGAGAGCCAGGCATGGGTGAGTTTGAGGCACAGGCAGACATTCCAAGCAGGTTCAGAATTTGCAGTAATTTATAGTAAAGCCAAAATTAACTTTTCATGGTTTTGTGGCAAGATGCCCAATTTTAAGAAAAGATCAGGGGGCTGGGGATGTGGCTCAAGTGGTAGCGCGCTCACCTGGCATGAGTGCGGCCCGGGTTCGATCCTCAGTACCACATACCAACAAAGATGTTGTGTTCGCCGAGAACTAAAAAATAAATATTAAAAATTTTCTCTCTCTCTCTCTCTCTCTCTCTCTCTCTCTCTCTCTCTCCCCTCTCTCACTCTCTCTTAAAAAAAAAAAAAGAAAAGATCAGTTTGGGCCTCTCACTACCACTGAGCTCCAGCCCCAGTCCCCTGGTACATATTTTTTTTTTAATGGTGGATACTAGAGATTGAATTTAGGAACACTGGACTACTGAGACTCAGTCTCATGGTTATTTTTTTACTTCATTTAGAGATGAGGTTTCACTGAGTCATTTAACACCTTATTTTGCTAAGGCTGTTTTGAAATTTGTTCCTTTTGCCTCAGCCTCTCCAGCAACTGGGATTACAGGCCTGAACCAACACACCCAGCCTTTGGTATTTTTTCAATACCTATTATAAATAGATTTTAACCTGTAGCCTTAAGTCTTTTCTAATATGTTTGGATTGAATCCATAACCCAGAAATCAGTGAAACAGAAAATCTAATTTTATCTCCAAAACTGTTTCATCTATTAGAATGTTTAAGTTAAGATTACCCATTGAAGAATTTACTGTATATTGTGGTTTTGAAAGGGTAAAGTTTCTAAGCTGGAAAGCTTGAATGTAAAAGATTAGGTATTATTAAGTTGTTCTGTTACACCCAGATTTCTGAGATAGTTAAAACAACGCCCTACTGGCCATTTAGCCTAGGGCCCTGTGATGAATGCGTTGTTTTAGTTGTCTTAACTATCTCAGGAATCTGGGTGTAACAGAGGAACTTAATAATACCTAATCTTTTACATTCAAGCTATCCAACTTAGAAACTTTACCCTTTCATTTTTATCCTGACCTCCCATATGTACCTCGTTCTGAGTTTTAGAACAGTCTGAAAAAAGGTGCCCACAGATACCAAATATCTTGGAGTACTTAAAAAACACCAGTATCTGAGTGTTGCCTTCTAGGGACCAGTTTTAATTTTAAGTGTGTAGTTTCTAAAGGCATTAGTTGAATAATCTGCAGCTGGAAGGCATATTTTCATAATACCTTTTATCCAAAAGGCACTTAATTTGTTTCCTTTTATTAGATACTGTGAATGAAGATACAATAAAAATAGAAGTGCAGCAATATCTTTAGCAAAAGGATTTCAATTGCTTTATATATATATATATTCCCATATTTTTAAATTTATTTTGAAAGACCCCCGTCCAATGAAAGACCCCCGTATCCCTGTCCAAGGAGAATCACACAAAACACTGGCTGCAAAAGCAAGAGGTTGGTTTATTGGGACACAGGCGCCTGCGGGTGCCCAGCAGAACCTCAGCCGGAGCTTTGGTGAACTGGCACACTGGGCTTGGGGATACAGAGATTTTTATAGGGTTTAGGACAGGTTTCGCGCACGCGGGAAGCAACAGGTTTCTTATTGGTTTGTTTAAATCTAGCATATAGGCCACCTAGGGGGTACAGGTCTGCATTCCAAAAACCACAGGTCTGCATTCTATTCTTTCTGTTCCTGCTTATCTGTTCCGGTTTATTCATTCATGCCTCAGGATACGGGTGCTCTGTTCTTCAACTGGTTGTCCGGAGAGCATGCCTGGCTCCTGAACCTGTTTATGGCGTGCCTGGTATCTTGGTTTCATATCTTGGCCTTAGGTAACTGGGCTGACTGGGCTAGGGTCTTTCAATTTTGAATTTAAATTACATGAAGATTCAATCTATCACTTTCTCTCTTTTATTTTATTTATTTACTTCTTTGTGGTACTGAGGATTGAACCCAGGGATTAACCCATGGGCATTTTACCAATGTGCTACATACCTAGTCTCCACCACTTTTATTTATTTATTTATTATTGAGACAGGGTTTATTGATATGCTTAGAACTTTGTCAAGTTTTTGAGTCTGGTCTCTAACTTGAGATCCTCCTGTCTCACCCTTCTAAGCCACAGAGAGTACAGGCATGTACAACCTTGTGGTTGTACCCCAAATTATTACTAGTGGATTATGTAGCATTTTTATTGGGGGCTTTTAGAGAACCTTAACACTTTTATCAAAAATATATTCATTAAATTTATGCTGTTGCCAACATTTTTTACATGTTTTTGTACCCTGAATTCTTTTTCTAAAAATTTTTTTGGTTTGGTGCTGAGTATTGAACCCAGGTGTGCTTTCCACTGAGACACATCCACTGTCTTTTTTATGTTATATTTTGAGACAGGCTCTCACTAAGTTTTTTGGAGCCTTGTTAAGTGAATGAGGCTGTCTTCAAACTACCAATTCTCCTGCCTCATTTTCCTGAACTTCTAGGATTCCAGGCATGTTTCACCAGTCATGACAATTTTACATTATTATAATAGCCATTACAACAGCACTGTACAGGCTGCAGGAAATTCATTTGATTTATTAATTAAATCCCTGAGGCAAGTTTATGTGAAATAGCCAGTGTAAAAGTGTTGTGTAAAGATTCCTTGGGAATAAACAGGGATTTTATTTTCTAACCTCTTTTGTGAATGACTGTTGGAAATCATAGTCCATAAAAGTCCTAGAAAAAAGAATGCAAATTTATTTGTTTGCAGTTTACAGATATTTGCACATGCCCAGTCACCTTTGCATCTAAAACTTTAAATTTCAGAACATAGTAACTCAAACAAAATCTGTTAAAGTTGAAACAGTGCACAATCAATTTTCTTTTAGGAGCAATTTGTAGTTGTGGAGTTATTACTGTGGTCAGCAGAGTTGGGCTAGGGCTCTGGAAGGTCCCTCAGAGTATTGGTGATTTACTTTATTCTACACTATTACACCCACAATACAATACTCCCAGAAATAGTAATTGAGAAAATATGCTGATAATGTCTTGAGCAAAACTGGCACCTTTGATATTTGCCTACTTCCCTGCACTGATCCCAGCTGAGTAATTAACATGGAACCAGAATGTGAATAGGGTATTTCCTGGGCTTATTGTTTTGGGGTCAGCTGCTCCATTAGTGTGTGGGGTGGGGTCTGAAACCAGGCTGGTGCAAGTATTTTTCTATATGTTCTTTTTCTCTGGCTGAAATCTATCATTTTAAATGACAAAAGATTTAGAGTAATGTGCTTGTACTTATTTTTCATACACTTCACAGTTTACATCAAGAAGAAATGCCGCAGTCTGTCTGGGCACAAATAACCGAGTTGCCACAAAGCCTTGTAGGTTCAAACAGCAACTACTTTATTTCAGCACTCACCGGCACTGCACGCATGCTTCTTCGCCACTCACATGGCCCTTCCAGCAACCCACACACTGGAAATCCCTCCTCTGGCATTTCCTGAATCAATGGGAAGTCTCCGGGAATCCCCAGGAGAACTCTAAAGTAGAGCAAGAACTTCAAAGTAGCGGGCGCCCAAGCAGCAGGAGCCACCCCATTGCCCGACAGTAAAGGTCAAATATACAATGCAATCAATCCAGCACCATAGCAATTCGATATAGATTAACTCAAATCATCATCTCAATGGTTCCCTGGCATAACCTTTCAAACATTCCCTGTCACCTTTCAAACATTTCTTCTGGAAAATACCAGGCATCGTTCTGATTGGCCGTGGCTCTCAACAAAGAAACAACAGCTAGAATTTATCTCAGCACTCCTTTACATACAAAATATAGGTTGTCATTTAATATGTTGGAAGTTTAATCAAGGTTTATTAATTAACAGGCTGATCTAGAGAGAATGTAAAGTACCACCAAGTCCTATGTTTTCAAAACAAAAATAAATGTGAGATATATAGGCATGCAGAATATTTTTTTAAATTTTTTTCTTTGTTTATTTTATTTCGTTTTTAAATAGAAAGCAAATAGAGGAAAAAGGAGGACAAGGTGTGAAATATAATTACTGGCAGGACTATGAAACATTAAAAAATAGAATCTAGATTTCAGAAAAGAAAGATTTGACATATTGTATTTGGAGATGTGGATGGCATGAGTTGCCGCAGTCTGGCTGGGCAGAAAATCAGGAGCAACTCACAGCTTTGTAGATTTAAACAGCAATTCTTTATTCTCCCGAACTCACACCACACCGTTCGGAGGAATAAACACGTTCTGGGGAAATTCACATTCTGGGCAAAATCCACATACTCCATCAGGCTCTAATCAGCAGGATACGCCCTATTCCCAGCAGGGTACACCTTAAATCTGGAACCGCCCTAAACCCAAGGAACAGGATACTCCCTAAAACCTGATCCGCCCTAAACCCAGATCCGCCCTGGTCCTTGAGCAAGGTCACCTTACTCAAGCATACATGCAAAGTCACTGCAAATGACCTGTGTCCAAAGGCAAGCCCATTCATTCCTACTTGGCAATGGCCCTCAGCATCTTCCCCCTTCTGATTAATTAAACAACAAGCAATGTGGCTTAAGGACTGTACCTGGTAGGTTGTCCAATTCAACAATGAGTGTCCATGATAAGAATGTTGTAAGCTCCTGAAAAAAAATTGATATGGTGAAAGAAGCTTATGTAACCCAGATCCTTACTTAAGCCATTTTCTGCCCCCCAAATAAGCCATGCTGGGTAAACTGACTCTACTGCTGAATACTGAATAAAGAAACGATTGCCAATGAGAGGTTTGCTTCACACCTTCCACCTTTGTCATGTTTGTGTCATTTATGCTATTGTTAATCAATCCAAAATTATACAAACAGTAATGACATTTCAGCCCCTTTGAAATTTGTCAGTGAATTCCTGACCATTTTGATGGAGGATCACAGCAGGCCTAGCAGGTGCCCTGGAGAAGACTTGGACCTGAATGGCAGCATTAGAACCTTATTTTCCTCCTTCTGAAATTAATCAATATTTTGAGATGACTTTCTGGCTGGAGGCAGAAAACAGGAGTCATTTCAGAAGAATTGAGTCAGCTCAGAAATGTGTCAAACCCAGCTGGGCCCTCAGCTTAGTAGTTCACTGGTCACAAATATCTTCAGTGGCCTCATGATTGGCAGCCTTGCACAAAGAAGATCAACCTTGGTGCTTTCCCAGTTTCCAGGTAAGTCACGTGGATCCCAGGCATTGGACACTCATCTGCCGTCCTAAAAAACCTGCAAAGCCACTATCCAGTTGTTCATTCTTAATAGTTGCTGAACACTCTGTGCTTTTCAAGGCGAATAAATAAATAAATAACAGCATCATGACTGCTCACCCCAGCCTGCTTGTTTTTATGCAAACAGAGTTGATCTGTTTCAAAAAAAAATAAGTGGGGCTGGGATCCTAGCTCAGTGGTAGAGCTCTTACCTAGCATGTGTGAGGTCCTGGTTTCAATCCTCAGCATCATATTAGATAAATAAGTAAATGTATTGTGTTCATCCACAACTAAAAATTATTTTTAAAAAAGAGGCTGTGTTCTGTCTTGCTCCCCAAGTGGTGCAAAGTCACATAATCATTAAGAGAGACTCAAGGAAGGTGCAGGCAGGGGGCGCCAGCAGGAAGAAGTCCACAGCTGAGGAGGGTCTGACTCCTGGCGCTCAGGACTTTCTAGAGGGAAGAAAAGAAACCCAGAACCTCCCTAGGTACCATGCCCCGGGTGGCGGCGGCTGGGTCCCCAGTCAGCCGAACTGGATAGGTTTACAGAGGGTTTCTCTAGGTCCCCAGTCCTGGGAAATCAGTGTCCCCCTCTCAGTCTTTCTTCTTCTTTTAGTTCGCTTGAGTCTAGGGTGGGCACCAGGCGAGCAAGTTGCCTCGGAAGTCGGAGCTCGCCCACACCGGGGTGGGGTCACAGGCCCAAGGGCAGCAGAGCCTGGCAGCAGGGGAGGCCAGAGCTCCCAGTCTCCTTTGTGGAGATGGCAGGAGGCCTGTATTGACTGAGGGATGTGCTCCGGGCTCCATGCACTGGGCCTTGTTCCCTGTTCACTGGGCTCTGCAGGTTCCAGGGCTTTGTGGTGTCTCTGGCACTCTGTTCTAGGGCTCTTACTTGTCACTCTCCATCACTGTGAAGGGACCAGCATTGGAGCCCGCTTTCTTGAGGCTGTGGGTGCCACCTGCTGTGTGCCCTGGAGGCCAGGCTGCCAAGATTTTGGAAAGGACCAGAGTGCAGCATCTGCTCCATGACCCTGAAAGTTTCTCATTGGGGAAACTGACTCAAGTATGGAGCTCCTGGTCCTAAAGGGATCTCAGGAGACATGTGAGTTGGGGCATGGCCTGCAGAATCTGGGTCTTGGGAGGAGTTGGCAGACCATAGGCCGGGCGACAGAAAAGAAGCCCCCCCAGTTTACTCTCTGGGCTGGCTGGCCAGGCACTATCAGGTAGGGACACCTGGGGCCACCCGTGGGAGATCAAAAGGATGAAAACAACACCTCTATTCCCGGACAGCAGAGCCTAACACAGGGGCATTTTCTAAAAGATGAAGAGATGGAAAATGGTCAAAACTAGTATATTTTAAAATTGAAATAAAAGCTTGCAAAATTTTGGGACTGTACATTGTGCCTAAAGAAATATTAGGTCATTCACTCCCTTCCAATTTTAGTTTTTGTTTTTATTTTATTTTAGCAAAGAATCAGGTTTGCCAGCATTTTCCTCAGGAGCTGAGCATTACCCACAGCAGAGAAGACAAACTTACAATTCTCAGGTTGATTTTGACTTCAAGTCTGGGATCTAGCACTTCTAAATGTAGAGGAAAATCATTCCTTGCTGTATTTTCCATGTGTGATTCCTTCCCTTATCTTCAAGGACCCGGTGATATTTGTTTATTGGTTTCATAAGCATCTATTTAAATGTAGTTTTTGTATAAAATACTCCAAGTTTCAACAGGGTGTAGTTTTTCAGAGAAAGCTGCTAGTGGTTTCACTTTCCAAGAATGTAAGTCATTTCCTTTTTTTGATTTCAGGTAGTTGATATTACACAGCATCTGAACTTTGTGGGGACAATTTTCCATAGTACATCTGTCATTAAAAAGGCTTTTGGGTTTCCTTCCTAAGAGCAGTGCATAAATTTAAGCCAAGCAATGTTAAAAGATAAGAAGTTTTTCAGCATCTAGAGTATTATAAGATTACTGTAGAAATAAATTTTAACAACAAGACCTACTAAAAGCCACCTCCATATGGTACCCAGACAAGCTTATCATTCATGCAAATGATCATTGGTCAGTTGCTTTGTAGCTGCAACTTCAGAAAGCATACGAACTGAAACCATACTAATATTATTTTAATCATCTAAAATGATAAACCTAGCCTAGTTCTCTCATTAGATCAGAAGAAAGCTTGTCACAAGTTATGAAGGATTCATTTCTGTTTTCTGTAAAAATATCAGGATGTCTGTATGGCCTGGCCATTAGTTGATGTTGTAGCTGATTGGAATGCCTGCCCATGCCCTGAACTCACCCATGTCTGGTTTTCCCTGACCATATAACAATCCTTTCCTAAACCTTAGTGATGCCTCATAAAATCTGGCCTTCCCTGGCTAGATAACGACCCTCTCTGAGTCTCTAAGATCTCCATTAATTCTGATGCCGGGGCCAGCAAAAATGTAAACTTGTGTTATGCTCCTCAGAGTGTTGTTATCTGTAACCTCCCCCTTTGTGTAACTTTTTGGGCTATAAAACTGGGCCACAAAGAAGCCTCATAGCTGTCCTTGGCTCCCATGATTTTGATGGGCAAGGCAGCCCGGCCAGTCAAAATAATAAGCTTGCTTTAATTTGATTTTAATTAGAGTCAGTGATCTTTTCTTGCGTCATGGTCTAACAAGAATACATATGCAACTAAATCTTTTACATACTCATCATTGTGCTGCTGTTAACAAACAAAATGTCACGTGATTATGCAACACAATATTATATATCTGATTTTTTTTTTAATTCGCTAGAAATAGATCCTTCAGTCTATAACTTAAGGCTTGTGTTGTATGCTCTCTCAAAGAAATTATCTGCATCTTAGTCACCATGGATGAATTTAAAAAAAGAAAAAAAAAAGTATTTCATCTTTGGGAATAACTAGAGTTACAGGAATGCACCATTAGGTGAGTTTGTATACTCAACTTTAAGACTGTTACAAAATAGCCATGTACACGGTCATGCACTTCAATACCAGTGATACAGTTTTCTGATGCTTGAGGATCAAAAGTTTGAGATTACCCTTGACAACAGAGAAAAACCCTGTCATAAAACAAAGAAGAAAAAGATCTGGGAGTATAACTCAGTGGAAGAGGAGTTATGAGTTCAATTCTTCATATTGCTAACTAAGTTAGAAATATGAAACAAAAATATGATTAAAATTAATACTATTAATATTTTATTATATAGACTTCTCTCTAGCTGTAAATTCATCATAATTTTGCACAGGCATTAAAACCAGTGTTCTAACAGAAAGCAGAGAAAGCACAGGAATTTTACAGGATGAATTATATTTTTAAATTAAATCAAGTTTTGAACTGTAACAAATTGTATAGATAAAATGAGAATCAACAGTCTCCTGATTAAAATAATATTTCCTCATTATGTGTCAAAACAAGTTCAATGTTTAAATATTAGCAAGTAAGACACCATTTAAGATGGGGTGATTTTATCAGCTCTTTTTCTGTTTGACATCCCAATTCTGCCTTTGTATGAACTGAAAAGAACCGGTATGGTGATGTGTTTCTGTAATTTCAGTGACTCAGGAGATTTAGGCAGGGAGATATCACATTCAAGGACAGCTTCAGCAACTGAGTAAATACTAAAGCAAACAAACAAGAACAAAAAACAAAACCACGACTGTGTTGGGCAAGGGGCACACAACCATAATCCCAGAAGGATGGCAAAATGAGGCAAGAAGATGGTAAATTCAAAGTTACCCTCAGCCAAAGTGAGACCCTAGACAACTCAGTGAGACTCTGTCTCTAAGTATAATACAAAATAGGGCTGGGGATGTGGCCCAGGGTTAAGTGCCCCTGGCTTCAATCCCTGGTACAAAAAATAAAATAAAATAAAATGGGGCTGAAGGTGTGACTTTGTGCTTAAATGCCCCTGGGTAAATTCTCTGGTACAAAAGAAACAAAAATTCTGCTCTTTTGAATAAGTGTCACTATCTAACATCCAAGAGAATATTAAAATATTGATAACTCATGTAACCTAGAGGAGGTGAGTTTTGGCTTTGAGATAAGGTAGAGTTGAACCTGAATTCCAGTAAAGTTACTTAGCAAATATTCTTGTGAGACTTAGCAAATATTCTTTCACACTGAACAGCTATGTGAACCTCACCTATTATAAAAGGTACAATAATCATAAATGCCAACATGTAACAATTCTTCAGCTTCATTTATATACAGAAAGTAGATGATATGTTTTTACTCCTACTCTAGAAAAATGTAGAATGTGTTTCCAAAATTTTGAATATGGTATCTTATTATTTTTTATGAATTATATAATGCTGCTTGCTATGAAAGAGTATTAATCAGGTATCTGGTCAAGAAACATTTGAATGCTTTTGTTTTTGCTTTCAGAACACTGTTACCTCCATGAGAACAAGCCCACAATACTTTTTAAATCATGAGTTATTTGGGGGAAAAAATCAGGATGTTTTATTGACAGCCAGATTACACTCTAAAGTTCAGTGTATTTACCAACCATCAGCTAATCATATGCAGCAAAGATTCCAGGTGAACTGAGCCTAAATTGATGACCATCCCAAATATGAGCTAATAAGTTTTAGAATGAGTTAATTAGTGACAGATAATTACTTAATTTATTCACTATAGGCTGGATGCCAGGATTCAATCACATGATGTGCAGAGGTTGTATGAAAAACAGCAGTCATCTTATAGACAGTGATTTATTTTTTCTTCATTAAAATTTTGTTGATTCTCTTAATAAACTGTATTGAACTATAGAAAAATATTTGTAGACATATATGTCTTTAATTGTTAAAATATTCTCAAACTACCTTATAAATTTGGTATGAATATTAGCACAATTATAAAAGCCAAATATTTCAATCCCGCCTCTAGGGTCAAGGTAATATTGCAAATAAGTTTCCCTTTAATGTATTTATATTGTAGACTCTGGGGTACTGAAACATCTGAAGACCTGGCACCATCCACCTCCTGTGACACCATTTCTTTATGTTTACCATGTGGGATCTGAAATGGGAATGAATCTGTTCTTAGAATCTAGTGAGAAATAATGCCCACATTTGTACAGTTCTGGGTTGCAGCTGCCAGCTGTCTCAATGTGCACTGTCTCTCCTGTTCTTTGGTGCTGTTGAGAATATGTCCAGGAAGTGTATTTCATCACCTAGGACATAAAAATGAGTGGTTCAGGCCTTTCTTCTTGCTGACGTTAATGAATCCATAGCTCTCAAATTTGAAACTTGAATACAGTAAACTGCCAATGCCAATGTCTCGGCTTGGCACCAGAATCAGGAGGCACCACAGCTTTGTAGGTTCAAACAGCAATTCTTTATTCCAGCTCTCACACCGCCTCCACCCAGGTCCAGGGGCAATCGCATTCTCCTGTCTCCCACACAATTCACCTACTCCACGAGGCTATCTCCAAATCCCATTTTAATCTCATGAGAACTCAACGGGAACAAGCAGCAGGAACACCCTAATCCCAGCAATAATCTTCAACTTCCAACTTCCCTAAAACCCATTATCTTAAACTAGCAATGCCTAAAACTCAAGGAGCCGGTTACTTCCTCAAACCTGATCAGCTCTAAACCCAGATTCGCCTTGGCCCTTGAGCAAGGTGACCTTATTAAAGCATGCATGCAATGTTCCATCAAATGTCCTCTAAGCAGCATGGGGTACGCTTGGCAAGGAAATTTCGATGCGTCATTCCTACTTGGTAACGGCCCTCAGCAGTAAACTAAGATATGCCTGAGACTTCAGGTAAATAGTGAATATTAAGATGGTTTTCCAAAAGTGCATGTATGTATTAATAAATTCATAGTGTCAAGCCATGATAATATATTGAATATAGAGTTTTTAGTTACAATTTGTTTAAGCTCTTATTTTCTTCTCCTCCTTCTTCTCCTTTTCCTCCTCCTCTTACTCTTACTTCTTCTTTTTCATTTAAGGACAGGGTCTTACTGAGTTTCTTAGTGCCTTACTTTTTGCTGAAGGTAACATTGAACTCACAGTTCTCCTGCAACCACCTCCTTAGCCACTTGGATTACAGGTATATGTCACTGTGGTTGACTTTTGTTTTTCATTTTTAATATGAATAGAAATAACTTTAAAATTATTCTTGTGAGTTTCTATTTAGGGGTGAGAGATATGGGGACCTTGATGCCTAAAGAAATTGCTAATGAGTTTAAATCTCAAGCTGTTTTTCATAAGATCAGTGAACAGAAAAGTTAAATAAAATTTTAAACTGTGATATCATTTCCATAAATAAAAATATATACATATTTATTCACAAATTGCTTTAACCTTATATACAGTGATAAGTGTCAATGCACTTCTGTCTGGGTTAGGTCTTACTATTGGAAGGAAATTTTCCCTCAAAGTAAATCAACCCAAGGCATTTAATGCAATTCACAGCCACACTCTACCAGAAGAGTCTGACCCTTTTTTTCTTTGATATTGAGGGCCTGCTATCCTCTCATGTTTTTAATTGCTGGACTCAGCAGTTTTAGGTGTGCTTTTTTTCACATTTTGACACCATTGACAGCAGATCCAAGATCTTAAATTAGATAGTCCTTAATACAAAGTTTCTCATTTTGACTTCTTGGTTAAAGATTAGTTTCCGCGTATAGGTAGATGCAAACTATTTTTGAATTAAATAGTTTTTATTTGAGTTTCTTTACAAAAGTCTCTTTTTCTCTTTTCTTAGGTCACTATGTTCTCAGGTTAGAGTATTAACTGGAGATGCTTTCAGTTCATGGGAAATATAATTTTTTAAATAACAAATAAAGTCGTTGAATGAATACTAATGATTTTAATGGAGGAAAAAATGATTTGTTGAGACACATAAGGAAAATTGACAATATTAAAATCATGTTTAGGATAGACTAGAAAGAAATCATAATTAATAAAAGAATTAGTGCAAATCATCCAGAAAGATTTTTAAAAATTTGAAAATGCCTTTCCCCCATAAGCCTGCAGAACCATCATTGGATGATGATAGCAGCATAAAATATTTTAGGTTCTAAGGTGGAGACTAAAGAAAAAGAAAAATGTTTATGGCTTCAGAAGTTCTTTATCTCCTTATGGTTTTTTTTTTAATTTTTATTACTTTTAATTTGGTGGAGAGATACTGAAAAACTTTCATGGCCCAAGGAAAATTGCCTCACCTCTCCACCTCCTATGCCCTCCACCCATATTTTTTTTTCTCAGTCCACCTTTGCCCCCTCCTCCACCCTGTCCTTTCCCCAGTGACAGGACTTGGAAGTGGTCACTGCTGGGGAGGAGGAGGGAGGGACGGCCTTGCTCCTGAGCCTCCTCCTCTGCTCCAGAGCTCCAGCAGTCCTACTCTCCTGGCAAATGCAGAGATGAGAAGGAGTAGGGGGAGGGGTGGAGCAGGAAGAGGAGAAAGAGGAGGAGGGGAGGAGGAGAAGGGGGGAGGAAGAGAAGGGGGGAGGAGGAGGAGAAGGAGGAGGAGGAGTGGAGGAGGAGGGGGAGGAGTGGAGCGGGAGAAGTTGCTAACTGGGGGAGTTATAACACGGGAACTTGGCGGCTGCAGCCTCAGCTACATCTTCAGCGGTGAAGGTCAGCGCCCTAGGCAGCCGCACGTGACAGACGATGACAGGAGCCAGTCACCGCGCCTTCCCCAGGGGCTGCGAGGGTGGGTGGGAGGTATGCAGGGGCTCCGGGTTGCCACTCCCCGACTGTGAGTGCCTGCGCGGAGCCCCGAGGAGCCGAGCGCCCCCAAGAGGGCTGTTTCTGGGTGCGGGCACCGCTGCCCGAGTGTGCGGAAAAGGGGAGTTGCATCCCGGAGGCGCCATGGACCTGGGGAGTTGGGGTTTGGGGCGGTGGAGAAGCGGAGTCCCAGGAGAGAAAGGAGGCGTTCCAGCGCCTTGGGAGAACTCAAGAGAGGAGTCCTGGAGCGCGAGGTGGCGGGGGCGGGGGGGGGGGGGAGTCTGCAGTCCCTGGTGCAGGCCAGAGGTAAGCGCAGAGCGGCGGGGGGTGGGAGGCGCAGACGCGACTCCCACTGGAGAAGCGAGTGCCTGCATCCCAGACTTGCGAGGTGTTGGAGACAGCCTAGGCTCCAGCTCTCCCGAGGGCGCGAGGGGAGGCAGGACTCTGGAAGTGCTGGGGGTGTGTGAAGGTGAAGCGGAGTGTCCGAGGCAGCCACCGGCTGAGCCTCTAGAAGGATGAGGAGGAGGAGGGGAGACCCGCCCCGCAGGCTGCAGCCCTTGTCAGCGCCAGGGGCGGGGACAAGGGGCGCCTCACAACACGGGCTGACCGGAAGGAGCTGCAGCGGCCAGGGCCGCGGAGGCTTGCAAAGCAGGCCAGGCCTCGGAAGGGAGCCTGGGGCGGGGAGCCAGGGACCAGGAGCCTGAGCCAGGGGCGGGCATGGGGGCGGGGCCTCAGAGGCGCCGAGCTCCCTCCCCGGCGACTTAACTTCCTGGGTGGGCATGTGTGCCAGAGGTTCGCTGGGGCCAGCTGGGGCAGGAGGAGTCCACCCATATTTCAGCTCAAAATTGTATTCATGGAGTTCTTGATTCTAAAAAAGTTTGCTTTATGAAAAAAACCAACTACTCTCAACTTATCTTTTATTCATTGTAATTAAATTATTCCTTTGTACATGGAATAAAAAAATAAATTATTAAATTTATTTGAAGACATCCGAATAACATTTGATCATGCAGTCTGCCTATTTTAATATGATTTGCAAAATTGAAAACTGCAGAGGAATTCTAAGTCAAAAGAAAAATCTCTAAACTTTTTTAAGGACATTCATCTCAAAATGTGGTTTTAAAATTAGTCACTTCATCATCTGACACAGGAAGAGAAAGATAAGAAACCAAATAAAATATTATCAAAGTCTGACAGAAACTCTCTTTCCAAAATTAGACTTATTAATCTTCACATGAGAGACTCCATTTTCTACAGAGGGCTTATTTTTTTTTTTTTTTAAGTGAGAGAGGAGAGAGAGAGAGAATTTTTAATATTTATTTTTTAGTTCTCGGCGGACACAACATCTTTGTTGGTATGTGGTGCTGAGGATCGAACCCAGGCCGCACGCATGCCAGGCGAGCGCGCTACCGCTTGAGCCACATCCCCAGCCCGGGCTTATTTTTTAATATACAAGACCCCCTCTCCTCCCCACTAAACTTAGAAAATTACACTGGTTTCTTGGGGCTTCTGCCCAAGTTGCTTCCTTATGAACCACTGACATTTCTGCAAACCTCCTCTAAATATTGTGAGAGATAGAAGTGACTTTTTATTTGGAAAAGTAGTTGTGATTTAGGATTATCAGTGAAACCCCTTGGGGCTTTATTGAATCATGTCAACAGCTGTCAGTAATAACATGTACTTTTCTAGCCACAAAATAATTGTATTGATATGTATAAAACAATGTTATAAACTGGAAAAATATTTTTTTTTATAATTTATATGCAGTCTTATGAATAATACAGAGCTCTTTGTGAGCATTATGGTGCTGTAGATAATAAATTTACCCTGTTCTCTGGCCTGCCAGGAGAGTTGTAAAGCAGAATATATCGGTTCACCTTTGTGATAATAAACAATTTTAGTATGTCAGTAGGTTCTAGCTAACATTTACTTCTGAGGTCTTAAAGAATAGTGTGCTCTAAATGGTTCTGGGAGTGTTTATACTGGCTCTGACTCTCCTGGGTAATGTTTCAGTGAGTGATATGATCAGATAACAAGTGGCACTATTTCTCAAGTATTGATATTGTGATATCTCCTGTAGGTTTATTGCCTGGAGTAGCTGATTTTGTCTTAACTGGATCTGTAGTTCTTTTTTTTTTTTAAGAGAGAGTGAGAGAGAGAGAGAGAGAGAGAATTTTTAATATTTATTTATTTTTTTTTTTAGATCTCGGCGGACACAACATCTTTGTTGGTATGTGGTGCTGAGGATCGAACCCGGGTCGCACGCATGCCAGGCGAGCGCGCTACCGCTTGAGCCACATCTCCAGCCCAATCTGTAGTTCTTTGTATGTATTTTTAATATGATTTTTAAAAGTGGTTTATTAACTTGTGTACATTTTCTAAGTGATATCACCCTTCTTTCTCAGTTATTTTTGCATGGATCAGCAATCAATAAGTTCTTACTGTTCTTGTTTTATCTTCTTGACAAAATACAGACACCCTTATAGAAAATGTTTCTCTTGAAACTGAAGTAGCGATCAATTCATCACCTCTTCATGTGTTCCAAATGGTAACAAGACATCTGCATTGGTAGCAAATCATAATTGATTATATAAATTTAATTTAGAGTAACATGTTTACATAAACTTTGTGAGAATAGCCAAGCTTTCTGTGTTTATTAATTTCTCCTACAATAACAGTAAGGGTGGTGATTTTTGCATAGGAATAAAAACTCTGATATTCAATCATTCTTTTGGCTGATAACATACAACTGAATTTTTAACATGTTGTAATTTCCTCGCAGGATAACAAAGAAGAAATAAATTTATAAGCAGCACTTTATTGAAGGTAATAGCTTTTCTACAACGGGTGAAGCATTTCATTTTGTTCTTATTTTCTTAAAACTGCATAGACTAATTCTGAGAAAGTACTTAAGCACTTTTTTATTTATATACATTTTTGGATGTTGATGGTTCTTTATTTTGTTTATATGCAGTGCTTAGATGAAACCCTGTGCCTCAAACATGCTAAGCAAGTGTTCTACCATTGAGTCACAATCCCAGCTCCAGACACAAACCCAGGTCTTTCAGCCCCTTCTTGATGTGTAGAATTTCTCACCCATGCCTCTGCTGTCTTGATCTAAGTATCCATACATTTACTTCACACTGATACAGTGATTTGATGCACATACGCAGTACCATTTACTGCAACAAAACAGCATGGTTTATAACTTAAATCTATTTTAAGCATTCAAGTTAATTAGAGTCATAAAGCTATAAGAATAGGGCCTTTTAATCCACTGGTATATTAACCTATATAAGATGGGTGGGCTTTTTATACAAAAAATCCTGAAGTAGTCCTGAAGAATATTTGGATTGAAACAGGTGAAAAATAATGGTTGAGGCTCACTTCTCTTTTGTGTTTCATTAATATTAATGCAGAGACCATTAGGAGCAGCACACTAGCTGAACTAAATAAAGATGGCCAATTTCAAAGAAAATCAGAATTTATATAATACAGGACCTTTTAGATCACATCAGGTTGACTCCTTTGGAAAGCAAATGTGTAAGCCATGCAGCTCACAAGACATGACATGGATCATCCACATTCCGCATGGCTTGTGAGGCCTCTGTTTGGCAGCAGAAGACCTTCAACACTGGCTCCCACAAAAGAGATTCCTGCAGTCCAATATTGGGATTAGAAAATTGTAGTAAACTATAGTGAAAGCAATTTTGAAGACAGATGCCTTCTATTTGTTTCCAGAAAAAAGACAGGAAAATATGAGTGAAAAAGTCCTTTTCCATAAATTCCTATTTGTTTTGCTTTGTGAGCATACCCTATAGAAGAAAATAGAATTCTGACTATGAGGGGAAATCTGGACCTCCAGTGATTGTCATAGAAGAATAGGAAATGTTGACACCAAGGGTATGCTATCATATACTTAGCATAGGACTGCCTATTTCTTTGAGAGAAGGCTCTGTGGTAAATAGAAATTGCTGGTAAAATCTTTTCTTTTGGTTTCATGAAGCCTAGAGTTTTATTTGATGTTTGAGATTCATTGTGTTTTGAAAGATAATCTTCTTAGCATCCCTGCCATAGGTTTATATGAAAGGTGATTTAACTAGCGTACTGTGGTGGGCTAACATCAATTGCTTCTTTTTATGGGAAACATTTTCTACTAAAAAATAAATAAAATAAATACTCTTTAATAGGGAATTTTATTCATCATTGAGTGGAGGCTTTCTTAAAATGCTTTTATTCGAACACATCTTTTTTTTAGAGAGAAAGAGACAGAGAGTGAGTGAGAGAGAGAGAGAGAGAGAGAGAGAGAGAGAGAGAGAGAGAGAGATTTTAATATTTTTTTGTTTTGTTTTTGGCGGACACAACATCTTTATTTGTACGTGGTGCTCAGGATCAAACCCAGGGCCGTGTGCATGCCACACGAGCATGCTACTGCTTGAGCCACATCCCCAGGCCCCTCAAATACACCTTTTATTTAAAATATAGAAATGACTGGCTTTACAAAGCCAGTTATGTTAAAAAAAAATTCAGACACTTTAAAATAAACAGATCACTCACATTATATTTTCTACAAAAATCTTTTTTACCATTATATTTAGAAAAATATAAAAGAATCAAATTATTTCACATACATATAAAAGTTAACCTTAGATAAAAAATATGTACATTTGTACATAGTGTTCTAGAGTGCACATGCACATACATATTCTAAAACATATAAAAGATTTCATCAACTTGGAGAAAAATTCCAGGGAGTATCTGTTATTGATATTATTTAATAAACTTTCATAAATAAGTAATTACAAAATCGTGTCTAAACTTGTGAGAAATAGTTTCATATGTTATCTTTATCCCAAGAAAATAAGTTTTCAGATGGCTGGGGATGTGGCTCGAGTTGTAGTGCACTCACCTGGCATGCGTGCAGCCTGGGTTTGATCCTCAGCACCACATACAAACAAAGATGTTGTGTCCGCAGAAAACTAAAAAATAAATATTAAAAAACTCTCTCTCTCTCTCTCTCTCGCTCTCTCTCTCTCTCTCTGTCTCTCTCTCTCTCCTCTCTCTTTTCTTAAAAAATATAAGTTTTCAGACATTTATCAGAGGATAAATAATCTGTCATTTCTCACAGTCTTATCATGCATTCACTACTTTTCTTATTTTTAGCATGGATTCTCTAGTACTTTAAGACTTCTTTCTTTATTTGTATATTTAGTTTTCCACTTCTTTCTATTTTGTTTTTCTTTATTAATCACTCTTTGTATTCTGTTTTTCTCTCTCTCACTCAAAGAATAGATTTAAGTGAGACAATATATTACTTTTTTAATAAATGAATATATTTTATTTGCTTCAAATGTATTTGCTTTCTTTCATAATATGTTACATTTATTCTTGAGTATTACAAACTCCACAATGGAATATATAAAACATTTCAACATATATAAGCATGCTTATTTATTTTTGTATTTAAATATTTTATTTCCTCTGAATTTGCTCACAATCTTTTATAACATAATTTTTAGATTTTATTCTAATTTGTTATAAAAGACAGTAGAATGCATTGTAATTCATATTACACAAATAGAGTACAATTTTTCATATCTTTTGTACACAACAGAGTCACACCATTCATGTCTTCATACATGTACTTAGGGTAATGACATCCATCTCATTCCATCAATTTCCTATCCCCATGCTCCCTTTCTTCCCCTTCCTCCCCACTGCCTTATCTATAGTTTGTCTATTCTTCCCATGATTCTCCCTCCTTTCCATTACCTATCAGCAATTTTATGTCAGAGAAAACATTCAGCATTTGATTTGGGGGGATTGGCTTACTTCACTTAGTATAATATTCTTCAGCTACATCCATTTACCTGCTTATGCCATGATTTCATTCTCTTTAATGATGAACATTATCCCATTTTGCATAAAAAGAACATTTTCTTTATCAATTCATATACTGAAGGGCATCACAGCATACTACAGAATGCAGCTACAACAATGTTTATAGTAGTACAATTTGAAAAATGATTTTAACTATCAGATTATAAATGCTTTTTTAAAAACTCTGATATAAAGGTATAAAAACTCTACATGGTTTCCATTGAACATTGTGGATGTTGAAGGTGTTAAATATTTTCTTATATATTTATTATCAGAAATACTATTATTTCTACTAATAAAATGTTTCTAAAATGAAAATATTAAATGGAGAAGCCAATAAAATAACAGCCTTGCCTCATAATGTATTAGGTGTAAGACTTTGTGAATATTATAGTATTTTTAGGTGTAAACACTTAGCTAGATTTCATTTGAATCTTAGCTTTTCTCATTTAGTAACTTTATAAACTATGATATATCACTTAACTCTGGGAATCTCAGTTTGATTATCTGTCAATCATTAATAATTGCTCTCAGATTTTTCTGGAAAATTTGAACATGCCGAATATTCTTTTTTTTTTAAAATATTTATTTATTTTTTTATTTTTGAGAGAGAGAGAGAGAGAGAGAGAGAGAGAGAATTTTATTTTTTTTTCTTTCTTTTTTTCTTTTTTTTTTTTTTTTAGTTTTCGGCAGACACAACATCTTTGTTTGTATGTGGTGCTGAGGATTGAACCCAGGCCGCATGCACGCCAGGCGAGCACGCTACCGCATGAGCCATATCCCCAGCCCTGTTTTCTTTACTTATATGTTATAAAAGAATTTTTCAGAGTTCTCTAAAGTAAAGTAGCCCTGAAAAAAAAACAAGTGCTCTATACAATGTAGACATGTAGTGGTCATAACTTTTGAGATCAGAACTACATGTAGCTTTGTTTGTACACTCCATCAATTCAAGTTTTGTAAACAAGGGATAAGACAATGATTTTATACCATGAAGAAGACCTCTTAGCAGGACAGGTAGACACTGCAGTCACTTGTCTCCATGAAGTCCCAATATCACATCCACCACATTTGCAAAAAGACATCTCATTACATCAAAACTGGTATATGAGATGTAACCTCACTAAAAGTCTCACCAAGCACAAAAAATATGAACACCATACATGGGAGGGAGGAAACCAGGACCAGATCAAACAGAAACTGCTTACATTAAGACCTGTAACCACCTTGGTGATGTAGCTGAACACAAAGAAAAATCAAAGCATGAGTATTGGGGTTTAGAGATAAGTGTGCAAAAGGCTTAATTGTTCTAAGGCAAGGAAGCAATGTAAACCATAATTTTAACTATGCAGTTAAAAATAACAATTTTAAACAAAATGACAGAAAAACAGGCAGAAGTACTGAATTAAAGAAGAGGATAGAGTTTTTAACTCATAATAGAATACTTGACAATCCTTACCAAACGGGTGAAGATGTCCAGAAATTTTCCTTTATAAAGATAATTTGGGCAAAGAGTGAGTTTTTGTTTCTAAAGAAAATTTTGGCAGAAAGCATAGAATAAGAGAAGGAATAGCAAAAGCACAAAAGTCACAGAAGGAAGCTAGAATCTAGTAAGATGTTTAGTTATAGAGTTGGGTATATAACTCAGTTGGTAGAGTGCTGGCCTCAAATGCACAAAGCCCTGGGTTTAATCCCCAGTACCACCAAAAAAAGTTCAGTTACAAAATTTATTGTGTTTATCATGATGTCATTTAGAATTATTATTACTATTATTATTTAAATCAGGAATTGAACCCACAGTTGCTTAACTACTGAGCCAAACCTCAGCTCTTTCTTTTTCTTTTCTTGTCTTTTTATTTATTTATTTATTTATTTTTTGAGACTGAATCCTGCAGAATTTCTGAGACTGGCTTTGAGCTTGCAATTCTCATGCTTTAGTCTCTAGAGCCAACCAAGATTACAAGCATTCGCCACCATGCCCAGCTTGAAATTTTTTTAAAGTTAATTTTATATATCAGGACTTCATCTGACAATGATTGTATTTTCTTTTGCTAATGTTTTGAATAGAATCTGTACTTTATACCACAAATAACCTAAAAACTCACTCTTTATGTAAATATGATATCATCTTTGCATGAATGGAATGACTCTACAGTTCTTGAATGACTCCCTAAGTATGGTCAAGCATAATGTCAAATCTTTGATATTGTTCCATAAGAAATTTGGAAAATAATGTGGCACATTAAATGTATATTATAATAAAATTAACAAGCCTTGAAAAATATGTCCCAGATACTTGTGCTTTAATCCATTAGGAGTAATGTTTTAGACTGTATAGTTGAGAAAATAAATGTTGTTTAGAGCCCCACATCTCAGGGATTTATTTAATCAATGTTTATTTTCCACTCTAAAAGGTCTAAAGTGAACAAAATCTAATGGTCAGGCAGGTTTACTGAATGGCTTACATCTGAGATAGTTGTCAGAACTCTGGGGTTCCTGCATTTCATGGGTTTTATGAATCATTTTTCCTCTAAAATTTGTTAGTATCACAAGAGTACATGTTTACATCAAAAATATCCACCTTAGTCTCCCAGACTTTAGAAAACTTCACTTTGTGATGGTGTGCTGTGGGAGAGGAATTAGCTTTCAGAATCAGTTTCAGCCTTCAGCACACTTGTTTGTGCTACTTGCCATATTGAAGGATTTTTTCAGCATAAAGTATGCTTAGACAGTTATTTTGTGTATGGAGAAAAACTTGAATTTTTATGTAACTTGCCTCTTGGCTGACTCATGTCTCTTAACCAGTGATGAATTTCTATTAATAATTTTCCATGAATAATAAATTAAAAGGCATATTTAGTAGGATAAAATTATAAGTAAAAATAGAATGAGCCATTATGCCTTCATTAAGATTGCCAAATGAGAAAGAAAATTAATGTATTTTAAATATTTGTAATTTAAAATTATTGTACTTAAAATATTATAGCAAATACGGTAACTTTAAAACTGTTTGTTTATCTTAATATATATGATTGAAACTTTATTAGTTAAAGATTATTTTTTCAAACCTGAACTCAATGAATCACACCTCACCACGTGCAAAACTCAAAAATGAAGGCAGAGAATTTGTATATTAAGAACAAGATTAAAATTAAAAAAAAATAGATGGCTATTATAAAACCTGGAAGATAATGTTGAAAAGATTCTTCAGAATGAAAACAGAAGATTGGACAAGGAGAATAAATTTTCCTAACATGATTCTAAAATGAGAGAAATGAGATATGGAAAAGGGGAGATAGAACATGAAAAAATAAAATTCCCTACTGCTGAATGGGAATGTGAATCTTCAAATAGTTTAAAGTCTTTCCACAAAGTAAAAAGTGATCATGAAAAAAGGTGCTAAACCCACAGTTGTCCCTGAGTTACCACCAGTCTCCCTGTCTAAAGACACAGGAGAAGTTCTTTCAAGCTTTTTTGAAATAAGGTTTAAAACTGAACATCCAAGCCAGTAAACCTTTCTTTAAACTAGGAGCTAAACATAAAGACCATGGTGTCTACACAGACTTTATATCCTGTGATATTACTGTGTCTGTGTTTTAAACAATTTCATTTGTTGCTTTATGAATTTTTAAAAATGACTGTATTCTGTAATGGAGTCCTTTGTAAATTACCTTATAAATGTTGAATAAGAGAAAGTTATCTACCATATCTAGAATATGGTGAAAGGCATTAAAATTAATTAATCTAGAGAACTAGAAGTAAAAGTGTCCCAGAAATGAATGTAAATTTGCTAGTTTACATTTAACTTCTGGATTCTTACCATGTATCCATTAAAATATAAGATTTGAAGAAAAATATTTTTAAGACAGTATGTACTAGCCCTTTGTCTTGGCTAAGGGAAGTCAGACCTCTTAAGACCAACTCCATTCCTCTTATATAAAGCCCTAAATGCTGTGTGGTCCTGCACTGGCTTTGGCCTTGTTTTTCAGTTCCTACTGTTCTGTAGCACTTTTTTTTCTGACATTATTTAAATAGTGCTCTCATTCTGGGTGGTTCTACACATTCTGTATTATGAGCAACAAGCACAGGGTAATGATTAATTATTGAAGAAATACTAAGGCAAATTACTTCTAAAAATAGATAAAGAGAGCTAATTATTTTCTTTACCTTTTTTAAGACCTAAATATAATTACTCAAAAACTTGTTCTTCATTTTTTTTCTTTATGTCACAGTGTAAAGACGTGAGAGAGACACATGGAAAGACACAGGGGATGTATAATATTTTCTGCAGTTAAACCTTGTTGTGTACACCCATTTTTCAAGTATTTGCTTAAAATTCTGACTTCTTTTCTCTAATATATAAAATCATTAAGATTTGATAAATTAGAATGCTTATTAGTTTTGACTTTACATCAAAATTGATTCTTATATTTTCTTGGTAAGAATTTATTTATTTCATGACCCTCAGATTTTTGAGGCTTACTTAATATTCTTATAATCTTTCTCTTATGCTTGCATCACTCAGAGACAGAATTGCTGTACTCTTTCATATGTATTTCTTAAGAGTAAAAACTTCAAAGTATTTGTTCGGGTATCAAAAGTATTTTAAATTAATCTCATGGTAAAACAACTCTAAATACTCCTTTTTATGTTTATACATTTTCAAATTTAGTTTTTCTTCAGAGCATATTTTACTGAATATTTATGTTTCACAATAACAGACTCAGAAATTTCAGTCACTAAAAGCCATTTATTTACTGATATATGTACAATTTGGATTTTTAATTTTGTGCAGCTACAATAATATTTGATAATAATATTTATGATGCTTTCATGAACAAAAGTATATTCCAAGAAGAGATGTATTTCACTATACCTTAATAAAAATGGACATATACATTTATCATTATTTAAATGTTTATTTTCACCTCTGGGTATATTTTACCACTATTATTATAAAATAAATCATAACATTTATTAATTTATGTTTATTTGTTTGTACCATATTTATTTATTATGTTATTGTTGTTGTCTGGTTAATACATTCTTTTTTTTAAAGAGAGAGAGAGAGAGAAAGAGAGAGAGAGAGGGAGGGAGGGAGAGAATTTTAATATTTATTTTTTAGTTTTCAGCGGACACAACATTTTTGTTTTTATGTGGTGCTGAGGATCGAACCCAGGCCACATGCATGCCAGGCAAGTGCGATACTGCTTGAGCCACATCCCCAGCCCCAGGTTAATACATTCTTAAAAAGAAAATGCTATTTAATAACCATAGCAATGGTATATTAAAAAGCTCCCCCCTTTGGACAGGCTTTGCTCTGAGGTAGAGGCAGGTTTCTCAAAAATGGAGTCACATTAGTTTCCCACTCCATTTAAAAAACTCCATTTTGAAACCTGAGGTCATTATTAGAGGTCAATTTTCACCAGGAACACCCACAGAGCTCTCTAATATGGCCTCAGACAAATTACTTCTCCTCACCCTGATAAACTGAATAAAGCCTCTGGCTTTCCTCTCCTGATAAGAGTGAAAGGTGAGAATATCAGGATGGAGACCACCAGACCAGATATTTATGACCTCCAGGTAAATGAGAAATCTGGTGGCACCTGATAATTACAAGGTGTGTTAAAAAAATTTTAAAAAAATATTTATTATAAAAAATAGAGCTAATAAACAGGGATTTAGCCAGCCTAAATAAGTATGTACTCTAGCTGGAGAGCCTGATGAGGACCTACATTGACATCCCATAACTTGCCATCATTTTCTATTCTCTGTGTGATCCTCACTGCTCTCAAACTCTACCGCCTTGTCTGGATCTTTGTGAGACCTGCAACTTTTCCCTGTGACCCTCTCCTCAACTGGTCATCCACTCTCCACCAGAAAAAGCCTGTTTTGGTTTGGGACCTGATCACTGCTGTCTGAGTGAGTGTGCATCTGCAGGACATAAAGCCTAAGGCTTGAGAGTTTTGAACTTAGAATTCAGAGGAAATGTCTGTCCCTAGCCTGTCATGAATAAATCTGTTTTGCAATGTTCAGAATTAATCTAAAATTGTTTTCTGGGAATTAATTAATCTAGAATTGCTTGGTGTTATTTGATTATCTCCACTGCAGTGCCTATCATTAAGGATTGTTGTTTTCTTCATTAGAAACCTATAGAGTAAAGTTGTATTAAGAATTTGAGTGAATAAAGAATTGAAAGGAGCAGATATGCATGGACATTGTTTATTTCTCCCCTTAACTGCAATGTCACAAATTTGCTCCCTGGCAACTGTTGTGTTAGCTAATATTCATTTGAACTTGAGCAACAATTTTTGTAGGCTTTGTAAAATGATGTTTAAAAAGCAAAGATCAGCTTCAGATAACTGGACTTGTTACATGTGGGAGCGACTATAAAAAAAATAGACCAGATTTCAGTGCATTTAAGGTTGTGTCCAAAAGTTGGTTTTTGTCATGATTGCCAGGACAGGGGATTATAATGTATAACTCTACCAGAATTCAAGGTAGCTATTACATAAACTAAATATGTTCTTATCCTAGTTATTTTTGTTTTGTAGTTTGCTTTTAGATGGTCTAAGGATTACCTGTTAATGTTTTAAAGAGATACTGCTTTAAAAACTCACAACCTGGGTTAACTTAAGATAAGGAGTTATCACCTACAGGATATAGAGATAGGTACTAAAGCTTAGTACCCTTAATATAAGGCTGTTAACTTATTTGCTAGATTTTTAAGATTAAGTTTTAAAATTAAAAATTTGGCTTTTGCTCTCTGAGTCAGTCTGAATCAGGGAATAGGGAACTTTTTCAAAGGGCTCTGCAACTCTAGGCCACATAACTTCCTGAGCAGGGAGATTAATGAGACCATTGGAGGGCAGAAGGCCAATCAGTGCATTTGCTGTAAAGAGGAGGGTCATCAGAGAAAGGAGACATCCCTGATGCTTCTGAGGGAAGCTGTATGGTCAAGCAAGGCCTGAACCCATCCCAGCGCAAATGGCACTAGCAGAACTGAGAAGCTGCTGTGAAGTTCCTGAGGACTCCCAGGAGACTTAGCTGACTGTTAACAATAGGTAGAAACAGAAGTCAGTTTGACTTGCTTCATCTTAAACACTTATCAAAGACAGTCAAAGCCAAATCACAGCTGCTCCTGAACATCTTAAATGATAATAATAGTTAAATGTAACTTCCATAAAATAAGTAGACTGGAGGCTACAAAAGAGATTCTTAGACAGAAATGCCTGACAACTGTCAAAGGGACTGCTAGAGTAGTTTTAGTCTAAGGCCTTTATTTCTAACCAACGCAGATAGGCTTGATGTTTGCTAATATGGTTATCCAGCCCTAAGTAGCAGAATTAAAGGTTTCTCTATTAGACACAGAAGTCATACTAGTAAAAGGATTTTGCAGGATCAGATGGCATTAAATTATTAGACTATATCTTAAGGAAAAAGACATCTGTAACCCTAAATGTTAGTTGTTGTGTTGACATCCCTGACATTTCTGACAATGTGACAAATACCCTTAAAGATTTACATGTTCAGATAGAAGCCATGTCCTATGCAACATTGTCGTGGAAACAGTATCTTAACTCCTAGTTCCTGGTACTGCCTAATAGAAAACATTGTTGATCTTTGTCTTGGCCATTATACTCATTGGCATATTTCTGTGCTGTGGCATTTCTTGCTGCATCAATCTGGTTCCAGTACTAATGAATTCTTGTTTCTCTTATAGACCACCTATCACTCGAATGGCCCTCTAGCCTATTACTTCTCAATTGGACTTTTAGCATGGACCACTCAATAGACCTAATATTTTTAAGGGGGACTCCAAACTGCTTGCCCCACATCGTCCCTTTTCAGCCTGAAGAAGCCAGAGAGATTCTCGTCGTCCCCCTTCCTCACAGCAGTAAGGAGTTCCCAAATTAGAGGGGGGAATGAAGCCAGATTTAAAGTTAGGTAGTCAGTGTAGTTAGATAAATCGGGGTCTAATACCGAGTGAAATCTAAAATGGAGGCCATGCTAAAAATTATTCCAGGAAACACAGGACAACCCATGGTAATCAGAAGCCAAATTGCTCCACTGACAGAGATGAAAAATGAGACTCCCCAATAATTATAATTCATTACTTTTAAGATTAAAAGTAGTCAGAAAAAGGAGTGGGGAATGAAAGGGTAAAGTTTCTAAGATGGAAAGCTTGAATTAAAATGTAAAAGATTAGGTATTATTAAGTTCCTCTGTTACACCCAGATTCCTGAGATAGTTAAGACAACGCCCTACTGGCCATTTAGCCTAGGGCCCTGTGCAGTTTGTCACAGGGCCCGAACCAATCAGTTTGAATGTGTACCCCACTTAGGAGTGACCAATCACCCCCGCCTGACCTGTTCCCGCCAATGAATGTGCCAATCACGTCTCAGAATTGTTGTTCAATTTTCCCGTGCCTCATGATGATTTGTTCTGATTTATGCAAAGCCTACCGCCCTCTCCAGAAAGTGTACTTAAGCTCGGCTTGACCTCTGCTCTGGGCTCTGGGCTGCTCTCCCTTCTTGAGTGTGCATGGAGCCCCAGCGTGCTGGAATGGATCCCCAATAAATCCCCTTTTGTCAATTGCATGGAGCCAGTCTCTTGTGTGGTCTCTTTCTCCGACGCTCCGCCGGACCCTTACATTTTTTTATAGTCGCTCCCACATGTAACAATTCCAGTTATCTGAAGCTGATCTTTGCTTTTTAAACATCATTTTACAAAGCCTACATTAATTGTTGCTCAAGTTCACATGAATATTAGCTAACACAACATAATATCACATCTAAAACATAAATTAAAGAAAGGCTGAAAGCTTTTAACCTCTTGTAGGAAAGTAGCAAAGTACTTTTGTGTTTTACAATAAAACCTTTACCCAGATAAGGCTCTCATTAACTTAAAAATACATTTAAATTGTGTCTCAGTGTAGAAAGCAACATAGAACTTTATATACCTTACTGATAACAAGTCCAGTTATAGAACACAAATGATATAATTGAATCTCCAACATGTTTTTTCTTTTTAAGCCTAAAATCGCCATACAACTTTAGAACACCAGCTTGATATAATGTTTTTTTGAATCTTTTACCTTACAAACTTGTATACCTGGAAGATATGAACACATTAGTAACATCACAATTACATTGATGATTTTATGCTAACCAAGTTTGGCTTTTAAAGAAATAACATAGCACAATTGTCTGAAACAACAGCACTTGTTTAACCAGCTGTTTAATTTCTTTAAGATTACTTGTTCAAAAACTTACACTTATAACCAACTTACACAGACTTTCTTTATCACTTACTTAAACCCTATTACTTACTTAATCATATAGACTCTTATCCAGAAACACATTTTCCCTCTATTAAATCCATACCTAGAACCTTCTAGTTTCTCTTTTTTTTTATCTGTTTACCTCATTCTGTTCACATCTTGAAACAATACTTGTAAACTTTTGAATTTAAGCAGAGTTAACATTTTATTAGGGCCTTTTTGAACACCTAGAGAAACTTATAAGCTTAATTTTAAAGACATCTTTACCTTTATCTGTTTACCCAATCTAAATTGAACCATTTGAATCATGTGAATTAAAGATATTTGGATCTATTTTTAATTTTTCAGGAGCGCTCCTCATCTGTCAATTGTTATATCACTGCAGGATATATGGACATACACACATAGAGACATACCGACATACAACACATAACAATAATAAAGGCCTCGTAGCTTTTTGCACATGAAATCTCCATTGCAATGTTTTTTTTAAAAAAAAAAAAAAAACTCTAGTTTATCAAAAATAGAACTTATCAGAAAAAAAATTAACTTGTCTGTAGGAACAAAATTATGAGCTCAAAAAAATATAGAATCTAAGAAAAGGCAAAAGTCCTAAAAAAACATGACTGGTAAGTAGTTAGTAAATACCATACAATTTACTTCTTTGGTTTAATCTGGTTTGAGTTCCCATAAAGACACTTTTACTCTTTTTTTTTTCTTGGGCCTCAGATCTGTCTCTTACTGAGTGCTCCAGGCTTCTTCTATTTGCATATCAACTTAAGTCCTGGCTGAGATCTGGAAGGACCTGGGAAAACTGGATTTCTGAGCAGAAACTTCATGCCTAAGGCATTTTAACCATAAGTCACAATTTTCAGGTTTGGAAGTTGAAAATTATTATACAAGATACAATTTTTAAAATTTCATCTTTATATCTACCTACACTAGAAAAACAAGCTCACACAAAACTGAAAATAGGGTCTCTACCATCAGAAGACATTTCTTTAGGATTATTAAGCTACTTTCTTTGTTCTGAAGTTCCTAAAGTAGTATTAAGTTACATTAAATCACCTGGAAAAAAAATTTACACACTACCATGTATATCTAAAATTAAGCTTTGAAAATTCCCAAGACTGTTGCTAATTAATGTCATTTCAATAAGCCAGACCAACGTTTTAATTCAACACTTTTTTTCTAAATCTTACACACTGAGAGAAACAGATACCAAATCATAATTTACTATCCTTGCCCAAATCAATGCACTGTATACCTAGTGATATCTCCTTAGGCTACCCAGTTCAAAAATTGATGAAAAAATAAAATTGAATGATTGGGAGTTACTTGCCAACTTGGAAGTAGAGTTCTTTTAATTTTTTATCCTAAGTATTTAAGTTCTCTGGCATGAATTTTCTGAAATCACAAACTAAACAATTACCTAAACCTAATTTTTAACTGCAAGATTATGCAATGCTTCAAACTCATTTAGATACCAGGTGTTACAATGAAACATCTTTTAGACACACATTTAGCCTAGATTATCCCCAAGAAACAATCTATAATAACCTTTAAAACAGACCAGATAAGAAAAAAAATCTCTCCAGGTTTTGAACTTCCATTTAATTATGACTCCTCTCAGTGGCACCTTAGATTTCCCATGAGTGGACCAGATGTCTTCACATAGGGGCAATTATAGGTGTAAAATCAAGGGTCTCAATGTGACTGACTTTACTACATTTAGGTGGAGTAATCCTTACAGTGCCGAGAAAAAAATGAGAAAATTTCCCCAAAGCGAAAATGGCTCTGGCAGTTGCTGGGAATTCCTCAGTTTTCCCTTTCACTTACAGGATTAGCTTCTCCAGTTTGGTTTGACCTTAGGCACTAGGCATTTTATTTTTCCTAACTTTTTAGTAGCCAGCTCCCAAAATGCTCATCCTCTGCTTGCAGTTGTTTCGAATGCTAGGCTTCCCCAAAAAAGCAGAGTGGGGACTCCTTAAAAGTCCCCTCGAGAGTGTTAAAATTTGTGACTGAAAATTTGGTTCCCATCTCTAAAGCCAATTAACATCAATTTTTTTTGCTCACCGGGCAGACAGGGGGTGGGGCAGTCCCCTGCCGTCTCCATCTCGGACCCCGCCCGCCCGTTGTGGTGGAAATTCGCCCAGTGGCAGCTGGTTACCGGCAGAGGAGGGGGAGGAGGGGTGGTCCCCCGCTGACCTCACCCCCCCCCATTCCGTCTGCCCATCCACCAGAGCTCCCCCCCTTCTGGGAGGGGAGATGGCCAGGGGGCAGAGAAGACAGGTGGGTGGAGGGGCCAGGAGTAACAGGGACAGGACAGATCCACCATATGGCAGGGTGGAATCCTCCCAGCCGACTGCAGGGACCCCACCCATGCAGGAAGAGATTCGCAGAGGTCCTGAAAGGTTAAAAGCCATGATCTGGATGGCCATGCGGCCCCAGCTGAAAGACAATATCTCTGACTTTGCAGATTAGAGAGAGAGAGATGGAGGGACTCTCCTGGGGGCCATTCAACTCCAAGGGTGGGCCACTCTGAAGCGCAGAGAGACAATACAAACGTGACACAGACACAGACACACAGTAAATGTTTAATACAAATTTAGAAGCAGAAATTAAAGACAGACAGTCGACTTAACCAGAAGAAAAAAGCCAGACGGGTTGGCAGAAAACACACTGACGAGGGTTCGTCCGTCCCTCTACCTGATGGGGGGCACTTCCTGTGGTGAGCCGTTCCTGTGGACTGTGGTCGCCATTACATGATGGCGCTGGCTCCGTTGTGGTCTGTGAAGGACAACTCCATATCAAAGAGAGTTGGCGTGTTCCCAGCTCCTTATCAAAGAAAGTTGACGTGTCATTTTCTAGCACCCTGTGAGAAGGGTACACGTGGCAGCTTTGCATTGGGGTTCGAGGTGCTTTATTAAGGCTGGGAGGGGCATCCAATGATGATTCCGGGTAGTAGAAGAATTATTAGAAGAATATCAGGGGCCTGAATAAACTGCTGAAAGAAGATTCCTGAGTCGCGTCTTCCTTGCGGGCAAGGGAGTCGTGACAAGTGGTGCCGAGACCCGGGAGAAAAGAAACAAAGAAACACCCAGGAACCAGAACTTTCAGCAGTCAGGGAGGTGCACCGGTAAGTCCCAGGTAAGGTGGGACCCGCTGTTAAAAAGCGGAGGCTCCTCTATACATAAAGAGGGAGCATTAAAAGGTACCTGCTCCTCTGTAAAAAGAGAGGGCGTTACATCTCATAGCAATTGCACTCTGTATTTTTGTTTTGTTTTCTGTGTATGTTCGTTTTGTTTTGTGTACTTTCACTTTCAATTTCTGTGTTTTCTTGTGTTGCGTTATGGGTGCTGTGACTTCAAGTCCACTCCTTCTAGCCCTCGATGGCCTTTTACGTTCCAAGGGACTGGAGGTGAAACGCAGCACCTTAGAGAAATTTTTACAGAGGGTAGATACAGCTGCACCGTGGTTTGCATTTTCAGGCAGCCTCACTACACCCAGCTGGGATAAATTAGGCAAAGACCTTGACTTTGCTCGTGAGCAAGGCATGCTAGAGGGCGGGGTGATACCCCTCTGGAAGATGGTCCGTAGTTGTCTTACGGATGGCCGATGCCAAGAAGCGCTTGTTAAAGGGCAGGAGGTTTTAGAACAATTGCATGAGGAAAAATCAGAAACAACAGAGAGTGAAGTGTCTCAGGAAGAGGGGAGTGTGCGGGGCGTGGAGAACGGGAGGAGACTGTATCCAGATCTCAGTGTGCTGCGCACGCCCCCATGCGAAAGTGGGTCAGAGGCAGAAGACGCTGAGGAGGAGGAGATAAGAACGCTGTCCCGGCAGTTAGGGAGTTTAGGTAGAGGGAACAGAGATAAGCAAGGGCTCGGGAACGGGCGGCCTCCCGATCCGCCTCCATATGGCGGGGGTGTTTCAGGACGAAGTTTCCACGCCCAAACATGGAGGGTTAACACTGAGATGGGTCTTGCTTATCCAGTTTTTCAGGATGATAATAGGGGAAGATTTCATGAGCCTTTGGATTTCAAGATTGTAAAGACCCTGGCAGAGTCTGTGCGCACTTATGGGGTTGATGCCGCCTTTACACTAACTCAGGTGGAGAATCTGTCCAGATACTGCATGACTCCCTCTGATTGGGCTAGCCTCGTTCGGGCTTGTGTCTCCCCAGGCAAATATCTGGACTGGAGAGCATTTGTGCTAGAGGGCGCAGCAGAGCAAGCCGCCCAAAATCATACAGCAGGACACCCCCATTGGGACAGGGACATGCTTTTGGGGCAAGGGAGATTTGCTAATCAACAGACAGGATTTCCTCCTGAAGTATATGACCAGATTAATAATATTTGCATTCGGGCATGGAAATCACTTCCTAATAGAGGAGAGGTGTCTGGTAACCTGACTAAAATTATACAAGGCCCTACAGAACCCTTTTCAGATTTTGTAGCAAGGATGGTGGATGCTGCTGGAAAAATTTTTGGAGATCCTGATAGAGCCATGCCCCTTATCAAGCAATTGGTTTTTGAGCAATGCACCAAAGAATGTAAAACAGCGATTACTCCTTATAAAAATAAAGGCATAGAGGCATGGATGAAGGTGTGTAGAGAGCTTGGAGGACCTTTAACTAATGCAGGTCTTGCAGCTGCTGTCCTTCGGGTTACAAAAAGGGGCGGTTCTGGTGCCGGGACATGCTTCCATTGTGGTCAGCCTGGTCATCTCAGGCGTGAATGTCCCAAAAAAGACAATTTCAATGGACCTCCCCATGGTGGCTTTTCCAATGGCCCTCGTTTACCGGGGTTGTGTCCAAAATGTAAAAAGGGGAAGCATTGGGCAAGAGAGTGTAGATCAGTGAGGGACATCCATGGGCGGCCTATTTTAACTGGGTCAAAAAACGGCCGGAGGGGCCCTCGACCCCAGGGCCCGCAAATATATGGGGCAATGGAGAATGTCACACCCGAACCCGAGACATGGCCATCTCTACGCCATCCCATGAGACGCGGAGAGCCACTACAGGTGCAGCGGGATTGGACCTCTGTTCCACCTCCAGACTCGTATTAACACCTAAGATGGGAGTCCAGTTGGTAGAAACCGAGTTCAAAGGGCCTTTACCACCTGGCACTGTGGGCTTATTGATTGGACGTGCTTCCTCTATTTTACAAGGTCTTCATGTTTTTCCTGGAGTCATAAGCCCTGATACAGTGGGGACAGTAAAAGTCATGGTGGAAGCTCCAAGAGGCATTGTGTCTATCTCCCCAGGGGATCGGATTGCTCAATTGCTAATTTTGCCTAGTTTACATAACCACTTCCCGGCTGACTCACGGTCACGGATGGGAAGTGAGATTGGTAGCACTGGAGGGAATTGTATCTATTTGTCATTGGGTATGAGCAACCGCCCCACCTTGGAATTAATCATAGAGGGTAAATCTATTGTGGGACTGCTAGATACAGGCGCAGACCGTAGTATTATAGCCCTTAAAGACTGGTCTAAGGGATGGCCAGTACAGACTTCTGATCAATCCTTAAGGGGACTTGGATATGCCCAAGCTCCTCAAATTAGCTGCAGACATCTATCCTGGAAGGACCCGGAGGGACACAGTGGTACCTTTCAACCTTATGTGCTTGATTTACCTATTTCTTTATGGGGCCGTGATCTGATGGAAGACATGGGGTTCACCCTTAGTAATAACTATTCCCTAATGTCTCAACAGATTATGCAAAATATGGGGTATAGGCCAGGTCTAGGACTAGGAAAACATCTACAGGGGCGCAAACACCCTGTGCAAGGTCATCAAAAACTTGACAGATTCGGTCTGGGTTTTTCATAGGGGCCGCTGGGGCTCAAATACCCATAACTTGGCTCACCGAGGAGCCTGTTTGGGTGCCTCAGTGGCCCCTTCCCTCGGCTAAATTGGCAGCAGCCCATGACCTAGTTAAAGAACAACTTGACTTGGGCCACATTCAACATTCTACTTCTCCATGGAATACTCCCATATTTGTCATTAAGAAAAAATCAGGGAAGTGGCGCCTACTGCATGATTTAAGAGCAGTTAATGCTCAAATGCAACTTATGGGGCCCATTCAAAGAGGGCTGCCGCTGCTTTCCTCTGTTCCTCAGGGCTGGCATATCATTGCTATTGACATTAAAGACTGTTTCTTTTCTATTCCTTTGCATCCTAAAGACTCACAGCGTTTTGCCTTCACCCTTCCCTCGTGTAATCACGAGGAACCAGATCAAAGGTTTGAGTGGGTTGTTTTACCACAGGGAATGTCTAACAGTCCTACAATTTGTCAGATGTATGTAGGGAAGGCACTCGCACCTCTCAGACAACAATATCCTTCCATTAAGATTATTCATTATATGGATGATGTATTATTGGCAGCCAAATTACAGCAGTCAGTTTATGAGGCCTATAAAGACCTGGTGAAGTTGTTAGCTCAGTATGGATTACATATTGCACCTGAAAAGGTTCAAACAGGGGATTCTATTCAGTATTTGGGAGCGACGATTGGATATGACATATTAAAACCACAAAAAGTTACTATAAGAACTCAGGATCTCCAAACTTTAAATGATTTTCAAAAACTGTTGGGAGATATTAATTGGATAAGAGGTTATTTACATATTCCTAATATCGTGCTCCAGCCTTTGTATGCTATTCTTAAGGGTGATCCAGATCTTACTTCCCCTCGTTCCCTCACTAAGGAGGCCAGAGCGGCCCTTATAAAAGTAGAAGAAGCTATACAACATGCCACTCTATGCAGGCTCCAGAGTGATAAACCTTTCCAGTTATGTGTGCTTGCCACTATGCGGCAGCCTACTGGAGTACTGTGGCAAGATGGGCCTCTACTATGGATCCACCCACATGTATCCCCAGGAAAATCTTTAGAATACTATCCTGATGCTGTTGCAGTGTTAGCACTTAGAGGGATTCAACAGAGCATTCAATTTTTTGGACGAGCACCTTCTTCTCTTATCATACCCTATTCTAAAGCTCAAACTAATGTTTTGTGTGCTACTCTAGACAACTGGGCTATTCTATGTTGCTCGTTTCAAGGGGATATTGATAATCATTATCCTTCTCATCCATTACTCCATTTTGTTAAAGAGCATCCTATCATTTTCCCTAAAATAACTGCACCCACTCCAATTCCGGGGGCTGTTAATATTTTTACTGATGGCTCTAAGTCTGGAATGGGAGCTTATGTGATTAATGACTCTCCCCCTGTCCAGCATCAATTTGCTCCTGGAAATCCACAATGGGTAGAACTGCAAATTGTCATTGAAGTTTTTAAACAGTGTTCTTTTCCTTTCAATCTCATTTCGGAATCTATCTATGTGGTGCAGGCGCTCAAAATTCTGGAGGCTGTAGGAGCTATTAGTGACACCCATGCTGTGTCTGCTTACTTTAAACAGCTTCAACAGCTTATCCGTAGCCGTACTGCCTCTTTCTATCCAATGCACATTCGGGCTCACACCTCTCTTCCTGGCCCGTTATCACAGGGTAATGCCTGTGCTGACTCGGCAACTAGAAGCCAGTTGGTATGCTTGGCCTCCTCCTTAGAAGAAGCTAAATTGTTTCATCACAACTTTCATGTCAATGCTATGACACTGTGCAGACGTTTTTCCATCTCCAGAGCAGATGCTCGTCAGATAGTATTACAATGTCCCCATTGTGTCACATTTCTTCATCCTCCTACTTATGGTGTAAACCCACGAGGATTGAAGCCATTGGTCGTCTGGCAGATGGACGTAACTCACATGCCTGACTTTGGTAACCTCAAATATGTACATGTTTCTGTTGACACATACTCTGGAATTATTCATGCTTCTGCTTTATCGGGAGAAAAGGCACGTAATGTTATTACTCATTGCTTAGAGGCATGGGCAGCATGGGGTGCACCTGCATCCCTTAAGACTGATAATGGACCTGCTTATACTGGCGGACAGTTTACATCTTTTTGTTCTACTATGGGAGTACAACTTGCTCATGGGTTGCCTTACAATCCTCAAGGGCAAGGCATTGTTGAACGTGCCCACCGCACCTTGAAAGAAACCTTAGAAAAACAAAAAGGGGGAATAGGAGTTGACCACACTCCTAAAGAACGCCTGTCCTTAGCTCTTTTTTGACCACACTCCTAAAGAATGCCTGTCCTTAGCTCTTTTTACCATTAATTTTTTGAATTTGGATATTCATGGCCGCTCTGCGGCTGATAGACATGTGTCCCCTCAGCCCTCTGTGACTGGCTATGTTAAGTGGAAGGATGTTCTTACGGGCCAATGGAACGGCCCTGACCCCGTGCTGACATGGGCACGAGGATCTGTATGTGTTTTTCCCCAGGATCGCACGGAGCCGCTGTGGATCCCTGAACGCCTGACAAGAAGAGTCTCGAGATCTACTAACCAGCAGCAGGAGGTGCCACAACAGCCCCATGATGAGGAGCTTCATTCTGATGAGTGCTCTGGCTCTGATGCTGGTGCCAACGGTACAGATGACACCAATGCAGTGGTGGGCAGTGGCACGGGCATGGCCAATGCCAATGCCAGTTCATAGTAATTCTAGTGTCCTTCCCACTCTTTTTTCTGCCTCATGTGAGATGTCTGCTCCTTGTACCTCTCCTAGAGGGGACATGGAAAATATTTTTAATCAGTCTCAAGTTAATCTCACAGGAGTTTTTTGTTTCAGTCTTGGAAACACTAATTGTATTAGCCTTAAGACCAAAAATTTGACTAACTGGGAGGACCCATTGCGGTCCAGTCGAGTCTCAGGGAGTATTCTCAGTGCTGTATTGAGCCAAGTAGTTTCAGGGAAGCAATCAGGCTCAGGGACCCCCGCAACTAGCTCTGTTTTAAACATAACTACTTTAGCTATTATCTCCGAGGTATTAATCCCAATGCCTCCTTCTTCTAATAGTACTTGCTATGCCACTCATTTCAAGGCCTCTCCTTACTGTACCCCTAATTTTGGTTTTCCCCCGACATTTACGCCTTGTCAGGACCATTCTTGGGAGAAACATCAAGTTGCTAAAGGTTTCTCCTTTTCCCCCCCTCTGAAGAGATATGTTTATAACTTTAACAACAATGCCAACTCCTCTACAGGAACAGGTTGGTCCTGGTTTCAATGGCTCATTTCCAATGAGAAGGGGGCTTCAGCCGATATTTCCGCATTGGCTCAATTACTAGGAGCCAAAAGTTGGCTGGCTAATGTTTCTGGCACTACTAAGGAGAGTGAACGAGGTAATAGGCTTACATCTGTTTCGTTCAACTCTCTGTTACATTATGCCACATTGCCTCCTGCAATGGTCTGTATCCAATCCCCGTTCCTGTTCCTTTTAGCTAATCACACCTCGTCGAGGATGCTGGATTGTTCTCATACTACCTGTTTCTTATCTGAGTGTTGGAATGGTTCTTGGACTGTAGCAGTAATTATGAAAATTCCAACTTTTGTCCCAATCCCAGTCACTGCGGATCCAGATAAATTTCCTATTGTAGAGCTACTTAGAGTCCGCAGAGATTTTGGAATCACGGCAGCTATAGTGACAGCCGTGGCGGCATCTGCTGCTGCAGCAGTTACGGCCGGAGTAGCCATGGCCAGTCAAGTACAAACTGCCTCCACTATTAATCAAGTTGTTCAACAAACGTCCACTATACTTGAATCGCAAAATGCGATTAATCAACATATTTTGTCAGGGATTTTAGCTACCAACCAGAGAATAGATTTTCTTCAAGCTCAGGTAGAAGAATTGGCTGACCTAGTACTTTTAGGCTGCATTGACCAACGTGCACATTTATGTATAACCTCTGTCAGATTTAATGATTCCAGGAATGCTTCCCGCATCATTGGTGGATATCTGGCCGGAAATTGGTCCATGGAAGCAGAAGACATGATCCAGTCTCAACTAACCCAGATAGCTGTCTTGAATAGTACCCGTGTCGATCCCGTGACTCTGGGTCAATTCACCAATTGGATATCTTCTGCTTTTTCCTTTTTTAAAGAGTGGGTGGGAGTAGGCATTTTTGGTGCGCTGTGTTGTTTTGGTATGTTCCTCTGTTTGTGGTTTCTCTGTCGCCTTAAGGCCCGCAGTGCTCAAGATAAGGCTATGATCATACAAGCTCTTGCTGCTTTAGAAACTGGCAACTCGCCACAGGTCTGGCTTGTGCATCTTAAGCACTAAACTTTTGACATGGTCATTGCACCCCAAGTTATTATAACATTGCACTGGGATTGACATGTCTTTCCTCGTTATTCTCTTAGTGTCAGAAAGCCCTTGCACTCTGCTGGTCTTGCTACCATTGCACGCAGATGGGTTTCTACACTAGTGCCTTTGACATGGTCGTTGCACCCCAAGTTATTATAACATTGCACTGGGTACGACATGTCCTTCTTTTGTCTTTCTCTTAGTGCTGGAAAGCCCTTGCACTCTGCGGGTCTTGTTGCCATTGCACGCAGAAGGGTTTCCACACTGGTCTTTATCTATCACTTTAAAGTCCGTGCCTTTCTTTCAGGGTGCTGCCAACTTGTTTGTAGTTGTACTTCTGCATGGCCACAGTTCAACCTCAGCTATTCCCTCTTACTCACCATCGTCACGATACAGGATGCGAGGCAAGGCACTGCACTTGAGTGATCCATTGAGAAGAGGGACCTCAAGGGGAGCATGTCCTATTGCATGCGGGTTTGACGTGTCTCCGCCCCGCCCCACGAAAAAAGGCGTCGGCTGATATGGTGTCAGGTCTGGGGAAGGCGCCCCCTGGGGCTGGCCCATACTATGCAGCCACTTTTGCACAGTGGGATAGGACCTCTACTCTCGCCTGTATTGTCTTAGTGAAACAAAAAGGGGGAGCTGTGGTGAGCCGTTCCTGTGGACTGTGGTCGCCATTACATGATGGCGCTGGCTCCGTTGTGGTCTGTGAAGGACAACTCCATATCAAAGAGAGTTGGCGTGTTCCCAGCTCCTTATCAAAGAAAGTTGGCGTGTCATTTTCTAGCACCCTGTGAGAAGGGTACACGTGGCAGCTTTGCATTGGGGTTCGAGGTGCTTTATTAAGGCTGGGAGGGGCATCCAATGATGATTCCGGGTAGTAGAAGAATTATTAGAAGAATATCAGGGGCCTGAATAAACTGCTGAAAGAAGATTCCTGAGTCGAGTCTTCCTTGCGGGCAAGGGGGTCGTGACAACTTCCGTCTCCCCGAATCCCTCTGGGCGTCCCCTAGGGGGTGGCCTGTGCCTCCTGGACACGTCTGTCCACCACCGCCAGGGGGAGCTGACGCTCTCCGCTGGCAGCCACACACTGCCAACCCTCAAATCAGAGCTCTGAGTGCTGGCCCCAAGACAGAACTCTATGGATACTCACGCACATTGTCATGAACTCCTCATTGGGACCCTCTGGTGATGTGGCACTCATGGGGAAGCTGTCTTTGGATACTGCTTGGGGATGTTCATCTTTGCCCCAGTTTATAACTGTGCTCCCAGTCCATTCTGTGCACTGTCTTAGTCAGCCTTGGCTGCCACACATGACACTATGGGAAACGTGAACAAGAACACAACATTCCTTTCTCACTGTTCTGTAGTCAGAATTCCCAGATAAAGTGTGCCTGACCCAAAGTCCCATAAAAGTTGTCTCATCTCTTTGCTTGAAAAGACAGATTGCTCTCTTTTGTCCTCACATGACTGACAACTCTTCAGTGTCACGAAGCCCCAGCACGCAGGAATGGATCCCCAATAAATCCCCTTTTGCCAATTGCATGGAGCCAGTCTTTTGTGTGGTCTCTTTCTCCGATGCTCCGCCAGACCCTTACATTTTGTGCGTTGGCCGGGAACTGCACATCGCCGGATAGGGAGACCTTAACAACAGACTGCTTCAGGGGGTAAGTAAGGCGCCTTTCTCTCTCTCTCTCTCTCTCTCTCTCTCTCTCTCTCTTTCTCTCTCTCTCTCTCTCTTTCTCCTCCTTCTCCTCCTTCTTGTTCCTCCTTTGCGAGCACTGAAGTCTGGTTTCTGGCTCAGTGGAGCACCTGAGAACAAGGTTGTCAAGATCAAAAGGCCTGAGATGAAGGAAGCTGAGGAGATTCCACCTGAAGCTATCCAAGAGTACATGGACATCATGGATGAGCTATTAGGCCTACCAAATTTGCCATGTGGGAGCCCTCTGACTTATTCACAGGAGAGCCTGCTGCAAACTTGGGAGAAGAAGGACTAGAGCAACAGCCAACACAGGATGATTTATACCCAGATCCATGTCTCCTGAGCTATGTGATGAGGACTTTGTCAACAAGGTGGGCTGGGCCTACAACCTTGGTGTATACAAGGTTTCAGGACCCATGGAATTGAGCTTCATAGCTTAGAATATCAACTGTGTGTGTGTGTGTGTGAGTGTGTGTGTGTGTGTCTCTGTGTGTGTGTGTGTCTGTGTATGTGTAGCTGGTAGTTGGGATATAATAGCCCCATGGTGCAGATGAGCATGGGCTCATCATTGCTTCCTCTTTCTCCTAGAATTTTTCCTGACTTGGGGTCATTTCCTCCCATGGCTGGCATTGCAATTATCCTCAATTGGTGCAGGAGAAAAAAGTAGACTAGAGTCCTTTTGTGCAATTATTAAGATCACATCTATAACACACTGTCTAGTATTTACAAACTTTTGTTCTGTTCATGACTTCTATATGCAATGCACTTAAGAATAATCTTACAATACATTGAGTCATGTGTGTTGATGGGGCAACTTGAGAAAAGTCAAGAAGCTGTGGGAATGTGCATAGGGTAGCTGGGGTTCTGCTCAGTCTAATTGAAGAGGTTGAAGAGAGGTTGCTGGGAGATTTTGAAAAGCCTGGGTTCACCTGGATAGAAGGGCTGATGCAGATTCTGAGGAATTTGGGAGTTGGGAATTGTTCACCATTTATAACCTGCACAATAACCTCCATGATTCAGCCCAGGAAGGATTGTCTTTTTTGGTGCATATTCCAGGACAATAAGCAAGTCAATGATAATGCTGAAATTAAGGTTTACAATTAAATATTTGTCTGAAAATAATTTCTTTCTTTTTAGATTGGTTTCAAAATATAAAATCCAGACTATGATATGGAGAGAAACAGAGAATGTTTGTCACTAGAAGATGACATGATTTCCCTGTCCAAGGTCACCCCATTTTAGGCACCAGGTTGTCCAGATGAAGTATGACAACAGGGCCACTGAACACATCTTCCCCCAAGCAGGCTCCACTGGAAGGAGATAGCTCCTTTCCTATGGAGACCTGGGGACTTCCCAGTGAAGAGGATGGCTCATGTGACTCTGTGTTCCAAAGGCATTAGAAAACAACTAAGTTGTGCTTCACTGGGTGAAGGGGCCACAGGAAGTGAAAGTTCTCCCAGTTTCAGTCAAACCATCTGCAGTCATCCTGCTTGATCTCTGCAGCATTTTGAGAGGGCCACATTCATGATGGAGAAAAGCTAGCAGAGCAGTCCCTTGCCTTTGTCCTGTGTTGACAGGGTGCAGGGAAAGACACAGCAGCAGCAGAACCAGGAGCTCTCTGGTCATACTAGCTTTTGAAGGACAGTAGCAGAGTGACTGGGGATATTATATTCCACAGCTGCAACAGCCTCAGGATTTCCAAGAGAAGCTGCCATTTCAGGACCTACTTCTAATGTCCCAGAAGCATGGGGACTTAGGGCAGCAGGTGCCCTCATTTCTACAACAGCAAAGTTCAGGTTGCCAAGGAATGGAGAGGCCTCAATTTCTCTGATGCAGTGCACAGCTCCTCCACAAATAGAACTCAGTTCTCTGCCACAGCCTTTTGGGCAGAGTGTCAAAGATATCTGAGCATGTCTAGGTGAGCATTCAGATACTGTCGATCTGAATTTTTGAGAAAAACTTCAAAGAGGGCAGTATCTTGAACTTCCCATTTTGAAAATATTTTCACAATTTTGAGCTTTAGGATATGAAGCCCTATGAAGTCATCCAGAGAGTCTCCTGTCTGTCCATCTTCTGCCAACGCAGCTCTGCAGGCTACATCCCTCAAACCACTAGGGGGCACCATTCACACAGTGCCAGTGCAGGAGTGGAGGTGCTCTTCCTGAATTCCCATTTGACTCTTGGGGTATTTTGTGTAGAAGTAGAGGAAGGATAGACTAGTCTTCGTCAGCTCTTCCCATTTCACTGTCATAATATTTAATTACAAAACAGTGTATACTGGTTAGGACCATTAAGCAACATCAGGGGTAGTGAAGAAAGCTTGCACTTGTGGTTATTGCCCTTTGCCCACCTCTTGGAATCATTTGTGAAGAGGCTCATATCCTATGTTTGTCATGCTTCTCACATTTAAGTGTGAAATTATGAAATAATATTAAATGACACAATAAACATGTTTTGTATGAATTTCCATAACATACCCATCTTCATTTTATAAATATCTTCCTTTCTATAATGAGGCTGAATACAGGGGGAGAAATAGCAACACTCCAACCAGGGAAATGTGTTATTTGCACAATCAATCACTTTGTATGGTCACTTGGAATTTATATTGAAGTTGCAGGAGATGCCTTGATCTTCATTCCTCATAACATCCTTGAGAAGTGGGTGTCAATTTTTGTGTGGTGTTTTCTGTGCAGATGGAAAAGCACAGCACAGAAAGCATAGGAGGATTCTGGCCAAAGTCAGCACAGACAGAGGAATAAAGAAACTCACCTGGGTTTCTCAGCTCACAGGGGCAGGCAGCCTCCAGCACTTAGCTTGCCTGGGGCTTGCTAAGGTGGAGTAAGATGTCCCACCAGGAGAGGAAGATGCAGGCATCACCTCCTGTGCTTAAGACAACAGTCCTTTGTAAGGCATTGCAAGTGGCCTCACCTTCTCAGGAACTGGTGAGAACCCACATGAAAATGCTTAGCTTTCAGGGAAGAAATGGGACAGTACACATTGGGAAAAGGAGAAGACACTTTTGCTGTTTGGATGGTAACTGCTGAGATGGTAGTGCAGGGAGTATTTAAGTCAGTGCTGAGGTCAAAAATTGACTTTTACACTTCAAGACTTAGAATCCAAGCCAAGTCTTTCCCTCAGAGATCCTGTGGCTTAAATAACCAGGATAGATAAGCAGAAGCATTTCCACTTCACTGGGACCCAGGACTTACAGGAAATTACTCTGTTTCATGTCTGATCAGTATGGAAATTGATTTTATAGAGATAGTTAGAAGTACACAGACCCCGGACTGAGAATCCTCCATACCACTACTTCCCACCTCATGCTTGAAACCTTGGCCATACCAACCCTGGGCCTCCAGGGTATCTGGAGCTTAAGATAATTTTTCCTGCTGGCTGGCTGCTCCCTTGCTATACTCCCATCCTAGAGGGCAACTCTGAGTTTCAAGTGTGTCCACCAATCCCTGCATTGGGGCTACCAATGCAGTCACACTTGGTAAACACAGCAGGGGAGAGAATATGCTAGCCATCCTGGCAAGATTCTAGTTAGAAAAATAAGCCGTGTTTAAAGCACACAGACTGTTCAGTTGTTCTATTTATGCTCTTAAAGTAAACAGAAATAAACACTGACTTGCCTAAAAATTATACTGCACTTGCCCACATGAGCTTGTTGAGTTCTGAGGCTGGGGTGACAAGGATGGGGAATTGATTATTAGCCACACCTGCTAAGTGTGACAATCAACCTGTGGCTGAGCAAGTGAAGTGCCTTTATCACTCTTGGCTCCTGTCTCCAACCTCCTGAGATCCTAAAGATCATATTCTGCCTGGCACAGTGTTGCATGCCAATAATCCCAGCAGTTGGGGAGGCTGAGTCAGATGGATTGCAAGTTCAAAACTTAGCAAGGGCCCTAAGCAACTCAGTGAGACCCTGTCTCAAAATAACAAGTAAAAAGGCTGAGAATGTGGCTCAGTGGGTTCAATCCATGGTACCAAGAAATAATATAAAAAATAAAAATAAATATCCCATTCTCCCAATGTCTCTAAAGAAAAGCACACAGCCCCAGCTACTTTTGCAAGAATTCCAAGACAGAAACCACTCTGAAAGTGCAGACTTCAGATATCAGGGTCTGAAATGGAAAAGGACCTTGTTCTAAGATGCAACCCACATCCTATATGGAGTTTAAAGTTTTAGTCATATACATTTTTAGGTCCCCTCTATACATGATGGATGAAAATAGTGTGCATCTCAAGGCTTTGCACACATTTACTTATTTTCTTGGTGAAAACAAGGTGTTTGATCTTGGGCAGGCCATGACTGCTGATCAAACGTGTATAGCATGAGTGCACCCTAGCTCTGCGTGGGGCCAGGCACTAGATTAAAACACACCAACACACGTATTCACAGACACAATTATTGACGGGCAAAGAAAGCACTGGCAGCTGCTGATGATCCAGGAATCCCCGGTGGCCAGGAACACTGGGCGATTAGTTCCCAGGAGCTCCTCTGCCAGGGGAGAGGGGCACCCAGCATGTGGATCTCCTTCTGAGAAGTCCTGTTTTTTCTTGCCTTATCCCTTCGCTTCCACCTTCAAATACTCTCCCCTTCCACACCTTTTGCTCCTACTGATTCCAGGGTGTGGAATCCAAACCGCTGCCCCAAGTCACTTCATGGTGGAACTTAGTGGTCAAAAAATGTCAGGCGTATGCTTGACTCCTCTATCCAACCTTCACAGCTAACCAGATTCATGTTAAAAATGAAATTACCTTAACTTTTAAGAAGATTTAAAAAAAAAAAGGATTGAACCTGGTAGAGAAAACATAAAAGTGGGAGAGGTAGCCCATCGAAGGACATGTGGTCAGTGGTTGGTGGCCACATTAAGACGGGGATGCTGCTCCTCACTTCCACGATTACAATCTCTTTGTGTGTCCTGTGTGTTGACTCAATAAATATTCTCAAGACAAAATCCAGGTCCCCCAGAGCCAGAAAGCTCAGGGGCCATCCAAATTAACTCCATAACCTTATGATGAAGATTAAGAGACACTTCCTAAACTAAAAATGCACTTTGTTGCTTCAGTGAAAATTGCTATACTTATACTCTAAGAAGTTTCAAAAGAATGTGTGGTTATCTCACAGAACAGGCTCCAAGAAGATAAGACACCATGCCTGTGGATTTTCTTTTTAAGAAAAGTGCTCCATTTTATTATAGGGCCTGAAAAAGTTATTTTGGGGTAGGTCCAAAAAGATGGTTGTGGATATAAATTTTGTAGGTTATTATTGATCTTAAGAATACTGTCCACATCTGATGTGATTTTTACATGAGGTAAACCCATACGTCTACTTAAAAAAAAAAAAAAAGGAATGGCATATCTGAAACCTCCAAAACAAGGCATGGATCTCAAGCAGCATCCTGAGCAGATGAGTGTCTTGGCCAATGACTAAGGCCTCCTGCAAGCTCTACAGGTGAGGCTTACTGGAGCCCTGAAGGCCTGCAAATGGAGCTGTAGAGACAAGGAGGTCATCAAGTAGGACAGACACATTAAGCTGTGGTGTTTTGGCTTCCTTTATGTGTGTTTCTACTTTATTTAAAAAAAAAGAAGAAAAGGACTAACAATAACCCTTTTACTTGCAGAAGATTGACTCTGGAGTCTTCCTTAATGAAAAGAGGAGTTTAAACAAAAATAAGCCAGTGAAAAATCCCATGCTTAAATAAAATCTCCACATCTGCATGGCCCTGGGCCCTCTCCTGGATTCTCATGTCACTGCCTGCATTCAGTCTGACAGCATAAGCCCAGACACCTTACCCTGAGACACCCAATTCAGAAAGCATGTGAAAGCAGCTCATCAACATGCAAGTGACTGATCCTGCATGAATCTAAGACTCAACTGTGTTAAATAATTCGTTGCCACATTTGGAAATCTATTAGGTGCATAGAAGGAGGAGAGTAAGGTCAGCTCTTTTTCAGAGAAATACTTAATATCTCAAGATGTCCCCCTTTAATGTCTGAATATCAATTTTGCTACTGAAAACTGTCTAAGGGTATTTACTTCCAAGGCCCAAGTTAAGGTAAGAAATTAGAAGTAAAAGTTGAAATGAATATAGTTTACCTAAAACCTGGGTCTTAAGCCTTCTGTACAAACCCTGTGGGAGGTAGGCAGCCTACAACTGCACACGTGCAGAGATGGCAGTCTCCTTCTCGTCCAGGGCAGTGCGCTTGTACTGAGCAGCACACTGAAGAGAGAGAGAGAGAGAGAGAGAGAGAGAGAGAGAGAGAGAGAGAGAGAGAACCACCCAGACCCAACTCCAGACTGTGCTATCTCACTTGCTAAGGAATTATGGAAAATTGACTCCATTCCCAAGCCCCAGTTTTCCCACTGGTAACATAGTGGGTAAGAGGACAGACTCTAGAGCAAGACTCCTTGGGCCCAGATCCCAGCCCTGCCACATACTGCCATGAGATTCAGGCTTTTTACTCAACCTCTTGAAACTGTCCCCTTATAGGTAAAGCAGGGATAAATATACAATTACCAAGGAGTGTTGTTTTGAGGATGAAATGGCTATCTTCATATGTAAACTCCCCATACTTGCTGGCTTCAAGAACATCAAGGGTTAAATGGTCTCTGTACATACAGCCTCTGGACACTCCTGATGTGAGGATGTGGTAGCTACATGGGTCACTGACTGGGCATCTGTTCTTGACAAGCATTATCTGTCTCCTTAACCTTAGCAGTGAGAGTAGAAAAGAAAGGTGAATGGATGAAGTGACCCACTCCAAGCTTCACAGAGGAAGTGCAGACCTGGTTTAGAAACTACCAGGGCCTGACTGCACATCCTCACCTCCAATTCAAGTATTTCCTTTGGTAGGTCACATTTACTGGAGGCACCCCCGTTTTCAGAACTTTCTTCTTCTCTATTCTTCACCACAGCAGTCGAGGCTACAGATTGTCCTAATTTGCCTCCTAAAACACTCCTGGGGCCCTGACTCTGGGAATCTCAGGTGTATGCACTGGCCCCCACTATCCACTTGGCCTCTCCCAGAGTCTGGATGTCTGTCTGGTGACTCCACTGGCTGAGCCAGGACCCTGCTCCTGGTTAGAGAGGAAAACTGAAGTTTCTAGGATGTAATAGGTCAACACTGGAGGGGTCATTGTTAATATTAAAAGTAAAACTGGGCTCTTAATTCTTAAGTTGGACCTCACCTTTTTTTTCTGGGATGTTCTTCAACAGCTTTGGAAGGAAATCCTGGAATAAGAAAAAAAGAAAATCATTAAAGATGTTCATCAATAAGAAACTGCCAGAATGATGCCAGAGATTGAGTATTCCCAGCTGCTGACAGCTCACCTGATAGTAGAACAAGACTAGGCAACTTATTAGGTTTTACACTTAATTAATTAATTTTCCAGAGCTTCAATCCAATCATTTAGAGAGATTTGTTTTTTTTTAAACTATGATCAAGTTGAAAAATATAATGCTTGTTATTCAGACCTAACCCCTGAAGTGTATTTGGTATTTACATGCTTTCAAATGTTGCCAGAGTATTGAGCATCCTTCCTTTCTTCTCACCCACATTCCTCTCAGGAGCTTTCTGAGATAACCCAGTTAGCAACCTACACTTGCAGAGGCTGGAACTAATTTGCAACTCACCTGCATTGCTCCATGGAAGATAACAACAAAGATCAAATTGATAAACATGTCAATCAAGGGACAAAGATGTCCACAATTCTGAACACACAGTAAAATCCTTTGTCTCCATTCACAACCTCTTCTCATACTACTACACAAATCTTCAGTCACTGGTTATCTAAGGTGCCTTTAAAATACAATCTGTTAACCTGAAGGCAAAAATGACTGTCTCTTTTGACTCATTCTTTATGGAAAATTTCACACACAATAAAAAGTAGGCAAAATAGAATAATTAACCCTCATATATATCAACCCAGAGCCAATCCTGCCCCTTCACTTTCTTGCCTCCTGTATTTAGAAGCAAATCCCAATTAGTATATAATTTTATCAATATATGTTCTACTAAATATCTCTAAAAGTTAAGAAATCTTTTAAGAGTAAGACCTAAAAATTCAAATATGAATGTTTGTTTATATTTAATTTGTATACCTTGTACACTGTAATCCAACTTCTCAGCCCGACTGTCTTTGAATTTGATTCAATCTTAATTGGTGTTGTTAGATAAAATACAGAATGCCTAGTTAAACTGGGGGCACAAATATGCAAAAAAAAAAATTATTGTTTATCTGAAATTAAAATTTGGCTTCATTTTTCTGTTCTGTATTTTATTTTCTGTGTGGGCAACCCTAGTGTCCACCTTTCATCCTCTGAGTGCTGAACAGATACATTTTGGATAACTATAAACATGAAACAAAGAATAATATTAAGCTTTCTTGAAAGCTGATGATATTGAACAACAAAGAAGTGTTTAATAAACAGAAAATATTTTTTTAAAAATGGGTCCTTGAAAGACAAGACCCACTATTCATATGGCAAATGAGAGTCCCTCCTGACCAAAGTCCTCCCAAAAGGAGTGTCTGCAAGTACCGAGTCCACCCAGGACTTTGACTTTGAGAAAGGCAATGGCACAGCTCTCCACACTACAAGACAGAAGGACCGGCAGAGGGAGAAACCTGCAGTCTGTTCTTTTTCTAATCCTGCTCTGAAGTGCAGCCATGGCTCCACTGGCACAGTCAGCCGTCCCATCCACACGAGTTCACAGGTGGTCACAGTCCATTTCTGTTAGAGGCAAGCTCTCTTTATTAAGGTACTAATAAAAGATGTATTCCTTGCAAGCTCTGTTCTCCTCCTAAGACTTTACTTTTCCATTGCTCCTTAACTGAGAATAAACAACATAAAATATTTAAAGTACTGAACATGCCAAAAAAAAAAAAAAAAACCAAATAGGGCATAGAAGAACTCCCCATTAACTAATGCTGTACAAAGGCACATACCAGAGGTATTTGGAGACAAATGCCAAGGGAAACTAGAGCAGGATTTAGGATGCAACAATTTGTTTTGCTCAAAGTCCTAAAAGTAATTTTTTTAATTATTTAAAGAATTATTTTGTAAAACTTCAAATTAAAAGTTAATTGATAACAATCTATTAACATATTTCTCTGTAAATTCAATATATTAGAAAATTGCCTTACAGATTGGTTTTTCATTGACTTATTGGCATGATTTTTGGTTCTTTTTTTTTCAGTTAGAAATAATATTTATTATCCCCTCCCCCCATGTACATATTACTTCTCAGAAACATGAAGATATTATCCATGTCCTCATCAATTACAGTATGCAGAAAATAAACAACTCATATCCTGTCAACAATATATTTTCTATCTTTTTAAAACAATAGCCATTTTATTTTTATGTTAATTCAAGAATAGTTTCAAGTTTAATTTTTTGGATTAAATCAATACAGTCTTTGTTTACAATTTTCTGACAGAGCCCCTCCCCCACCCCTAAAAATTTCTATATCCTAAGTGATAAAGTCTTATTGTACATTCAGTAAACTCTATATTGGAAAAGAAAAAGAAAAATTGAGATACGTATTTACTCTCATGCACAGTAATAAATCTAGCTGAGCTTCTACACATTGCTGTGTGATGATGTTTGCAAAAAATAAATCACCTCATCAAATTACAATGGTAATTTCTTAAAATATACATATGAAAGCAATACACTTAATCCAATGAAATTTTCTTCTGATTTTTAAATCTGTAATTAAACTATCATCATAAGGACAAGCTTCATCCCAAGACGTTTCTCCTTACCCTCAGCTATTTCTCTCTGAATCCTGAAGTCCTCTCTCAGATCCCATAGACATATATTAAATGCACAGGGGGAAAATGTTTTAGCTTGCTGACATAATGCCCACATTTTAACTTTAAAATGTAAAATCAGAGTTAAAGCATCACTTAAATTGTACAGTACATTATTAAGCAACAGACTCAGAAGTTCCCTACATTGGTTGTCCTCTTTGCATTTAATAAGTCTGTAACATGACTCAATCTAAGAATGTGCTTGTGATCAGCTGCTGGTGTAACTTTAGAAATAGCAGTTTTATACTGGACTATTTTCAAATATGAGAAAGGCTATGAGTGGTATATGAACTGTTAATTTTGTTTCCCATTACCTATAGGAGGAATTTATTCAAATAAAATTTTACAAAACAAAATGAGAATCTCTATGCCTACATGTGGATGCATATATGTATATATTAATTCTAACTAAAGTTTTACAAGCAATACTAGCATAGTTCTGGTTACACATTCCTAATGACTTAATGGTCTTAAAGATACATGTAATAAAGTGGCTATGTAAAAGGCAAAATTTAAGAATGTGATCTATGAAATTTTCAATATCACTTCAAAAAGCTGTTTCTATCCCTCATAGAAGAAAACTATGCAACTGTTTATCTTAGGAGAAAATATAAAAATATAATGCTATTACGTAAGAATTCACAAAACTATAACTGTGTATTCTGTAACCGTCATACTACTTCAGGTAAATCACAGTTGTGGTTCGTGTTGTGTTACAGACATCACCATCACCTTTCCTCTTTTATAATGAGAGATTTTTTCTTTTTTAAATTATTTAATGAGTGCCACAGAAATTCAAATCCCAGTAGCAACAAGTTAAACTATATTAAAAAATAAGTAATTCTGTTCGCATACCAGGAAAGTAACAGGCTTAGTGCAGTAAAGTGAGCTCTTAACATTTTACAATTTTATATAATCCAAATATTATAAAGAAGCCATCTCTACCAAAAAAGTCCAATTAATTTCTATTTTTCAGGGAAAAATAAAAACATGAAATTCTAAAACTTTGGCTATTTCTTCCACTGCCATGAACAGAGACTGAGCTGAAGTATTTAATAAAACCATAAGACATGTGGATCAAAGTCTCTGACTACACAATTTCTAAGCCTGTAGGTCATATAGTAAATGATTTCAAATTATAGATTAAATCTAATTGACAAAGTCCCTGTAGTGTTATTTTAGGAGGGGAAAAAACACATAAACTAAGGACACACACATATGCAAACACATACAAGCACACATGCAACACAGTAAACAGTTTCCTTAATTAGTTCTCCAGAAAAAACCAAAATTCTTTATCATGTCATCAAGCTGCAGCATGTGTACAAGGGACAGCAATGCAACCTTACAGCACAAGGTAAGAATCTGGATGAACTTCTAAAGAACTAGTACCTTGAACCAAAGATTTACCAAAGATGAACTCAAAAATACACATTTTTAAAAAAATTGGACTTGATTGCCTGCTGCACTTTTACATTAAGTGTCACTTAAATAAAAATAGAGCATGAATTCAATATTCTACCATCTAAACATTTTAGAGCAATGGTTATGTTATAATCAACAAGTAAAATCAACAAGCACCTAATTCGGGTCTTTTGAAACCTCTTAAATTTATTGTATGATAAAGTTCTTCATGGTTTAAAATATTGTAAAGAGATATATTTATGTATAACTATTCATATAAATACTTTGTACACATATTATGTATTTGATGTATCTATAAACTCTGAATGTATGTATCAGTAGGATACCCACACATGTGCAGGAACCCTAAATTGACTGGTGTGAAGTGTGAAAATTTTTCCCAGAAATGCTCAGAAATAAGAAAAGAATATTATTATGAATAACTGTAATAGCAAACATTTTACCTTTTTTATATAGTACTTGTATTCCAAGAGGTAAATATGCTTTATAGAGATTTCTTAGTATCTCTGTGAGGTTGGGCACTGAGGACACTATCAATTCTCATTTTCCACAACCAAGTACATGCCCAAGTTCATATACTTTAAAAGTGGCAAAGTAAAATACAAACATTTAGCTCTCCCAGCCCCCAAAGTATTTGATAACCAGATCTAACAGTCCTGTGGTGATACCAAGATTTCCAATATTCAACACAACTTCTACAACAAAGGATTGATTTTTTACATCCTCCTGTACTTCTGATCGTGCACTATATGTATATCACAGAGAGAATAAAATGGTTTTTGGTTTTGGCAGATGAAAAAGTCTAACATTCAGTGTGATTATAATCCAGTATAACTTCTCCAGTCTAAGTGTGACACAGCTAATTTGTCCACTGGGGAGATGCAGTCAATGTCTAATCATGGCTGAAGAGTTCATGATCCAAACAGCTACTGTATGATCACAGAGATAACCTACAATCTTGTATTGTCTTTTTTATCTCCATATAGGGTACACACATATAAATAAGCATTTTAGCACAAAATGTGCAGTTAGCATCAGTTCATGTTCAAATAAACAAAGGCCTTAAGGATGAACTTTGAAGGCCAAGAGCTCCTCAGAGGGCATGTTGTTTAAAGATAGAAGATCTGAAAACTTTAGAAGTAGTTTTGTAAAAATAGAGCCTCGTTTGGATGGTTTTTCATTATTAAGGTACTTAGTGCATGAATGAGGGTTTCCTGCAAAGCCTCCACAGAGTTGACATTTTCTATTCCAGATTGATCTGCAGATACTAGGACAACTGCGGTAAACAAACTCATCTCTTCATCACTAAGCTGCAGGGCATTTAGCTTCTCACTAAATTCAAACAGAGAGTTTAGCAGATCCCCTGCTCCTACTGAGTGTAAATGATCCACACTATTTCTTTTTTCACTTAAGAAGGTGACAGTATGGTCTTTTGCATCAAATAATGATGCAAACTGTATCATTAAAACCTCAAAAGTCCCAGTGTTTAAAAGGTTGACCTGGTCATGCTGAGAGAGATCTCTGAATCCTGGAGTATGCTTTGCAAATTCCAACACTTCTTTCACTGTCGGAGTGAAGTTCTTGGAAAATTCTTCCCAGATTTTATGCCCTCATTTATGTGATACATAGATGGAGACTTACTCATTGGACAAACCAGAGGCATCCTCCCTTCAATGTTGCACAGGTAACTATGCTTGTTCTTATTCTGAGAAAATCCATCTATTGGAACTCCATCACATACTCTGAGTATAAGCATTGGAGAAGTTCATACAATGCCCATTTGCAATACAAATGGCATGCCCATTTGGGAAATGTATTATGTTCCTCCCTTTGTACTGTCCATTGAGATGCTGCTGGCTCTCACTACAAGGAGAATGGCTGTTAAGCCCATTGCCATAATGGTCATGGTTTAAATTTTACCGCTTCATGTTCTTGGGAATCCACTCTCCTCTCTGGGGCCACATGCTCTCAGCTGAGTTTTCTTGCTGCTTTTGATTATACAAAAATGTATCCTTGTGGGCTCCTGTCACCATGCCAATCACCTATTCCTTTGCAAAATCAGAAGAGGGAAGAGGAGAGCTTTTGATGTTTTCTTGCTCCAACTGGGGGATCGGTTGCAGTTGTTCCTGAGCTGGTAAAGATGTCTGTTCATGATGTTCTACTAATTTGTCATTCTGCAAGTGACCACTGAACTGCTGTTCATCATGATCTTCATCACATTTTGCATTTCAATTAGCCTCCTCTGTTTTTTTTTTTTTTTTACATATACATGATGGAATATTACCCAGCCATAAAGAAGAATGAAATTATGGTATTTGCTGGTAAATGGATGGAACTGAAGGCTGTCATTCTAAGTTTAATAAGGCAGTCTCCAAACACAAAAGGCTGAAAACTCTCTCTGATATGCAGATGTTGACTTACAATGGGCAGGAGTGGGGAGAGTAGGTTCACAGGAGTGGACAGGTAGAATTGGAGGAAAGGAAGGGAGGATGGGATTGGAAAAGACACTAGAATGAATGAGACATCACTTTTCTATGTTAATATATTAATATACAACCAGTGTAACTCCACTTCATGTAGAACCACAGGGATGGCAAGTTGTACTCCATGTATGTGTGATACATCGAAATATATTCTACTGTCATGTAAAAAAAACTTGATTTGGGGGCTTGCACCTGTAGCCTCAGCACTCAGGAGGCTGTGTCAGGAAAATCACATGCACTCAGGAGTTTGGGCAACAGAAGAAGACCCTATCTAACATACACACATACACACAGAAAACAAAAAGAACACTTTTGAAAATAGCAAAAACTGGATTAACAGCATCTTAACAAAGAAAATAGTACAGCCTCCTGGGATGGACTTCAAAAAGATGCAAGAAAGGATGGGAATTAGGATTCTGGCCCCCTGGCTAACTCTCTCTCTGCCCCTCTCACAGCCTTCCACTCAGCTGTGCAGCACTGAGCTGACCACATCCTGTGACTTTACCAAAAAGAAGCAGGAATAATTTCACCTTTCCTCTCTTTTGACTGTGGAGGGCTCGAAATGCATGCTGGAGATATATGAACAAAACGTGTAACACCAACATCTTGGAAGACCCTGATAAGCAGCAGAGCTCCAGGTTCCAATGCAAGCAGAGGAACAAGCATTCACCCAGACTACCCTCATTTGGAAAGGCGGCACCATATTTGGTCATGAGAATCTTGGTCAGAGGACACTTAACACATCTGCAAGAGACTCAAAGCCAGTTCTCCAACAAAAGCCAGCTAAGGCCATAGCAGAGTCTTACTCCTCCCTCCTCCATGCACAATGGCCAAGGCTCAAACTGCAGCTCAGAGAGGAAGAAAAGAAAGCCTAAGAAAAATCAGGAAAGGGAGCAAGAATCATGTTCCAATATAAATAAAAATTCATATGAAAGATCCAGGCATTGCTATCAGTGCTGAGAAGGAGCAAAAAGAATAATTTTGCAACTGTGTAAACTAACATGTCCTGCAAAGAACAGCAAGAAGAACCAGAGGGGCCGCTTCGGGCTCCAGCATCAGCTGGCCCGGGCGAGCAGCCCGACCCAGAGACACACTTCTGCCTGCTCTGGGCTGAGAGGAGGCTGGAGAAAAGGGGAGAGTGAGGAGGTGCGCCCTGGCTTTCTGGGCAGCCCAGCTCCAGCCTGGTATAGCAGTCCTCTCTGCAGTCCTGGACCAAGAATGACAAGCACAAAGCCATCAAGGGCATGAGGCCTGCCGCCTGTGGGAAGAGGGTGTCCCCAATCCACAGCCAGCTTCTTCCCTGTGACATGAAAGAGATAATAACTGACTGCTCCCAGGGCACTGGGCAGGGACTGGGCCAGGAGGCACAGAGCCTCCTACCTGTGCCTTTGCAGAGTTGCTGGGCTCTTAATGGGGTTCTGTATGTGAAATAAAAGTGGGCCCTACCAGCACAGGTGTCCAGCGGGGTCTGTGTGGAGGGGTGTGTTTCTCAGCTCCTCCAACCGTACTGCAGGAAGCCAGCACCTGCCTCCTGGTGACAGTTCCCAGGCGCCCCAGAGAGAAGGAATGGGGCTGGCACGAGGTGCTTCTCTTAGGACATGGAGTAGCCAGGCCCCTGTCCACCTCAACCCCCACACCCTCCCACCAGGCAGCCCTCCTTGCTCAGACAAGGACCTCTGCTGCCCTCAGGACACAGGCTGGTCCTCATCCAGAATGCCTGAGACCCAGGAGCATGGAGAGGGACTTTCAGTGCTCCGGCTCCTCTGGGAATCTTGGTGTGAAGATGACACAGGCCCAATACCATTCCTTCCCACCCTCTTAGCTGATGACCTCCCCTGTCAGTCTCCCCAGGCCTGGGGGCCAGGGCAGGATGGCCAGGGTGGAGCACACAATGCGGGTGAGTCCCTACCCGCAGGTGGATCCCAGGGCAGGCCAAGATCCTCCCACCAGGAGCTGGTCCTGGGCCTTCAGCAGCACCATGAAGACCTCACCCCAGGGCTTGCTGTCCCATGCCTCCCGCTGACATCCATGGCCCAAAGAAGAGCCCAGAGGGAGTGGTCCTGGACAGGGCCTGCCAGCAGAGGCTGAACCGAGCATACTCCTCCAACAAGCTGCCACACTCTGGTGAGCAGAGGTCATCCCAAGGCCAGACCCAGACCCCATCCTCAACCAGCATTTGAAGCTACCAACTCCCATATTCCCAGTGTTCCACGAGGCTCTCAGCCCCACCCCACCTAGGAGGAGCAGCTCGTGTTTACTGAAGTGACCTCCGGTCCTAAATGCCAGGTCAGTGAAGCCACCGACCTCCTGGCCATCACCTTGTTTCCACACACAGTCAACAAACTTGCAAGAGGCCTCTGAGGCCACTGTCCCCAGGCCTCCTTTTGCTTGCTTGAGGCTTTTGCCACCCCCCAGAGCCTGGGCTCCTCAGAGCCCTCCCCAGGCCGGGCTCCCACAGTCTCCACGCCCCTCCCAGAGTCCTCCCAGCTCCCCAAGTTCAGTCCTGCTGGCCCCTGACCACAGGGAGCCTCAGTTCCAGAGCCTCCTACCTGTGCCTTTGCAGAGTTGCTGGGCTCTTAATGGGGTTCTGTATGTGAAATAAAAGTGGACGATGCCGTCTGACAGGCATCAATCATCGAAAACTAAACATGGAAAAACCACCTTTAAAAACAAAAAAAAAAGTGAAATGGTCTTCCAGTGACTTAGAAAGGTATATATTCTAGGATCTGCTGGGTCACAAGAGACTAATTATCTTTTTTATCAGCAAACATCAAAACAACTATAACCTAGAGAATTCAGCTTAGGAGATTTTTTCCTTACAATACGTACTCATATATAAAGTCAGCAGCCTTGAACGTGTGTTTCTCCCAACATAAAGACCCCTGACCCGTGCTTACAGCTGGAAGGCATGGTGGGGAAGTTCAGGAGGGCTGCCTGCTTCTTATAGCCAGCCCCCAGAAGACACTACTACCCTCAAGGGATGGGGTCCACTTAGGTGCCCACCTTGTGTGGTCAGCACTCAAGGAGCAGGGCTCAGGTCATGTTACACAGGTGTCACGGGTGCTGGAGGGATGCCCACAGGCCTTCCGGTTACCCTGCAGAGCACCCTTACAGGAGCTGGGATGTGATGCTCCCAGAGACAGCAGGAGGTCCCAGGACAAGGGGAGAAGCGTCGGCCACAAAGCCTGCTCCAGGTGACTCCAAGCAGGCGTAACAGACAGCCATCCTGACCACAGGGGACATGCTATCCGCCAGGAGGAATTCTCAACAAGACGTACCTCTGGGCGGCTGAGTCCTCTGGCCTGCCATCCTGATGTGCCACAGAACAAAGTGTGCTTCACAGGACTGCAGGCAGAAGGAGGCCCTGCCAGGCCAGGGATGGACACCCTCCAAACAGCCAGAAACGTTAATGTAACTAATGCCTTTGACGTGATCGTTCATTCCTTAAGGTCAGAATAGAAGAGGCAAAACTTGTTATTCTAAAAGCAATTCATGGAAATATGTGAAGCCACACAAGGCACTTGCTCATTTACCTCATCAGAGGAGGTAGTGGGCCAATTTGATCAGCCACTAAAGTGACCCAAACCACACAGAATGCCCAGCACTGAGCTCCTCGGGGAGAGTATGCCAGACCCCTGACACTGAGCACCTGACAGAAGGGTAGGGAATCCCTCAGCACTGAGCACCGTGCAGCCAGCTTGTGGTTGTAGGAGTCCTGGAAGTGGGAAGGAGGCAGCGGAGCCAGTCAGATCGAGCCAGGGACCTGGGACAACAGGAACTTGGTATCAGAAAGCCCAGGTGACAGACTGTCCCAAAGCTGCCATGAGTTGTGCACTCTCCAGGGCACATACACATACATATATACACATTGCACACAGATGCACACAGATGCACACAGCTGCATTACACACAGATGCTTGTACCTATGCTCGACATACTTCTAAATGCACACACACTGACCTGCACTCACAAAGCAGCTCTGGTGCACGACTGGCCTGTCATGGACTCTGCGACATCTAAACCGGTGGAGCAAGCTGCCCTCCTGTGGGCCCCAGTCCCGGGAGCCTCTTGTTTGCAGGAGACCAGTGAGGACAAGTTAGGGGGCTCTGGCCTGTATGGGCACCCACCAGGAGGAGGAGGGTCTGTGGAGTCCATACAGGCAGTGGTGAGGCTCGGAGGCCCAGAGGCTGGTGGTTCAGGAGTCACTGAGAGTGTGCCACACTTGAGGGCACGGGGGACACACGGGCTTTCCTCCAAGCCTCTCTCCTGTCTGCAGAGCTTCAGTGGAGTGCTGGAGTCTGTAGCTTCTGTGGAATAAGAAGAGACAGAGGGGATCCTGGGGTTAGTAGAGAGGAAATTAAAAAGGAGGTGGAGCCAGGGGCCTGAATACTGCAGGAGTAGGGATACAGCTGTCCCCACTGCCACCCCTTTCTGCAGGGGCAAGGCATGGTAAAGGAAGGGAGAGCTGGCCCACTACTTCTTGGCCTCAGTGTGCTGACACTTACTTACACAAAGACCCGGGAGCTTTCTCTACCGCACATGGGCCCAGGACCCCAACCCTAGACCCCGTTGCCAGCGGAGAAGCTACGGGAGCACTCTAGCTCATCTGACTGCAGTGGGCATTCAAAATGTCTCAACAGGAGCGAGTAGGAATGACCAAGGTCAGGACCTTTCTCACTCGGATGTAGAGGTCCCGATAACTGCTGTCAGCTAAATGTGCCCTAAGGAGCCCCTTCACACTCCCAAACCCGTCAGTCTGTACCCTAAATGGTAAAGGGCTGCACAGAGGGAATGAAGAACTTCGAGGTGGGAAACTGTCCTCCACCTACCACAGTCACAGACGTCCTCACAAGTGGGTGTGGAGGTAGGTCAGACAGAAGATGGAGTGACCAGGTGCAGGAGGCTGAGGGCAGAGGGACTGCCGGGCAGAGAGCGCTGGGACGGGGTTCTCCCTGGAGTCCTGGGGAACCAGCTCTGTGGCACTCTGATTTCGGCTCAGTGACTTTGGACTCCTGTCCTCCACAACTGTAAGATGACACATGTGTGTTGGTCTGAGACACTAAGTTTGAGGTGATTTGTTTTAGCATCAACAGGAAATATACAGATACTTTATTGCTCTCCTGCACCAAGCATTTTCAAAATCCCAAATGAACTTCTTTGGTTTACACCCAACCTTTGTGCCCTTATGTTTCCCATAAGATTTTATCTTTTCAGGTCCTAACACCCCAGCCCTTACTGGGAGTTAGAATCTGCATATCAGAGAAGACATTTGGCCTTTGGTTTTGGGGGACTGGCTTATTTCACTTAGCATTATATTCACCAGCTCTATCCATTTATCAGCAAATGCTATGATGTCATTCTGAATGAGTAATATTCCATTGTGCATATATGACATATTTTCTTTATCCATTCATCTGATGAAGGCTACCTAGGTTGGTTCCATTGGGCCTTAATCACAAGAAAGCATTGAACTGCCCTGGGGAAAGAGAATTCCTGAGGAGAACCATAGCACCCTGAAAGGACACTTTAGCGGAGCTAACAAGTAGCCTGAACTGAGTTCCCAACTCTGCTAGTTTCTACCTATGTATGTGGAAATCCTCATTTTTTTTCATCTTTAAATATTATGGTTTTTTTTTTTCAATTCTATTTTAACTTTCCTGACCTGTTTGGGATAATAGAAAGTGACAACGTGTGTGAACCTGAAAGTTTTCATAAAAAAACAGAAATTTACTTATGTGATCATTATTTTGTTATTCTGTCAACAAAAAGGCTACCTGACTAAAAAGCCAGACAGGCTGGGGAGTCCAAGGTCTTGGAGTGTGGGTGATGTGGTCCACAGAGCATAGTACAAGTTGGGGAGTCAACTGGAAATTGGGGACCAAAGCTTGGCTCTGCAAATTTAGGGATTTTAGTCAAAGCTCCCTAAGAGGCTTGTTGGGGGGAGTTAAATAAGATATTTCAAGAAAAGTGCTGAGTGTTTAATAAATATTAGCCATTATCATTCTTAGCATTTTATAAACATTATTTGGACCCTTACTGAAAGAATCAGGAGGGACCAGGAAAGTGTGAAGAGACAGCATCTAAGACAAAATGTGTCAATGTTGCCCAGAACTGACTGTCCCCCCCCCACACTCCAAGGTTCCTGGACAATTCAAAAAATAAAATCTGAGAAAGAAAGAGATTATTTCAAATAATTTTCTATGGAGTATTGATATGAGCAGGCACAGGAAGATTTACTTAAGGAATCTTGTTGATGATGTTTGCAATTTATTTTCAGCTAAGATAAGGGAGCTAGCTAAGCAGCAAAAGAACCCCAAGCATTAAGTGTTTGAATAATGTCCCTGGCAGGGTGGGAGGACACGTGACACACAGTGGCTTTGTATCCTGAGCTCTTCAATTGAGCTGAATAATGCATTGCCTGCATAATGTACATGTGGAGCAAAAAGAGTGCTGGGCTGGGGTTTTGTACCCCTCAAATACAGGCATTTGAAGTGCAGGTGAACACAAGCCTTTTAGGGAATAGCTGGTGTGACCCAGAAGCAAAGTCACTGTCTTGGCAGTTGTGAGAGTTGACAGGAGACAAGGAGGCTCAGATGTAGACTGCAAGATTTACTCAGTCCTAAACTTGTTAGCATAAGAAATACAGAAAAAAAAATACACAGTTTCAACATTTTTGATTAGCATCTCCCCAGACATAAAGGAAAACAGAAAAATTAAAAAATCTGTCTCATCAGTTAACTGAGTTAAAGGAACTGAGTTAGAACATTCTCTTTTCCTCTCTCTCTTACTATTGTATAAGGGGTTAGAAAACTATGGCCCATGAGACAAATCCTGTCACCACCTATTTTCATAAATGAAGTGTTTTGAGGGAAACATACCTGTGCTCATTCATTTAGATCTAATCCATAGACCCTTCCTGCCTCAATGGCGGCATTAACTAGCTGTGCAAGGACCCTGTGGCCCACAAAAACCTTAAATACTTTCTTCCTTCACAAAGAAAAAGACTTGCAAACTTGACCATGTCAGCATCATGTCAGATACTTTATTTAGTGTTTGATTTGAAAATCTATAGATGGTGAGAGAGGTGTGTTGAAGTCCATTATTGTGTTATGATCTATTTGACATTTCATACTGCTTAAGAGAACTATACATCAACAAGACATAACAATCATAAATGTTTAGGCCCCAAACCATGGAGCATCTATATACATAAAATGAACCCTTCAAGATGAGCTGTGGAAGATGCTATCAGCTTGACTTCCTGAGTGTTGTCTTTGGGATCTGTGCAATAGGTTGCTACAAGTGAAGCTCCCAGGGGTGGGAATTTGATCTGCTATTTTCCCAGGTATTTTTTTATGGTGGGAGGGTTCAGGCATTAAAGAGTCAATGATATTTCCGGACTGTATTCCAGTACCCTGTACAGGGAACCACCCGTGGTAGGAGAAAGTTGATCCTTCACTGGTGCTGTTTATCAGGGATACTGAGGGTTGGTTGTGTGTTTGTTTTTGGCTTCTCATGTGGGGTGGTTTAGAGCCCTGAACTCAGTCACTCCTCCTCATTCAGTTTCTTCCTGCTACTGGTTCTGTGCACTGTTGGCTGCAGGTTCAATGGAGGGGGAAAAGGGTCACAGGCTTTCTCTGACCTCTAGGTTCTATATTATTTCCAGGCAAAGCTGTTTCTGAGCACTGAGCTCTGTCTCTTTGCCCCACCTGGTTTCTCCCTGCTGCTGGTCCTGGTTGCTGATGATTCAGTGGAGTCAGGGAGAGGAGCATGGGATTTCTCTGGACTCTCTGATCTATATTGCCCCCAGGCAAGGTTTTTCTCCATTTTCTCCATGTCAGAAAATCTCTATACTAGAGATTCTCCTTTTTTGCTCTCACTTGAGATCTTGCAGATGGCACCTGTCAGATTCACGTGTGATTTCAGCTTGGTTTCATGGAGGTATTTAAGTCTATGTTCCCTGTGTATGGCTGAAAGACTGATTTTTATGTACCAGTTTATTGGGCTGAGTAGCGTCTGGGCTTACCCAGGGTGGGCTCCCTCTCTAATCCTGGGGTTCCCCACACCAACATATATCAGCACTTATAGATCTTTTCAGACTTTGTATTTTTTCCCTACCCCCAGAGCCCATCTGGAGCTCAGCTTCAATTCTGTTCCTTAGCCTTGTCTGATGTAACCCAACTCTTCCAGTGTTCAGTGTCAGTGGAGTGTTTTTTCCCTCTCACTCACCTCCTGGAGAAGGAGATTCCTCACTGTTTGAGTCTCAACTCATGGAGATGTGAAAACCACAAATTTCCACTAATCCACCATCTTTCTTCTCCATGGTATCTTTCTAATCTGCTCTTTTTAAATAAGTGAATTCTTCAAAGTATTCATGAAAATAGTGTTAGACCATGACACAAGACAAGACCACTGACTCCAATTAAAATTAAATTAAAGCAAACTTATTATGACCGGCCGGGCTGCCTCTCCCACCCAAAACCACTGGAACAAGACAGCCACTGCAGCTTTCCTGCAGCCCAGCTTTATAGCTCAGAAAGTTACACAAAGGGGGGTTACAGATAACAAAATTCTGAGGAGCATAACACTAATGGTAGTTTACATTTTTGCTGGCCCCAACATCAAAATTTATGGAGGTCATTAGAGCATCAGAGAGGGTCGTTGCCTGGTCAGGGAAGGCCAAGATTTATGAGGCATCACTAAAGTTTCAGAAAGGCCTGCTATCTGGTCAGAGAGCCAGGCATGGGTGAGTTCAAGGCATGGACAGGCATTCCAAGCAGGTTCAGAATTGCAGTAATTTATAGTAAAGCTGAAATTATCTTTAAATGGCTTTGTGAAGAGATGGCTCCCAATTTTAAGAAAAGATCAGGTTGGGTCTATCAATAGAAATCTATCCTAAGGGTCTCATATATCAGGAAGCAATTTGTTATGGCATTAAAGGAAAGCAATTTGGGTTGAGAAACAGAATATTCATGGGTTACTTAGGGTTTACATGTATATATATATATCTTGTACACATAAATTTATAATACAGTATTTATATTTGCATATTAAAAGTAACACACACACAATCTTATTGTGCCATTTACTACAATTTCATTGTTTGTGCTCCTTAAGAGGCTCAGAAATTCAAAGAAATCAATTTTTCCTCTCACCTGGGAGCATTGATTCAAAGAGGATAAATGGGATAAAACCTCAACAAATCCTGGGGTTTTATCTTCTTTAGAGATGATGTTGTTCATCCTCAATTAAAAAGAACAAAACTTTAAGGGACTCTGAGATTAAAGGAGTTGAAAAATAATAGGATAACATGCTGAATAACTTTAGAGCTTATCCCAGATTCTATAAATGTGGATTGATTTCTATTGTAGAATTGTCAGGTTACAGCAAAAATGCCCCCCAAATATTCTAAAGTCAATCAAGAATAATTGCTGTGTTGACATGAAACACGTCAATTAGCAGAAGAAAGAAGTTAGTGTAAATACATAATTAGGGCCCTCAGGAAGTCTCTGAATGATAAGAAAAAATGAGCTTCAATGGAAAAGAAGAAAGGTTGAAGCAGCAAACCTCTAAGTTTCCACCAAACTGAAGAGTTAAAGGTGTATGGAACAGGATATGGTCAGCTCCAGAACCGACTTGGAAAGAATCCCTCTCAAAGGCAAGAATAGGACAATTTGAACAGTGGGAAAGAAAAGAGCTACAATAAACTGAAACTCATTCAATCTTTTTGGACCCATGAATATTAAATGATTCTGCAAAAGAAGAAGTGGTCACTTGGGAAGATTGCTTTGAAAACTACTTCGCACAGTGGGAATCAGACATTGATCCTCAGGGAAGAAAAATGTTAATGAAGGGAAGTTTCTTCTTAGAGAAGTATCCCAGCTACTTATAATAAAGAATGATAGAATCAGAATATCAATACTTTATATCTCCTGATGAATAAATGAATCCAAGCAATGATTATCAATAACTGTCCAAATCATATGATGACAGATTTTGCACAACTCCTGTTAGAATTACACCACCTGTAAACTGTTCTTCATATGTGTACATGCACATACCCACATGTACACAAACAAAAATCAGAGACTGAGCTCTTAAATGTAACTACTGATGATAGGAAGATAGTGAGACATAGAGAATGATCCGTGAGAACATAGGGAGACACTCAGCAACACCCCAGTGTAAGAAGTTCTTCAGGATAAATGACTCATTGCTTTCACTGCAAGAAAAAAATAAACAGAGAACTTTCAGAATAAAGAAACTTAAGAGACAGGTGAATTCAATTGCAAAGCATAGGCCTTCTCATCCATATAAACCAAATAACCAAACCCTAAAAGAGTATTTTGTTAGGAAAACTGGAGAAATATAAACACTGGTTGTCTGTGTGATAATATTAAGAAGCCACGGTTATTAGCAACTCAGAGTCTGAAGCAGGAGGATAACAAGTTGGAGGCCAAACTGGATAATTTAATGATATCCTGTTTTGAAACAAAAATTTAGGAGAGGGCTGCAGATGTAGCTCAGGGTTAAAATGCATCCCTAGCAGTACTGCAGCCTTCAGTTCTATTGCTGACACTGGAAAAATCAAAAAGAATTCAGTGTTATTTGCATGATGACCATGATGATAGTTTTGTCCTACTTTTCTATTTATGAGTAAAATAATATGATGCCTTGCACTTATTTCTAAATAATATGGAAACCCAGGGCATTAGTAAATGTAATTAAAAACAAAATGAACTTACCCACATGTTGTCAATTACTGAGAACAGATGATGAATATACATGGATGTGCATATGTCTGCGATAGAGAAGAGAGATGGATGGATGGAGTGACAGATACATGGATATATAGGTTAATAAAAGTTAAACTACCTCCTTGGACATGTTATCATAGTAGAGCAAACCTAAATAAAGAAAAACACAACCTTCGGGACATGCTTCAAAGACACAAGTGAAATGAAAATATCACCTAAGAGTACCTAAAGCAGGAGTGGGCCACTTAAGTGAGCCAAAGGGGATATGACAAAATGAGAAGCATTTGCTGAAGTGCAGTGAACTGAGGAAAGTCTTCTCTTTACTTCCCTAGACTCGCATTTGATTTTCACACTATAGACATAATGATGATTATCTGGCAGATTCAGAGGTTTTGTAAAGGGCAGCCACAACAAACCTACAACTAACATCCTACTCAATGGTGCTGCTGGTTGCTTGAGTCTCAATGTTACTGAAACTCAAAGAACTGTAAGCTAATAGAAAAGCCCATTTGACTGTACATCAAATGAAAAAAAATGAGGATGGTAATCCTCAAGTATTAATTTTATAAAAGACCAAGAAAAGGAGAAACGTATTCCAAAGAAAGAAACCTGAAGAGACATGACATAAACAATACACAGATCCCACACTGGAAAGGAAAAATGATATAATATCCTTTTGATTAATAGATAAAAAAAAATCCCTGGATTTTCTTTTCTAACCCTTCTCAAAACCTGGAAAAAACCTGAGTAGTGATCTTCAGTTCTTGTCCTTTGATCTTTTTCTACATAAAATAATTAATAGATTCAATGAAGTATCCATGGAGTAACAGCTAAATAAAGGCAACTTACTTGTGGAGATAAGGCAGAACAAAATTCTCTTTCCATCTAAGGCTTTGAATACAGTCTGCAAATTCATTTATCAACCCTCCTTTAACAGCATTTGTTGTTATACAAATATTAAAAATTCTGGTGGCTCTTAGGAGTTAGTTTTCTAAATAATTGTTCGATATTACTTTTCTAGTCCCATAGGGAAGTTGCTCATTTTGCACATTGTACGATGTACAGCTTTATAGGCATTTTCTCAAACTGTCTCACTATGGGGCATCATTTTTGTCTAGTTGGAAAACCTTCCAAAATTTCTTGGTACACTGTTACAAGCCATATCAAATCCCAATACTAACTGGCTCAATTCCCAAAATGAATTTCACTCACTGCTCATAGATGGACCTGGACTCTATCTTCACTTCTCCATGGTGATCTTGGGCCTGCCTTTTTCCTCTTAGCAATTTTGTCTTCAGGCTGCCTTCTTCTGTAGTGGCAAATTCTGAAGGCAGCAATCAAAGGTTTAAAAAAAATTACGATTAAACCAAAATATTAAGCAGAAGTGCCCAACCTCAGTGACTGTACATCTTACCACATCTGTTATCCTAGGACCAACCACAGCCAAGCACCAGAATGCTACACACTATAGAAGGGGAAGAGTAGAGGATAGAGAGGGCACCCTAATGTCTCCAGTAGTCATTCTCTTTTAGTTGACACTTCCTTTACCTAATACAATCAACTATCATCTATCTGATCCATACCGTGTGCTGCCTCTTCGAATCCTTTTGGCCATTTGAAAATACAGGGAACTGAGTCATCTTTCCAGGTGACCTTAGTTATGGGATTGTATGGGGAACACTGATGGAAGGTCAGAGTGACAGCAAACTCTTCGGGACTTCAACAGGAAGGCTGCTTGGGGAACTGGAGGGCCCATCAGGGCACAGAAGCAGCTCTGGGGACTCCAAGGCCCATCTCATGGGGAGCCTGGGAAGCAGGGTCCTGGGCTTTCTTTCGGTTTAGTTTTTCTTAGGTGCTTAGTCCCAGTACCCTGGGAGAGTCTACCACATCGCTGACTGCACAGGGCCACCAGAGGGCAGTGCTATCCTGAGTGTCGTGCCTGCTTGAAGGAAGGTCCCACTTCCCGACCTGAGGCTGGGGGTGAGCTCACCACATTGCCCAGGAAAGCCCTCGCCCGCAGCTGGCTGTCCAGGAGGCCCTCGGAGGCGGTCCCTAAAGCCAGGGGAGTGGCGGGCGCCTCCCCAGGGCCCTGTCCTCCTGGGCAGCAGTCCCCTCCCCCTGGCTGAGGAAACCAGAGCATCGGGGCAGAGTCCACAGGGTCCCACGGCCACGAGGGGCAGCCGCAGGCCTCACACGAGGGGGTCTGTATCCAGGTGAGGACCCTGCGGCACCCTAGGTCCCCAGCTGGGGTGACAGCAGGGCAGGCGGCAAGGGCGCAGGGCCCCGTCCCCAGCACGCAGACCGAAGAGGAAACGCCTCAGAGGCGTCCCCGGGAGACGGGGGTGGGGCCTGTGCAGGGCGGGAACTTTGAGCCGCGGTCACGGGGAGCTCCGAGGGGGAGGAGCCCGGAAGTAGCGCCCGCGGCGGGGCTGGAGGTCCCGGATGGAGGGTGCAGCTCCCGGGGTCCGTGATGACAGGAGAAGGTGAGCGGCCGGGAGCGGCCCCGGTCTAGGTGCCCACACGAGGGGGGACCCGGAGGACTCTGCCTCCGCCCTGGAGCCTCAGTCCCGGCTGCCTGTCCCCTGGAGCCGCCGGGGCGGTCCCCTCAGCGCCCACCGCGGACCCCGCGCTCCCGGTTCTCACCTGAGGGCCCTCCTTGGCGGAGCTGCTGGTCACAGCGGGTGGAGTTTGACCTGCAGGGTCCTGTTCAGGACGCGGTGGCCTCAGCCGTGTGGCCTGCGCCACGGACCTCAGAGGAGAAGAGGGGGCCCGCAGGCCCCTGGAGAGGGGAGGGGAGCCCAGGTGACCTGGGGGCAGGAGGCCTTTAAAAGGGAGACCCGCCCAGGTGTCAGGTGTCACTGACTCTGTGTCCTTTTGTTTTCCTGTGGCACCTGTGGATTCTGGGGTTTAAGTCCTGTTTCCTTCCTGCTCCTGGTAGACATGGGAAGAGACCCTGCGGGTTTTAAGGATTCAGCAAAGCAGTGCAGTTCCTGGAAGTGCCATGGAGAGAGCAGCGATAGGGTGGGCATCAGGGGAGGGAGTCCTGGGGCCCCAGGTTCTCCACTGTGTGTGAGAGAGTCGCCTGGGGACAGCTTTTGCAGAATGTGCCCTGGGATGATTCCTAGTGACGGCGGTTGATTGCTAAAATGGGTTGTTTGCATGCTTGGCTTCAGACACCAGCCTAAGCCTGATTCCTCTAGGAAACTCCAGGGAAATCACGAGGTGGACAGTCCTGTTGGACCTTTCGTTTTAGAGATGAGAAAAGTGAGCTGGCAGGGTTTAGGTGATTTTCAAAAGGGTATTTTAATGAAAACCTCAGTGTTTCCTGATGCATGTTGTTGTGGGAGATATGCTTCCATTCTCAAGTGACCAGGGATTTGTATTCAGCCTGGCAGAGATGAATTGAACACCTGTAAGGAATGTGAAGTAGCACGTGTTCTGACTGCTCAGTGTCCAGTTAAGTCAGAACCTAGGACACGTGAGTCTGTAAAAGAGCACAGTGTAAGAGGTTAAGGTTGCATTTTGCCTAATACAAGTTATTGAGTTGAAGTTGCATTTGATAATTTTAAAATATTTAAGGAAGTACGGTGTTTGGTCCGTTTCAGGATTTATTCAATAGAGTATCGGATGTTGTTTCTTTTGACGACACTGTGGAAATGTGAGCGAGAACAAGTTGGAGACATCTTTCAGGTGGAAGCATTGCCTGAGGAGGAGGTCATCAAGTTGCCCAAGAAGCCATTTTGCGAAGCCCCTGTTGACTCAAGGCTTTTGAGGAAGAATTCATGTGTGGAGACTAATTCTTCATGGGCCTTTGCATTTGGTGAGTCACGGAATATATCTGAGTAGATAATCATTTACCAACATGTCCACAATAATCTCACATATTATGTATGACAGGTCATGGCTCAGTAAATATTACCATTTCCTTTTTTGCATTTAAGAAAACTAATGATGGCATAATACTTTATTTCTTTTTTGCCTTGAAGTACATCAGTATCTTGACCAAGCATGATTGTTGGTAGGTAGGATAGCAAGAACTTGAACTCAGGGATTTTATTGTCATGTATCAATCTATTGTTTTTCATTGATTTCTATTAATATATCCAGGTTGGCATCCATTACATTTTTAGCTTTTGACTTTCCCACCTATGGGCACCCTGACAGCCCTCAACTCCCTGTAAGCACAGACAACTCTGTAAGGAACATGAGGATAAATTTCCCTGTGCATGTCCCCTTGTGAAACTGCTTAAGCACTATGTGGGTAATCTATAGACAGGTGGAATTTCTAGGTCAAAGTATGTATGTTTACTTCTTTGACTAAGCACTGCCAAGTGGCTCTTCTGAATAGCTCTGTATGTGGCCAGGATTGTATTATCTAACTTTCTAACTTTTGCATGTTGAGTAGATACAAAGTGAGAGGACACTGTTTTTGTTGGTATTTTTCTTTTCTTTCTTTTTTTTTCTTTTGAGAGGAAGAGAGAGAAAATTTTAATGTTTATATTTTAGTTTTCGGCAGACACAACATCTTTCTTTGTATGTGGTGCTGAGGATCTAACCCGGGCCGCATGCATGCCAGGTGAGCATGCTACAGCTTGAACCACATCCCCAGCCCAGTATTTTTCTTGATATCTATTCTGATGCTTTTCTTTGGGGGATTTTCTCCTGTGAAAATGGGCTTCCTCTGGATGCCTCTGCCCGTTCCTCTACTTGACCTTATTTTCTTCTTTTTTTTTAAATTTTATCAAAGTGATTTCTTAATTCCAGTTTTATTAAAGACATTGTCCCTTGCTTGCAAAGTCTATATCTAAAGCACTAGTCCTTGCATCAAGGCCCAGCTTGCTCTCAGCTGCCCCAGGAGGGGAACAATCTTTGTCAGTAGCCAAGAGACACCCCTACAGGGGCCACAGTACTCTGGTCCTCTGGTATCTTGCCAGCAGTTCTTCCCACGCTCAAAGAGGGTTTCAGACACTGAGTCAATGGTCCGGGTGGTCATTTGTTGCCTTCTAATCTCAAGTTGAGCTCCTCTGAGAGGTGATATTGAAATCCTTCTGTGTACCTGACCCATCATTTTAAATGATGTTCCAAGTTCACTTTTTGGTATATGTGTGGTTCTGGGGATTGAACCCAGGACCCTAAGCCTGTTAGACAAGTGATGTACCTGAGCTACACATTCAAAGACCCCTTTGCCACAGGGTCTAAATTGCCAAGGCTGACATCAAACGTTCCTCTTTCCTCCCTGGTGGCTGGCATGACAGGCGTGCACCTGGAATTGTCACACTCTAGCCTGTGATGGGAACTCATGTGCCTCTGTCCAGGGCTGAGCATGGTTCTGCAGAGCTGTGCTCCAGGATCCCTGCAGGGCTGTGGAGGCCTCTGCTGCCCAGCAGCCCTGGTGCCCTCTCCAGTGCTCCTCCAAGCCGAGGGAAGGCAGCTGCCCATTGCTGTAGGCTGACTTTATTTTCTTTTTATGGCACTCATACGTCCTCAAGAGTATGTTGGATTATTTGTCCATTACGAGTCTAACAGGTCCTCTAGAATGTTCAAACAATTAGTAAAATTCCTAAATAGTAAGTGAGCATGCACAGAAATTGGACTAATGTTTTGGGAAGAACAATGTTGGATGATATATTCATGGCTTGAATATATCATCCAACATGAAGTTATATTTTATTATTTACAAAATAATAAAACAATGACGCAATACCATGGGCTGAGCTAAAATATATCCCCAGGATCTTAGGCATTCTGATCATCTCTGGGTAATGAAATGGAAGTAAAGGTATCAAAGCCAATGATCATCTGTTTCCAATTTTCTGTGATTTGGTTCAAGTGGTAAAGTGGTGATATTTATTAATTAATGGATAAAATAGGTTCATAATTGTTTTAGAGTATAATTAGGTGCCTTCAAACTTTTGGCTGTATGTGCACATTTGAGAATGATTCCAGCCATTCTGTCATCCTTTGGGTCATTCCCCTCCTATGTCCTGTGAGACATTTTCTATGTGAGGCTTTAAAAAGAAGAGAATATTGTGTAAAGAAACCTTGGGATCTGTGCAGTATAAAATTGAATGGGTTCATTCAGAAATCAGAAATTCTATTGAAAGATATTTGCATGAGCCAAATAAAACCTATTTTTAGGCATCCTGGTGAAGACAAGGTTTTATCTTTATGTCTCATTTTCTATGTTTTGTTGTTGTTGTTGTTGTTAGAATGAAATTCATATGTTGCCAGACCATTCTATCAGATGTGTAACTAGATGCCATTTAAATTACCCACTTTTACATGGTAGACATTTTTTAATGAACACTGCCTGTCTGCACCTTTTTTAAAAACAGGACTGGGATCAGAAGCCCAAATACTAATGGTCAGCTGGAACATATTTTTCATTTGGCCTACCTGTCAGTATTCCCTGAGGTCATCTGTGCAATCAGCTTTGTTACTCCTGCTTCCTCACTGGATTTAATAGAAACCATTGCTATGTATCAATCAGGGACACAAATCCCACAACATTGCATTCTTTGAATATCCAGAGTCCCACTTTTCACTTTGCCATGCCTGAGATCAGCAGAAATATTTATCAGCAAATGTGAGATTTTCAAAGATTCAATTCTATGTGCTCCTTTCCCAAAGAGCCTTAGGCAGGGATATAGCATACATAAATATTAAGTAAAGGCCATAGTTTTTAAAATGTCATCCATTGAATAGTTGACACATGTCTGAGATACTTTTTTATTTTGGAGGAGGTATTATTTAATAGGGAATTCCAACAGCTACGTAATAGTGAAATGAGAAGTCTTGCATCCATTTAATTTTGTTTCTGATGATTTTTATGAGAAAGGATAAGATACTTTCTTGTTCCCTTGCAGATGTTGCCCACTTCTGTGAATGAGCTAAAGATGGATTTGCTATGAATTTTCTATTTCGTTTCTCAGGGCCTGAGTCAAGCCAGCCTTTGTGCTGTCAGCACATGAGCTGCTGGTCAAATGTGAGGAAGTGGTCTTGCTTTATGAAAAGACCACCCTGATTCAGTGAGCCAGAGGCACCCTGCAGTACCTGTTTTCCTGTAAAGGCAGATTGCTGTGGATGGCCTCTGGCCTCATCATGCAGCCCTGCTCAGAGTAGGGGATTGAGGATCCAGGCAGATCCCTAGTTCTTTTTAACCTTTATTGCCATTGGGCCACCCCAGGGTCCTTGGACTGTACCTGGTCTTCTGGCCTGGGTCAGGGGATGTGAGGTTTGGAATCCCGCTCTGTGGCAGGATCCCAGGCCCCCCAGCCACTTGAGGGCAGGCACAGCCTTCCCTAATTGTGTTAGACGGGGAAACTTCTCCCACCCATCCTCATCCATGCTCATCACACATTTTGTAGCTTGACACCTGAGGACCTTTATTCATTGACTTAGTGGTTAGTGGTGATGGTTTCTAAGACTAAATGACTCTTTCAAGGTCACATCACTTATATGGTAGGGCTAGAGCATGGATCTTCCTAATTGATTTCATGGGACTCTCTCATGGAAACTGTGACTGCCTCCTAAACACACACTCTACATTTGGAGTGTCAAAATTCTTGGCACTGCCTCCTTGGCAAGTGTATCTTGTCTTCTACATGGGAATTTCACAAATATTTTCCTTTGGTTTGTGGAGGTCATGCAGAAGTGATTATATTTGAAATAGCCCAAACAAGAAATACCAGTTGTCTTTTTCACACATGGATGTGTGTAGTAAATACCCCTTTCTGTGTGCTTGCATGAGTTGCTCCTTTGAATTTGTTGAAGAATGGTTGGTGGGGGAGCAAAGTAATGAGAGATGGATATCAATGCTTGTCCAGTATTCTGAAGTGAAGAATGTATTGAGTATGTGAAGGCTTTTCTAGCCAGTTCCTATGGCTCACTCAGGGATCAGTCAGAGGATTCTGTCTGGTAGACTCTTTGGAGTAGATGTCAAAGTGGCCTTGTCGTACCCTGTCCAGGACTGAATGCTGAGCTTGAGTGGGAGCTTCTTGTCAGTTCAAGCATTTCCATGAGTCTGTCCTCTGTTCTCTTTGTTTGTTTGTTTGTTTTATTTTTTCAGTTTTCAGTGGACACATCTTTATTTTATTTTATGTGGTGCTGAGGACTGACTCACGCATGCCAGTCGAACACGTTACCACTTGAGCCACATCCCCAGCCCCCTCTGTTCTCTTTTTTCCTAGCAGTTTCTAACAGGAAAGGAGAACAAACATTGAAAGTACGGTGAATGATTATTTATACCAATGTTATTTGAATCAACTTTGTATAATTCAAAATTACCTTTTTGCTAGCAAAATTTCATATGTTGAGGAAATAATGAAAATATTGGGGTTGGGGGATGAGGATGGGCAAATCAAATATTTTTGAGCACCAAGACCTGTTTTTTTTTTAACTTAAATCATAAACTGCCAGAGGACCACACCAAGTAGATATTTCCAGAGACAGTGGGAAGGTAGTGGCACATGAGGAAGGGAAGAGCTCTCAGGATGGGAAGAGGGGGCCGCTTCAGGACTCACCGGGCATGGCACGAGGCTTCTGGCCATGATACATGCCTGGGCCCACTGAGTGGGGCAGATCCATGCTCTGTGTCCCTCTACCCTCCTCTGTAGCCTGTGTTGGCAGCAGATCAGGGAATTGGGGTCAGAAGTGCTCCCAGTAATATAGGCACCAGCCCCCAGAGTGTGTTCCCAGCCCTTTCCCCACCTGGCCTGACTTGGTGCTTGTGTTGATGCAGGGCTGAGACCCTACAGTTATCAGAGTGTGTCTGTGGTCCAGATCTATCCTGCATGGCCAACATGCTCAGACCTTCAGCTGGGTCCTAGGCCTGCTACAACCAAACTCTGTCAACTGGGTGGCCAACCACAGAGGAAGGGCCTTCCCTCAAGCTCCAGGGGCTCAACACACTAGGTGTTGGGCGGTCCCACTGCCAAAACACCTCACAGGTTCCTAGGGGACTGTCTCCCCAACTCTTCCAGCCCTTGCCCACTCTCCTATTGCTGCCCACGATCTGTGGTTCCCATATGGGCATCCCGTCCTGGCTCCAACCTCACATAGCTGGTATTCCCCAGTCTCCCTGGTATCTGGGTCCAGACTCTCCTCTTCCTACAAGAATATCAGATATTGGATTTGGTCCCAGTTGAGGCTGTGTTCCATCATGTGAGCTCTTAGCTTCATCACTGTGCAAAGACTCTTTTTCCACACAAGTTCGCATGACTTTTGGCTGGCTAAGAATTTTCAGGCGACACTTTTGTAATGAGTACACTTTCCTTCCTTCCGATCTCCCCCCAGTGAGCATTCCTCGCACCCTTGTCCTAGTTCCTTTATGGCAGTTTCCCTCCTTATGGCTGAGAGGACCTAGTAATCCCTGGATTCACACGTTCTCCTTAATCACCAACACACTGCAGAATTCTCCAAAGGGCCATATATGCTCCTAGAAGTTGGTGGTGGAAATAGTTCTCCATCCATTAATCACTACTCACTCACTAATGTCCTTGTGTCCTTGACAAAGGCTCTCCCTTTCCTGGTTTTCCTGAATAGAAATCCTCTTGCATCTTGGATGAAGAGGGTTATATATTGTGCAGAGGTTGTTGGTCCACTGAGCATCTTAGAGACTGTTCTTTATGGAGCCTAATGATCCTCATTGGGGAATGAGGCCAGGGTCCTAACTGTGGTTAGTATGAGGACACCATGGGTTCAGAAAAGGGAAAGAAGGACAAGGGAAACTCAAATGTCTATTCATGGCCCCTGGAGTTAGAGGACTTACCCCTTTGCACCTGGGATCAGGAGACCTCATTTCCTCGAGGACATGCACACTCAGACATAAATCTTGAGTGTGGGTTCCTTTCTGGGGTCCAGGGCTGTTGTTAGCCACCAGGAAAGACAGTGCTCTCCATGCTGAGTGGAGCCATTTTTTCCAGGAAAGGGAGCCCATGGTCACGCCTTGTGCAAAGCATCCCACGCCAGGGGCTCTCATCCCTACATTCCTGTCCTGAAAGGAAGCCACTCAGAGGCAAGGTGGGTCCAACCACCTCCCATGTGTTCACTCAGCACTGTGTTCCGGCATCACCCCAGTTAACAGTCTTGATGGGATTGGACGTGGCTCAGAATGTCACCCTCATGAGCTCTACCCTGCTACAGCTGCAGTTCTGCAGTGGGAGAAACTCAAAACCTCGAAACACATGCACATGAAAGAAAAGAGCAAGAGCCAGAGCCCAAACAGGCCAGGTGTGGCAAAGACAGCTGGAGTGCCTAGGTTGGGACTCAAAATTATGTCAGTGGGGTGGCATTGCTGCTGGCACCAGCATGATAACAGAGAGCCAGCCCTGCTCAATTTGGGGAGCAGTGTGTTGGGGAAGGCAGCAGAAATTGAGAGGCAGGATTGAGTTTGGACCTAGGAGGAGGTTGGGTAAAAGGCCAGTGTGGGTTGGAGGGCCTGGGCAGATAGAGAGAGGCCAGGGCACACCCCAAAGCCTGGAGACTGCACTTGATGTCCAGGGTTGTGAAACACTGCCTCCCCTCTTACTCACAACTGAGAGCAAGAGGCATTGATGAGTTCAGTTTGTGTGCAGCTGCATCCAAGGTGGCTCGGCTAGGTACCTCTGTTTCCTTGACTCAGGAGGCTGGGAGTCCAGGCTCCACTGAGTCTCAGCTGGGAGGATCAGAATCTGAGTTTATGCCTGTGTTCCTAGTAGGATCCATGTTGGCTGAGTCTCAGTGTCTTTGTAATGAGTGGATGGGTGACTGTCATGTCTTTATCACAGGACACACTTGCTGAATGGATTTGTTTGCTCTGAGGAGGAAAGAGAGGGGGGGAGTGGTGCTGGAGACAGGGATGCAGACAGGGGTCATGAACTTGGCATAACTCGGTCTTGGAGATGATATCCCATCACCTGTACCCACTTCAATTCCCATGAATCAGGAGGCTGAGCCCCCTTGAGGTGAGGGGTGAACCGGTTCTGGGCAGCAGGATGCTGTGGTACCTCGGAGTCTCTGTGAGACCCCAACACTAGACACACTTGGCCCTTTTGAAATCTTAGGAGAAGCCTTGGGAAGTTGTATGGCAGAGGGGAGCAGCCTCTGCATCTCGGTCCCCTCCAACTTGCCATGGTGTAGAGAGGGAACTGCAGCCAGGATAGGACGGACATTGGCCACGTCCCTGTGTGGGACACAGGCGTGATTGAGTTAGTGTGCATTCTTTTTCTCTCCCCTTCTTGTGATTGTCCCATCTCTACATTTGTGCTTTAGCCACCTGTGAATCCCATCTCTGATTTCAGAGAGAATAGAGGGTGTTATGGGCCAATAGACACAATAAACCCTAGAGATTAGATGCTACCTTACTTTCCAGAAAAGATTGGGCACACCATGAGTTTCACAATGATGGGACCAGTGTCCAAAAGCTGCTGAGAGGGAAGGACTGGTTGTGAATGCATTTTTGAAGGCTCCAAGCTGGAACTCTAGTGGCACCAAGCAGGGCAGATGCTGGTCGGGATGTTTGGGTAGTTGTTGGTGAACACATGTGCACCTGAGATGGGTAGGCATGGAGGAGAAATCAGCAGCCCATAGGGCTTTTGAAAGTGGTCTTATGTGAAAAGAGGCTCAGGTATGGGCACAGGAAATGACATCATTGCCTTGACAATGGATCAAACAGAACATGGAACCCTGGTATCCAGGCACCCACTTCACTGACCAAGCCATCTGAGCTCATTTGGTTGGAGAAACTGGAGTGTGAAGGATGTTCCCCTGTCCTTGCAAACAATGCCGATCCTCAGGCTCCCAGGAATCTCAGGGATGCCAACTAGCCCTTTTGTGGATACACTGGGTGAGGCTTCATCTTAGACGCCAGATCCTCTGGGGATTGTCGCAGAGGAGCTCAAGAGTAACAGTAAGTAGGACAGGGCAGGTGAGCCCAGCAGGCCCTCTAGTCTGATCCCTGATGAATGGCCCAGGACTCCTATTCTTACTGTGTGTGTGTGTGTGTGTGTGTTTGTACTGATGGGAACTGTCCCATTGTGCTTTGACTCTAGTGTATTGGCACAAGTCATTTTTCTGTTTGTCACCATATCCATTTTGAACCCACCATTCTTGTTTCCAACCCAGGGTGAAAATGATCAGAACATGGAGGAGCCCTTCAGCATACAAAGCCTTGAACCTTACAGGCAGGACCAGCTTAGGAATGAGCTCCTGCCTGACATTGGTGGGAGGAACCTACATTTCAGCAGCAACATGGGGTTACTCTCCTGGCATTTCATCCCCACCCAGCACGTGCTGGATCTCTTGTTCCCAAGGTAAGCACCAGACCACCAAGCCCAAGTGTGTAGCCCCCTCATGCCTGGGTCTTGGGGCTGCCATGTACCTCTCAGGGACCCAAAGGTTTGTGATACCTAATGAGATAGAGGACCACACTCATAGTGGAAAGTCAGCCCCGAATGGGACGAGTCCTGGAGGTGCCTGCCACAACCTTGCAAGGGCAGTGAACTCCCCTCTCAGGGAGAGAAACCATCCTGACTCCAGCTGATTCACAGAGGTCCGTGGAGGAGTCCCCACACACTGGGCACCACAGCTCAATGGTGTGCACTGAGCTCATTCCCAGGTGGACTCAGCAAGGCCAGGTGGTCTTTCTGGTGTGATGTTGGCTTCGTGAAGAATGTAGATCTGTGCCAGAGGCGTCTCAAAACTCGGGCCTTGGGAAAAGCACTTTTGGATTAATAAAGACATGTTAGTTTCCATAGTGGGACAGAGCGTCCTAGCTGGGACATAGCTGGACAGGGGCTTTGGACATGCAGCTCCCACACCCAGAGATATGTGGGAATCAGCAGTTTGGGCTCATTCACTGATGAACACAGAGAAATCACCCACTGTGTGAAGACACGTTTCCAGTCACGTTTCATAATTCAGTGAAAAATGGGGTGCAAATGACTGCCATTGTGTCCCTTTTCATGGGGGTCAGCCTAAAACCGCAGGTGCCATGAGTACATATCCTACATGTGAATGCATTCCTGACTCCATGAGGCATAACTGCACGTTGTCTTCTTCAGTGACTATGGTGGACCCCTGGACCAACTTCAACATGGAATGGGCTTGGGGTCTGTTTCCAGAATAGGGACCTGCAAGGTGATTTGACTTGGGAAGGCTGAGGAAAGACTGCTTTCCCCAATTCTGTTTTCTGCCTGCAGTGTAAGGTGTGGGGCTTCAACAGTAGGAGGGGTAAGGCGGGGAGTTGTAGGTAGTCATGGTCCTCTGGGAGAGCCCCTGGGACAATGGATCCCCCCACACCACACCTTCCTGTCCTCCCCCAGGGCCACAGAGATGTGGTCTGCACTCATGGGAAAAGAGAGGTCCACTGCTAATTCAGGGGGACTCAGTGAGAGCTCACAGAGAATGAGGTAGCATTGCATCCCTCACCAGGGGAGGAGGTGTCTCTTGAGCCCTGAGAAGACTGGGCAGGAGAACAGACACTCCTGAAAGGTGCATTCCAAGTTGGAGAGCACGTAGCCAAGGGGAAGAAGAGTGTCAGGCCTGCCCAGAGGAGGGGAGAGCTGGTCAAACCATGGATCTAGCGCTCCTTCGTTGAAGGCTCTTTGCCTATGGCGACCTGTCCTGTCCCTGCCTGTACAGCCACTGTGACTTGTCTGGAGTGGACTGGTGTGTTCAGAGCCAGGGACAGTTCAGGAGTGTAGGGTCAGAGGTTTCCTCTGGAGGCCGTGGTGAAGGCAAGGCCAGGGTTTTGCTGACTCCACACCTGCCTCCCCACAGTGCCTCACCTTCCTTCCTGGGGACCTAGGTAAACTTCTTCACCGAGGCTTCCCATCAGCCTCCAGGCTCTCTGAGTCTGCAGCTGCTGCTGCCGTATATGTATCTCTTCCTGGAGCACCAAGCACACCACCTCCTGGCCCCAACTGAAGATGACATATCAAGCCAGGCAGAGCCTGAGAGCCAGGCGGACTGTGGTGAGTACCTAAGGGTATATGAGGAAAGGTCCGACTGCTGTCCCACTGCAGGGAGTCTGTATGCCTGGTGTTGGGCTGGAAATTAGGATAAGCCTTTGTCCACTCAGGAAGTGACCCCAGTCTGCAAAGAGGTCCTGTGTGGGCTAAGGGCCTGAGTTCTTCCTGGGAGCAGGGGTATTGTCTGTCTGTGCGAAGGTCAGGGCAAGGCAGTCATGTTGGCATCTTTTCTCCTCTAGCTACAAGCTCAGTTCCTGTCACGGCTCCTAAGCCAACCCCAGAGCCAGAGCCTTCTCCCTGGGAAGGGGCAGAGCTGGAGTCCAGGACATCAGGGGTCTCCACTCGGTACTCCCCACGGCCCCAGTACAACAGGCGGGTGAGAGGCAGGTGCCTCATTCACGTCTACCTGGAAAACAAAAGGACAACACAGTATCAGAGCATCCTGGTGAGTCTTCGAGCAGGGGAGTCTCCTGGGAGCCCACACTGGGGAAGACCGAGTCCACAGCAAACACCTTGGACTAGGCCTGTCTTCTTGAACTGGAGCTTCTGGAAGGTCAGGAAGGAGAGCAGAAAGTGAGGAAGAGAGAGGCGGGAGAGCAGCAGCATGCCAGGTCTGGGTGCGAGTGGGCCTGCGTGTTTTGGGGTGTGCAGGTCAGAAGTGCAGGAGTGAGTGCTGGGTTCAGAGGAGGTCAGAGAAATATCGAGGGTGCAGGCCGTTCTCTACTGACCTTGGTATTGAGGAGGAGTATATTGAACCATGGAGGTTGAAGCAGAGGAGTTGGCAGTCATTTTCTTGTGTGTGAGAGGGGATATGTTGCTGGTTGAAGGGAAGTGAGCCATTGTAGAATGATTAGGGTGGGTAGGTGTGGGTCACAGACAACTGGGGGCCTTGGAGGGGCCCATTAGTGTCCTAGTTTGCATGTATATTAATAGAGATTCAGCGGTCTCTGCAGAATTTTCCTGGGTGTGGAGTATCCATCATGAGACTCTGGTGTCCACCTCCAGGGGAGCCATGTTGAACCACTGCACCTGCTGGGTCCGAACCTCCTGATACCCCAGAAAGCACTGACACTCTCGAGCCCAGCAACTTCCATGCCTATCATTAAAGAGTCCTAGTGTGTGTTGTGCCCTGGCTGTCAGGACCAAAGCACCTAGGGTTTGTGCCTGGTCCACACAAAAATGCAGCTGCATCCCAGACCAGAGGAGGGATATGGAAGTCCACTGGACCATTCCTCCCATCTTGATGGTACTAGAGTGTGTCTGTACAAAGCCTTTTTGTCCTTATTCCCTTATCCATGTAGGGCATAGCAGGTTGAAGCAAACTCTTGTACCAAGATTGGACTAGAGGCTCATAGAAAGACCCCACATGATCACATGAAGGCTTCAGGTAGCAGGGTATCAAGATGGTGCCCTTGTGTTGAGTGCTCACTTGTCTCTAATTGTCCTCGAGCACTGTTCTCTGGGTAGCTACTCCCAAATTCCCTCTCTGATGAGCTTTCTCCAACCCTGCTCAGGTGACCTGCCAGGACATGACTCCAGTCATCATCCGCAGGGCCTTAGATGCACACTTGCTCCAGCAGGAGGATCCAGAAAACTATGAGCTTCTGCAAATTGTCTCGAACCATCAGAGTAAGTGGAACCATCAGAGGGTAGGGAGCAGTGAGTCACAGTGGGCTCACAATTACTGGGAGCCAAAACACAGTGTGCGTTGGCCCAATGCCCAGGAAGAGTATGGTGGGACTTGTGCACAAAACAAAGTGTAATGATGGGGCATAAATCTGCAGGTTCTTCATGTTCCCCAGGGGCTGTGGACCTGCCTATCATGTTTTCTTTCCTTGGCCTGAGGAGGCATTGCAAAGCTATTATCCACGAGGGGCCAAGAAGAGAGGCTTCTTTGTCTTGTGTCAAAGAAGACAGACAACCACAGGGTGCCTACTTTGAAAGCCTTTCCTGACCTAGATGAGTACATGAGAAAAGCAGTTCAATGAATAATCATTTCTGGCTTCCAATCTTTCTATTCATTGCAAACTGAGTTCATTTAGGACCAGAGGCCATTTCTAGAGAGAAGTGTGTGGTAGAATAGAACCATCCACAGCTTGTAAACTCTTGAGAGAGAGAGAGAGAGAGAGAGAGAGAGAGAGAGAGAGAGAGAGAGAGAGAGAGAGAGAGAGAGAGAGAAAGAAGAGAGAGAAGAGAGAGAGAAGAGAGAAGAGAGAAGAGTGAAGAGTAGAGAGAAGAGAGGGGAGAGGGGAGAGGGGAGAGAGGAGGAGGAGGAGGAGGAGGAGGAGGAGGAGGAGAAAAATGAAAATAAGTTGAAGGAGGAGACAATGAATAAGAAGGTCAAGATGACTATAAGAAAAAGCATGAGAAGAAGATGAAAAAGAACAAGAAGAAGGAGAAACACAAGCTGAACAAGAAGTATAACAATAAATTGATTAAAAATGTGAATGAGAATTATACTCATGAGGAGGAAATGCAGAAGTGGGGAACTCAAGAGAAATATATTGCTCTGGATGGCACAGCCCTGCTGTGGACATCCTCCACCCACGCTCAACACACCTCCAAACCATACCTCTCAAATTAGTGTAGCCCTGTATGAGTGGATGAATCCACTGGCAAGGTGGAGGCACCCACCATCAAGTGATTCCCCCAAACCCATGTGATCATTGCTGCAGTGGGGAGAAAACCTTCAACACATGAGTCTTTGGGGACCAATCCAGATACAAAGTCTAGCTGTTTCTCATTGGTGGGTCCAACGTGAACTAAGAGGTTCTGAACCACTTTTTGCTAATCTGTAAAATGGGGAGGATAGTTACCCCTGATTCTTAAAATGGCTGACTGAAGTCTGACTTTGAAAAAGCCTCTGAGTCTCCTATTCTTTAATTTCATGACATCCCATGATTTTGGTTGATCTATGCTACTGCAGCTTATTAGACCCATTCAACCTGCCTATCTGGCCATACGTCTACCTCCTCAGGCCTTGTAATTAAACACCCATCCACCCACTCTCCCACTCCTAACACGATCATACACACATACATGCATACACACAGGTACATATATCCACCCATCCTTTTTCCATCCATCCACACATTCTTTCATTCATGTATCCAATCCATTGATACTGATGAGGCCTTCTGCTATGTATCAGGTCATGGGCTGTGATATGTCATGTGATAGGTCATGGGCTCCAACAGAGAGTGCAATAGTACCTTAGTCTATTTTCTGTTGCCATAACAGAATACCTGAAACTAGGTGATTTATAATGAAAATAGGTTTTATGTAACTCAGGGTTCATGAATTTGTAGCCTAACTGTCCAAAGAGTAGTTGAGGTCTCTACTGTGTCCCATGGTATCACAGGGAGTAAGGGCCTAGTGCTGCATATTGAGGAAAGACAAGCTGGCTGGTCCACACATTTTGGCAGGGTCCTTTTGGGAGCTGAAATGGTGTTGGTTCCCCTTTCCATCCCAGTGCCTAGCATATAAGGACCACCATGTACTGACTTGCTTCTGTACTATGAACATCACCTTGAATGTACTTTGAACTTGAACCTATAACCCACAGAATGTGCAAGCAAGATCAAATTTGCATCTTTGGATGACTTTTCTGATCCCTGGTGGCTACTGGGTTAGGAAGAATGGAATTCGAAGCAGGAGGACAATAAGGAGGCTGTTGTATCAGCAGAAATGAGACACGGTGGGCAACTGAATTTGGGTGACAGTATAGGGGCCTGGAGGCAATGGGAGGGACTCACTTGTGAGACTCCTTTTGTTGTGGTGATCAAATAGATGTGGGGGTGAGGGAGGCAGATATATAAAAGATGGCTCCCAGGTTTGGGACCACCGGGGAATTACCTGGAAGACTTGAAATGCCATTCCATGGGGGCTTGAGACAGGGGATGAGAAATTAGGTACCAGTCTAGTGGCTTTGACCTTCCCAGAGAAGCCTGCTTGTCATTTGCCTGTATCATTAGCAAATATTTTTCTTTCTGCAGGGCAGCTCTGTCTTTCTTGGCCACCGAGGTCAATGGCATATTGACAGGTCCCAGTTGCTAATGCACCTTCTTTAAAAGGGCTCATCAGCCTCAGGGCAACCTGGGAAATTTTTACTTCCAACATTCAATATCTCTCTCTCTCTCTCTCTCTCTCTCTCTCTCTCTCTCTCTCTCTCTCTCTCTCTGTCTTTCCTCCCTCCTGTTTCTCTTTTTTCCTCTCCTCGCTTTCTCTTCTCTTTATTGCACATAGACATCCTCACACTCCCACTTACACACTCAAACACATACCCCCCAATGGGGCTTGGGAGGACCCTGATTATATATGTGTAGCAGTTTGTGAGTATACACATGGGAGTGAGGTGTGGAAGGGAAAAAGAGCTTCAAATGAGAAATTTTTAAAAATCTAGATCTCCCCTAGTGGCTCAGGAGTTTGATGCACGAGGATCAGGAGTTCAAAGTCAGCCTCAGCAACTGTGCAAGGCCCCCAAGCAACTCAGTGAGACCCTGTCTCTAAATAAAATACAAAATAGGGATGGGGATGTAGCTCAGGGGTTAAGCATTACTAGTTTCACTCCCAGGTATAAAAAAAACACATACAATCAATAACACAACAACAATAACGAAACAAACCCCAGGTCTCAGACCATATGCTTAGTTAAACAGCAAAAGTAGTCCATAGAAAATTGCTGTCTGTAGCCAATGGGTAACTCAGGCACTCATTCAGCAGATGCTTTCAGGGGCCCTCTCTGTGTCTAGACTGGGTAGGCCAGTCCATAGAGATCCCAGAGAAGCTGGAGAGAGAGACAGCCAGCTCCCTAAACTTCATGCTGTGATCTTAGAGGTCACACCGGAAGCAGTGAGAAGGGAGCCAGCCATTGTCTGCTTGGATGGCAAATTCAGGAAGACTGCACCCAGAGGCACCATTTGAGGTGGGCCTTGACGTAGGAGTAGAAATTTATAATGCTGTAAGAGAGTAAGGGTATCTCAGGGAGTCAGAGATCTGAAAGCCTCAGGAAAAAAATGGTAAGTAGTGCACGGAGACTGAGTGATAGCCAAGAAATAGGAGACAGTACTGGGAGGTGGAGGATGTGGAAGTTGGAGCCCTGGTGACAGATGCATGAGCTTGAATGGTGGACTGCTAATGAGTACAGCTCCCTTGGAGGGCACACTGGCAGCTACCATTAACATTTCAGATGCCCACGCCCTTTGGCCCAACAGTCTCACATGTTGGTGTCTGCCGCAAAGAAGCACTTGGCAAGGGGTACACACAGGAATCAGAGCACTTTGGTAATATAAAAGAAAATGTAGCCAGGCACCCTACTGCACTCCTGTAAGTCCAGGGCCATGGGAGGCTGAGATAGGATTGAAAGTTGGAGGTCAGCCTTGGCAACTTAGCAAGATCCTACATCAAAATTTAAACAGAGAGAGAGAGAGAGAGAGAGAGAGAGAGAGAGAGAGAGAGAGAGAGGAGAAAAGGGCTGGGAGCGTGGCCCAGTGGTAAAGCACCCCTGGGTTCAATCCCTAGTACAGAAAAAAAGAAGAAAATATATAATAATATGAATAGCCACCAATCAGGGACTAGTTAAATAAGATTTTGCTCCATCCCTGCCAAGGAATATCATGAGGCAGTAACAGGAAATGAAGTAGATCTCTTGAGGGAAGAACAAGAGTAAAAAATATTTTTTTTAATTGCAGCACAATGGGCTAGTATATACACACATGTTCCCCAGCTCTGTCAGCGGTGGGTACCTAGAAGCAATGACATCCCAGTACCAGTGACCACATCAAGCATCAGATCTTGGTTTCTAATACCATTCCCCAACAAGTGGGAACCAAGCTCCTTGGAGAAATGTCTGAATCTGGACAGGGGCAGGGAAAGATAAGGCTGGACTATCTTGTGGTGCCAGAGAAGAAGGAAGCATTCAAAAAAGTGGAGGGTGGGACTTGTCAAAAAAACACAGGAGCTAACTCAAGAAAAGTTCCAGTAGCCAAAGCAGGAACAATTTGAGCAGAAAATAGATAATGATAGCACTGGATATTTATTGATTAATTGATTGCCGAACTGGAATTGAATCCAGGGGCACTCTTCCTCTGAGCCACATCCCCAGCCCTTTTTTTATTTTGAGACAGGGTCTGTCTAAGTTGCTGAGGGTCCTGCTCCATTCTGAAGCTAGCCTCAAACCTGTGATTCTCCTGCCTCAGCCTCCCACATCACTGGGATTACAGGTGTGTATCCTGGTTCGCCAGCCTAAAGTATACATCTCTTGATCCATACTGATGTGAATAATTGAATGCATACATAAATAGAGAAGGCTTAGCTTTCCCTTATAGTTAAGGGGAAAAGGGAAATAAAATATCACTGATCAGATGTCACCACAGCAGTAAGTGGTGATCCAGCAACAGGTGCTATCATTAATGGGTGAACATTTGAAGAAAAATGGGGATCAATTAGTCTCAAAGTATTTTCCCCAAGATATTTATTAATTCAAAAGGAAAATATAGTAACTTTATAGTGGATAAACCCTTTAGACATCAACTTAACTAAGTGATCAAGGTCAACACCACCAGTCATCAGACATGTTGATGTGGTGAGCCTCTTGATATTGTGAGCTGAGAATGAGCCAGCACCATTTCTGTGGCATTGACAAAACTACAGAACCTCCCTCTGATCTTGAGAAAACACAAGGAAACCCACAGTTCTACAAAAAAACCTGTTCCTCAGTGCTGTCAAGGTCATGAAAGATGAGTATTGACTGAGGGACTGTCACCAATTGATCAGGGTCACAAAAGAGAAATAACAACTAAATGCAGTGTGAGATCCAGGATAGGGTGATGGAATCAGGAAAGGATCTTAGTAGAAAAATGGGAAATTCCAATAAGAGCTGTTTTGCTTTGTTTTTAGGTACTGGGGATCTAACTCAGGAGTGCTTTCCCATTGAGCTACATCCCCAGCCCTTTTGTATTTTTATTTTATTTTTTTTTTAATCTTGAGACTGGGTCTCATTAAGTTGCTTAGGGTCTTGTTAATTTGCTTAGGCTGGCCTCCAATTCCCTATCCTTCTGTCTCAGCCTCCTGAGCTGCTGGGATTACAGATGTGCACCACTGTACCCAGCTTCCAATATGATGTGAAGTTCAGATGATAGTACTGAACTAATGATAAGTTCTCAGGCTTGATCATTGTACTAGGGTTATGTAAGATCTGAATATTAGGGAAGGCTAGGTGAGGGGTGTACTGAAGCCATCTGTTCTATTTTTCACAACTTTTCTGTAAATCTAAAATTAGCTCAACATAAAAGGTTTAAAAAGTTGCCACATCGAAAATTTAGGGCAGATGCCTGGAAGGCCTCATGGGAAATTTCACTGCTCTGCCTGTCTTTGGATTTGATATTGGGAGACCTCTCCTCAGAGCATTAATGCACCCACAAAGATTTATTCCGTCATTCTGGCCTATGGTTGCCCAAATGGCTTATATCTTTAGGCCAGACAGTCCCCCTTCCTCCTCTGCAGTATGGAGCCCTAAGCCTCCCACACCACCTTGGGATTCTCAGCCTGGCTGGCGGAGGCTGCAGGGTAAGGCTGTAGCAGTCTGGGGAAGGCTTGGCAGGTGAGTGAGAAGGTAGTCCAGAGGGAGAGAGGCTCAGACACTGGTTAGTTGAAGACTGGGGCTTACAGAGGTTAGGGGAAAAGGGAGGGGGGCTCTCCTTCTCAAGGGTTTCTTTCATGTTGAAATCAGCCAGCGGGAATGCTGGCACCCAGAAGCCCAGCTGGGGGAAATGTGAGAGTCCCCTTCTCTCCTCTCATGTCACAGTGCCATCTGCGGCTCCCAGCTGGCCATCGAGGATGCATTAGAATTGTCAGTGTGCACCGGGTGCCGGGGAGGTTCCCATCAAGACCTTGACCCACTCAGGGAAGGGAGAGTTAAAGAAGCAAGTTCTAGACTCTCCTGGTGCTGGAGGGGAGGGTGGACTGGGCACCCTGTGGGCTTTAGGATCAGGGGTTGGGCAATTGGCAAGAATCCAAAAGAAGGCTCTGGTCCCACCCCTCTCCAATGCCCTGAGTAGCCTGCTTCTCACTGGCTCTGAAGGTGCAGACCCTGCTGACATACCTCTAGGGACAAGGAGCTCAGTCTGTCCTGGGAGAGCGTAGGGTCATGGCATTGGCCCCACCTGTGGATTCAGTTTTCATTCTCAGCCAGGAAATCTGGGACATTTGACAGGGCAGGCTGTGGCCCCACCTTTCTTGGGACACTCTCAGCCCAGGAGTGAAAGCTAGCTGTACACAGATTGTTCTGGGTGGCCCTGACAGCCCCCTCCCAACCCCGGATTCTGGGTTGCTCTCTGCTGGCCTACAAGGTTATTTTCAAATGTGCTGCCCCAGGAGGGAGGTGGGTGAGGCCAACATCTGGACCAAGGGGCCATCGTTGGCCCCCACAGCTGGAGCTATCAGCAGCCAATGTTTTCCCAGACATTATTTGCCTTTGTAAGTTCCTGGCCCCCAACATACCCCCCCGGGAGAGGGTCCTGAGCCTCCTCCCCACGACTGGGCAGGGAGAGACCCGAGAGCGCCCTGACTGGCTGAAGTTCAGATCCTCCCAGCAGCTTCTGCTGCCTGAAAGAAGGAAGGCCTAGCCAGCTAGGCTGTCCCTGCAGTGGTGTGGGCATGAGCAGGACAAGGCCATGGAGAAAGTGTGAGGGGACCCTGGACACAGTGTGATGCAGAGAGAAGGGGCAGACCTCTGGAATGTTCCAGAACCTAGCTGGCTGACCTTGTATCTGTTCCTCTGTATCTTGTGCCACTGAATGGAAAGAGTTCCTTGCCACCTGATTGGAAATAGTCTCTGTTTCAGTCAGCTTTCTTGCTGCACTATTGAAGGACCCAACCAGAACAGTTGTAGAGGGGAAAAGTTGACTTGAGGGCTCATGTTTTTAGAGGTCTCAGTGCATAGACAGCAGGCTCTATTCCTAAAGGCTCGAGGTGAGCTGAACATCATGGCGGAAGAGTGTGGTGGAGGAAAGGGGCTCACATGATGATCAGAAAGCAGAGGGAGACTCCACTTGCCAGATACAAACATATATCCCAAAGAATTGGGCCATGACCCTCCCCAGCCACACCCACCACTTCAGTGACCACTCAGTGAATCACTATGAGGGGATTAACTCACTGATGGGTTAAGACTCTCACATCCCCATCATTTGTCCTCCAAACCCTCTTGCATTGTCTCACAGCTGAGCTTGTGGGGGGCACCTCATATCCAAACCAGAACAGCACCCTACCACACCTATCCTCTCCCGTGCCTGTTTGCCCTTTGTAGCATGTATTCCAGCATGCACCCCTCTGCTAGAGCACGACCCCCAGGAGGGCAGAAGGGGCCCTTACTTTACTGTCACTGCTCCCTGGCCTCCAGAGCAAGCTTCCACAGCTCTTTCCTAGCTTGCCACTCTCATTCCATCTGCTTCAAGTGACATTGTGGATGGGGGTCACAGAAGGAGAGACAATGTTCTGTGGTGGCAGGCTCTGGCCAGAGGAGTCTTCTCCTTGAGCAAAGTGAGTCCAAGGTGGGCACTATGGTGGGAAAGACTGGACCACAGCCCATGGGGAGGGATCCAGGCCTGAGATGGCTGCCAGGACACCAACCCATAAGACGACTGCTCCAATTCAGTCTCAGCATGGGCTCTGAGACACCTCCAGGAATCCCCAGCACCAAGCTTGGGGACCTGGCTTGGAAAGGGGACTCCAATAATATTTGCTGATTAGAGGCAATTCATTCTTAATTGTTCTGTGCCCACCTTGGCATTTTTCTGTTTGGGACTTTTGGAAGTTCCTCTTGAGATGTCCTTACACCTTCCAACATGGGCATTGCCATTTCCCACAGGGCAACTATGCTTTCTTCATCCTTCCATTATGGCTTCATGATAATAGAGTACACATTCACATGAGGAACCAGATTCAGAGATGTTCAGTAACTTACCTAAGGTCACACAGCCTCAAAGTTATAGAACCAAGATTTGAGCACAGGTCCAAGGTTTTCTCTTTACTTTGCTGCCTTCTGTAAAAGATGTTCCAAGTTCTCATTTGATTTCCCAGGACACTCGGGTCCCACAATCCATTGTATCTGTACATTCTTGCTATATCATTGCATCCTCAACCCCAACCTGGTTGATGAGCACAGCAGAAGACATGAGCCCGATTTCACAGATCAGAGAGGAGCCTGTAGCCACCCAGACAGTAAATGGCAGCACTGGAACTAAGCTCAGGTGAGCCTCATGTCGGAGCATTGCCCTTAACCTTCTACCAGGCTAGGACTAAGCTTTCAGGTCTCATTGGCTGGCCCAGGGCTCCTGACCTCCAGCCTGCATTAACACACTGTGCTCGAAGTTTTCCAGGGTCCTCACCCTAGTCAGAGCCTGCTCCTTTTACCCCATCCACAGGGTCATTTCAGAGAACCCTGTTGGCCCTCCAGTGAAGAGACAAAGGGTGTTCAGGCTGCCAGGGCACAGGCCAACAAGGTGAACCTTAGGGTACTACGGAGCACCTACAAAATCCTCAGACTCAAGGCAGCAGCATCTTGACTTTTGCTGAAAGCCAAGCATCAGTCCAAAGAATATTTACTGCATCTCTGCAATATGCCTGATATTTCATGAAATCATTTTTCTTATTTTGTGGAATTGGGGATCAAACCTACAGTTGCCTTTATCACTGAGTCTTGTAACCCTGGCCTTTTTTATTTTTATTTTTATTTTTTTTATTTTGAGGATCTCACTAAGTTGCCCAAGCTGACCTGAAGTTTTTTATCCTCCTATCTCAGCCTCCTGATTCACTGGGGTTACCAGGAATGTGCTTTTTTGAATCTGAAATACATTTTTGAAAAAGCATGAATTAGTCCAGTGCTTGCTATGTGGGATATAGTCACTGCACAAAATCCATGTGAATCTTTACAGTCTTGAAAGAGGGACTACAGATATCACCCCCATTTTGCAGATAGGTAGAGTGAGGGTCAGAAGAGCCAAGCCACATGTCCAGGATCTCCAAGGTAGCAAGTGGCAGGGCAGGGAATAGAACCCAGTCGTTCCCAACTAGAAAGTCTATGTCCTTCATGCCTATAATCCCAGCAGCTTTGGAGGCTGAGGCAGGAGGATTGCAAGTTCAAAGCCAGCCTCAGCAATTTAGCAAGATGCTAAGAAACTCAGTAAGACCCTATCTCTAAATAAAATATAAGAAGAGCTGGGGATGTGGCTCAGTGGCTTAGTGCCCCTGAGTCCAATCCCCAGTACAAAAAAAAGTCTCTGTTCTTAAGCCATGTGTTGCCTGTCCTTTCCTATGAGTGGGGTGCACTGCCCTTCAGCCTCACCTCCACAGACATGCTTTTGGAAGCACATCCTACTGTCCCATGTCTGGACATCCTCACTTGACAAGTGGGAGGAGCCCTGGGGAGGCTCCTAAGCAGGCCATGGGCTGTGGGGGTGGACCCAGGATGCCCACCCTTGTCAAACAAAGTTCAACCAACAGGTCCCACTCACTTTACCCCAAGGAAACTGCAGTGTGAATAGAAAGGAGTCCCCTTCATGATGGTCCCTCAGGGCTCCCAGGGCTGCCTGGTGGCGCCTAGGTGGGGGCTGGGGGGATGTCCCTCCCTCTGGGTATTTGGGAGCCTCCAGAGGATGATGATCTGGAACTGGAGCCACTGGCCCTTCCCTGTACCTGATGAGCAGGGAGTGTGTGGATTTCATCATCCCGCACACCATTGCCATCTAGAAGTTGGCAGCCTTCTGGGTGGGGAGGGGAGGGGAGGGAATTTACTAATTTCCTAATGGTGTGGTGGCATCCTTTAACTCTTGAATGAAGACCAGGGACCTGATTCACTCTTGGAGGCCCGAGGATAGAGGCGCCATGCACTCCGTGGGACTCTCCCTCCCTCCACCCTCCTGCTGCAGAGGTCTAGCCCTTGGCCAGGGTTCCCCCCCACTTCTGGGGGTTCCAGGATGATGGGAGCCCAGCTGTCCACCTTCCCCACGACTCCACTCTTCCTCATCCCATGGTCATGTTCAGGGAGCAAGAGATGGACATGTTGGTGTGACGGGGGACCAAGGAAGAGGTGCAGGCAGCCTCACGCCATGAGGGCAGGGAACCCGGAGGGCTTCCTGGAGGGGGCGGCTAGGGGTCCTTGCTAAGGGGCGAGTTGGGGGCGAGGAACAGCCTGGACAAAGGCCGAGAGGTGGGGCCACGAGCGGATGTGGGGGACTGGGCTGGTGGAGAGGAAGGGGAGGGACGGGCGGATGCTTCTAGAACAGGCCTCCGGAGTGGCAGCCCCTGTCCTCTCCACCCGCGTCCACTGATAAGGCCTGGACAAGGGAAACTGGGTGAGGAGGGGCGCCCGAGGCTCACTCATTGCCCAGGGCACTGGCAGGGAAGCCAGCTAGGAGGGCAGAACAGCAGGGTCACCTGAGCACTGTCCTGGCTGACAAAGGCAGGCTGGGGCCAGGAGGGGCTGGAGCGGGTGTCATTCTCCAACAAAGCAGCCCATGGCCTGCTCCACTAGCGCTCAGGGGACACAGGACAGCTGTGCACACACTGTACAGGGAGTGGAGCACCCTGATGTGGGGTCCCAGAGGTGGGGAGGCCACCGTGACTGTGTGCGCGACGCCCTGTGGGTTTGGCAGGTGGTAGACGGCCACCTGGAGGGGAGTGTGGGACACGGGTCAGAACGAGGGTCTGTTCCCTGCACATAAGTGTGCACGTACATAAGAATGAACGTGTGTGTGTGTGTGGGGGGGTGTGCCTGCATCATGGGGATGGTGGTGCACACGATCTGCGCATGTGCAGGAGGACCGCCCCCTGACAGCCCCTCCTGCGCGCGTGGGGTGATGCTCCTGCAGGTGTGGGACATCCACGCTCGTGAGCGTGCGCTGGCCCACACGCATGTGTGTGTATGTGTGTGTGTGTGTGTGTGTGTGTGTGTGTGTTTGTGTGTGTGTGTGTGTGTGTGTGTGTGCGTGTGCTGCACTAGAGTCCCCAGGGCGCTGTCCCCGTCGGTGCCCAGAGAGTCCCCGGGCCCAGCCCCTTCGCCCCTCGCCTTGGAGAGGGCGAAGCGGTGGCCCCAGGTCCTCCCTAGAATATTCTCCGTGGACATCCATCCCACTCCGCTAAACCCCCACCCCGGCTGCTCTCAGCTCCAGGGGTGCAGGTGACGGTGGGGGCAGGTGGCAGTGGGGCGGGCACGAGGCAGGGTCTGTGTGCGTCCCTGAGCCCATAGCCTGGCGGGAAAACTGAGGAGACCTGGATCTCTGGTCTCTACTGGCCAGATCCCCTGCCTGCCCTCCCAGAACAGTCCCACAGAGCCACCAGAGCCCCGCCAGGGGGAACCCTGACCTAGGAGTCGGGGCACCCCAGGCCCGTGGCCCTGGCCCCTGCCCGCTCCATCCCACCTCGACCTCCTTCTTGGTGAAGGGGACACCGAGCGGCAGCTGTTGGGCAACGGAGGAGCCTGAGCCCTCCAGGTTGAGCAGAGATGGAGGGGAACTGGTGTGGCTCCTCTCTCCTCCTGTCTCTGGGTCTCTCCAGCCAGTCACGCCCCCCTCCTTCTCACACACTTTTTAAAATGTCAATAGACTGTCACTCACTTTTCTTGTTATACTGCTTAAAATGAGTGTTTTCTTTAGTCGATGGCAGGAGATGACGCTGGAGTAAAGGGCGTGGCTTTGTTACTGTAGAGAGGACCTGGACTGTGGAGAGCTCATCAACTTTTATAGGAACTATCTTATTTATAAGAATTTTCCTAATGTCATGAATGTGCCACGCCTGGCTTCTTTGTGCCCACTCTGGTGAGAAGGGGGACTGAGCATGGCCCAAGTGGGGTTGTCTTTATCCCGAAGCCCAGAATCCTAGAGGAAGTGACCTTCGCCAGTGTAATGCAACAGTTTCTAATTGCACAATGCTGGTGGTGGGGAGCTCACTCCTGACCAAGATGGCCCACCTCAGGTACAGTCTCCAACCCCTTTCCTACCCTCATGGGCCCTGATTCTGTTCTCTGGAGGGAGGGAGGAAATCTCTCCAGAGTCCAACTTAGGGTCCTCCTAGAGATCCTTTCCTGCTCTGAAATAGCCCCCTAGTCTTTTGAATCTCTCTCCATCCCTTCACCATCTTACAGAGTCTCCAAAATATATCCAGAATTCTCTCCCCCAAGATCAAGAAGCCACTTGAAACTTATGTTAGTTAACAAGACCAGTATCTAAGGTCACTTCTGAAATGTCTTCATTCTGGTCACACTTATAAGAATCTCATGTTCAAATGAACGTTGGAAGTGCTGGGTTAAAGAAATATTAGAAACTTCATTTGCAGAAGGACTTATCAGGGCCTCATATGACTCATGTACCTGGGACTCTCCAAACCAGGTACAGGAGGTTGAATTTGAGTGGGTCTGGACTTGTCAGAAATTCATGCTAGAAGGGACAGGTAAACTGCTCTAGAGGCAGACCTGGGTTAAAATTCAAGCTCTGTCATGTAGTACCTTCGGGACCTGGAAATGCCTTTACCACTCTGACCTTCAGACTCTTCATCTGTAATGTGAAAGAGCTTTATCTCTGTGCCTTGCTTGTTCTACAGGTGGAGCACAAGGGAAAGAAGTCAATCAGCTCTCAAACTGCCTCATCTGATGCAGCTGTCCCCAGGCACATCCTGGCTCAGGCCAGCCTCAACTCCCCACACAGACTCAAATGGACCAAGCCCACTGCTGCCTCATGTCCTTTGCACATGCTAAAAATCCACTTTCCAGCTACATCCACATGATGTGTGGTAGGTGCTCAACAAACAATGCTTAAACTGCTGTGAGATGAAGGCCCTTGATGTCTTCCCCTCCCAGCCACCATCCTGCTCATGCCCATAGTCTGATGAGGCCTGAAATCTTTCCTGTCCTACTCTGAGGCTAGAGCAAGCAGTGCCTCCCACCCATGCACCTGAAAATCACCATGAAGGCAATTTCCAGGAGCTCTTTGGCAGGGAGGATGTCAGCTGGGAGCCACCAGGTCTATGCCCAGACAGTGCTTGAGGTCCCTGGTCCCTGCTCTGAGTCATCTCTACAAAGGGCAGGCAGTGTGTTTGGAGCAGACAATGGTGTCCCCTCTGCTGGCTGCCTGTGCTGGCCCCTAATGTAATCAATCTCGGACAATTGGCCACAGGCTTGTTTCCTTAAAATAAGGTCACCTCTAAGGATCTCTGACAGGATGTGGCCCTGCCTCCTCAGCTCAGATAAGTGAATATTCTCTTAAGCCAACAGGCTGCAGGGGGCTCTGTTCTCCCCCAGGCTGAGTGGGCCTCTCAGGACTAGGTGAGGCAGCCCCCGAGGAGGGACACTGTGTCACCAGAAAGTTCCACTCACCCGAGTATCCGCCTGCCATAGGTGGATCCTACTTCTGATGTTCTTCTCCCACTGACTGCATCTTTGTTTTGAGGGGTCTGGGGTGAAAACCAAGTGGCCCTTGTTTAAAACCCTACTGGGCCTCTTTTGAGCTGTGTGATCATGGGTAAGTTAATTAATCTCTCTGTGCCTCAGTTTCTTTCTTAAATGGAGGTACTGGTGTGTCTCATGGGGGTTTTTATGCAGAACAGTTCCTAGCACATAGTAGGTGCTGCATCAACATGGCTGTAATGACTATTAAGGCCATTTGGGGATGTTGTGGGTGGAGTGGGGTGGAGAACTTCAGGGAGGATCAGTGTAAACTCTTCTTTGTTCATTCTTTTTTTTGTGGGGGGTACAGGGGATTGAACCCAGGAGCCCTCAACCATAGAGCCCCATCTCCAGCCTTGGTTTGTGTTTTATTTAGAGACAGGGTCTCACTGAGCTGCTTCACACTTTGCTGTTGCTGAGGCTGGCTTTGAATTCACCATCCTCCTGCCTCAGCCTCCTGAGCTGCTAGAATGACAGGTGTGCAACTGTACCTGGCCGATCTGTCCATTCTCATGTGAGCAGAAAGGTTTGCTCCAGGGAACCAATGTTCATGTGGGTGGCAATCAGCTGTGTGTCCCCTGGAGAGAGTTTAAGGGGGCTGGACTCCCAGTCTGCCAAGTCCTTACCACGTGGCCTAGACTCTGGAGTCTCCCTGGAGTCTCTTCCTCATCTGTAGGTGCACAGGATCCCATGCCTCCACCTCAGGGGATCACCAGGATGAGGCTCGTGTACAGTAATGTGGCTGGATCCCAGCTGACAGGGTCTGAAGATCTCGGCACTGCCTGAGTCAGCCTCCATGGTCCCTGTATGCATCCACCCACCCATCTGTCCATCCATCCACCCATCCATCCATTCTAACTGCCTGGGACCCCTGGGTACTGTGCAGGACCCAGGAGGTCAGTGAGAAGAGAAGTAAAGTCTGACGGTCTGGTGGGGGAGAAGTGGACATGAGCTTCTCCAGGTCATCGTGATAATTTCTCCCTTATCAGGGAGCTGAGGCCTAATGGAGCACGAGGGCAGACAGGACAGGGAGGGCTTCCCCAGGAAGTGGCACTCTCCCCAGAATCCAAAGGATGAACCAGCTGTAAGGGAGTGAACAGGAGGAGGGAAGCGCACAAGGCAGCCACTGGGAGTAGCATGTGCAAGGGTCCTGTGGTGACCAGAAGCCTGCTGAGTGGGCCCTCGGAGGAAGAAGTTCCACCATGGGTGGTGGATGGTGATGGAGAGAGAGTGGGTACCAGGGACTGGTAGGAGATGGTCTTGTGATTACAAGAGAATTTTGGCCTTTATTCTGAGATTCTAGAAGCTGTGGAAGGATGAGAAAGGTCAGACCCCAGTTTTTGAGATCTCCCCCCACTAGCCCAGACCTGGGGTGAACAGTGGCCTCAGGGTGGGGGGCACACACAGTCTATCTTTCCAGGTCAAACTGCCTGCCAGGGCACCCCCAGGATATGGCTGCAGCCCCAAGAGCCCACTGGGAGGCAGGGAGCCCAGATGCCCCCAGGCCCGTGGGCCTAATTCCCCAGGGGTATGCAAATGTATGCAAATCACCTCCAGGAGCAGGGATAGCAGAGCATTAGCATCCCCCAGTTGGAGGCCTCATGCAAATGCCTGGGGCCTGCTAAGCTGGGAACTTCCATGGAAGCCTGGAGGCTAGCCTCTGCCTTTGTTCTGGGCCCCTGAGTCCTGGGCCAGGCCCCTGTGGGAAGTGGACTGTGTGTGGGAACTAGGGTGCATGGAGGGTCCTGGCTGCAGGTGTCCAGGCTACATAGGGTCCCCAGGATAGGAGGACCCTGTCCCCAAGGTGACGGGGACCCTACCCAGTTCTGGCCTCCACCTCTGACCCTGGCACCCCTTCCTTCCCCCACATGCGGCCTCCCCTGTCCCTTCCCCTCCGTCCAGGCTCCCCTGGTGGCCTTGGCCTTTCCCTCCCGACATTATTCCAGAGGCCATCTCCTGCCCTCCCTGCCCGTCCTGTGTCCTCTTGGTCCTTGGTCCTAGCTCTGTGCTCTTGGGCCTCTGGGTCTGGGCTCCGCCGTCCCTTCTCCTGAGCCCTGGGCCCCAACTTTCTTCTCTGTCCCTTGTTCTCTGCTTCCAGGGCCCTCGTGCTGCCTGTCCCTTACCACGTCATCCTCCCTGGTGACAGTCCAGGGTCTCCGTGTCCCCTGCTCCCGTGAGCATAGGGGCTGCTTGGCTCGGGGACTGGTGGACCCCCCCTCTGCCCCCTGCCTCTTTGTGGGCCCCGGGCACCCACCTGCCCAGCCATCCCTGCTGGCGTGGGGGGTCTGTCCAGGGGTGGGGCAGGGGGACCGGCCTGTCCCCTCTGGGCAGGGACGTGCCTTGCAGCAGGACTTCCTGGCCAGGTGGTGTCCTCACCCCTGTGAGGTGGGTCCTCACTGGTGTCGGAGTCTGGGGCTTGTGGGCGGCGTGGGGCTGAGATGGGCCGCTGTGTTGTCTCGGTGACTGTCTTTGCCCTCAGGATCCTTCCTGTCACCTCTCCTGTGTCTCCAGGGAGACAGACGGGAAACCACACTGTTCCTGCCCCAGGTGGGAGTGAGGATGGGTGACGCACACGGGGCAGGAGGTCCCCAGGAGCTCAGGTGGAAGGCTTGGTCCCTGGGGCACAGTGTTCAGAGGTGGCTTTGGGGAAGGGACAGGACATGAGGTTGCTGACCTTGATGGAGCCTGGTGAGCTAATGGCTGCTGGGCACGTGCCCTGAAAAGGTCCGTCCCGGTGGTCTCTCCGGCCACCCACCAGGGGCCCTAGGCTGGCCGCTGCCCCTCGCCACAGCCCTCTGCATGGCCTCCCTGGCCTTTGGCTGAAGTGGAGTAGCCAGCCTCCAACTGGGAGCCAGAATGGATCTCCCCCTGTGTGGAGTCGGCCTCTGCTCCCTGGTCTCTGTTGTGGGGGTGGTTCCCAGCAGCACGCAGTAGGTGCTCAGTAAACCACTTCTTTCCTCCCAGACCAGCCGCGTGGCTCAGACAGGGCTGGCCGGCACTTCTCCATGCCTCACCCTCCTCATCTGGAATAAGGTCAGCACAGAGCACCCCCTGAGGCCTCTCGGTCAAGCTGGAATGGACTGGGGTCCCTGGGGTAGCTGCCAGTCAGTGGTGACTCCACAGTGCCGCGAAGCAGCCACCGAAGATCACCATGAGGGCAGGCTTGAGGTCTGGGGTTAGGGATAGGGGTGTGCCTGACCTCTCCAACCCTTCTGGAGCCCCCAGACCCTTTATGGTGTTGCAGTAATTCACTTGCAGGTCAGCATGAGAAAAGAAAGAAAAAGAAGAAGCAGAGCAAGCAAAGCAGCAGCAGAAAAAAAGTCCTTTATTGTGTACAAGCAATCTTTTTATAGTATTGTGAACAAAGAAGGCAGCCTTCCAACATCAATAAATCAGGTCTTTCAGCTAATTAAACATAGCACACAGAAGTTTTACTTTCTAATCAGAAGTGACCCGCTTCTCATGGCTAATCTACTCTCAGCCTGGAGTATGCTGAGCTCTGCTCTTTGTTTAGAACAGATAAAAAATTTTTCTCAGTGCCCTCCAAGCCCACTTAGCAGAACATCCCATTTGCAGGAAAGTTCTCCCAAGGTCAGCAGACACCTCACTTTCAAGCATGTCTGTTGTTACCTATCTAAACCTTGAAGGAGCCTCTCATTTGCGAGCAAGCCCTCCCAAGGACAGCAGACACCTTGTTTTCAAGCATGTCTGCTGTTGCCTTTCTATATCTTGACAGAATATCCTGTTTGCAGGCAAACTCCATCAAGGACAGTAATAATAACGCAGTCACATCTGATTCTCTACATATGGCCATGTAGCAATGGCCACAAGGGAAGGAATCTTTATGGGGACACATGGCCACCATGGGAGTATGAAGACCAGAGCTCCGAGTCCTGTGCAAGCCTGCCTCAGAGTGCTGTGTGGCCTTGGGGCAGCGTATCGTATCACTCTCTCTGAGCCTTGCTTTCCTCACCTTAGACCATCCTGGAGGCCCCTGGTCGTCGTTGTCCCCTATGTCCCTGTGGGTGTGTCAGGGCTGTGTGCACTTGGCAGTTCTCGGTTGTGTGGAGCCTACTCTGCACTCTACACAGGACAACTCAATAAGAAACTGTGAAAGTTCCTTCCGGATCAGACCTTGGGCTGGGCATGTGGTCAGAGCCAGCTCGTGTGACGAACATGAGACTGACCTTTCTACACACCTTACGGCCACTCACTTTTTTACCCACAGCACAGAGGCCCAAGCACCGACTCCACCCATCAGTGAGTTCAGCCAGCAGTCCTTTTATTGAGCACCCATATGCTAGGTCTGTGGTCAGCTCTACAGCCCTGGGGAATAGTGCGGGTACCACCTTGGACCCTGCTGGCACCCTGTTGAGTGGGAAGACCTACATTGAGCAAAGAAAACACCATGGAGGTCAAACTGAGAGATTCAGTAGGTGACCCTGAGGAAGTGAAGAGGAGCTGAAGGGTAGGGGAGGAGGGCAGCCCGGTCAGAAAGGCGGCTGGAGGGTGAAGACTGCAGGCAGCATTAGAAGTCTCAGCATTAAGGCCAGGGGAGCCACCTGTGCTGAGGCCCTGCGGCAGGAATGAGCTGACATCACTGAGGGTCTGAGAGGAGGCCCACAGTACTCCCTCTGCACCTCCAGGTTCCAGGGGGTGCTGATGACACTGGGGCTTGGGAAGGTCCCCCAGGAGACTAACAGAAGAGCTGTGCCTGGGCCTTCTCCAGGGCCACCTAACAGGCCCTGTGGACACAGAGCTGGTGTGGCTGTTCGATGTCAACTCCTGGGTGACAACAGTGGGTAGATTGGGGTCCCTCAGACCCCAGATCTGGGCTTTGCTAAACTCTCTTGACCCAATGACTGAGTGTCATGTGGGTGGGGCAGTTTTATTCATCTATTTATTTGGGGATAATTATCAGTATTTTTCTCCCTGTTGGCCCCGCCCTGGCCATGGGTACAGTCACACTAGAACACTTCTCTACATAACACATTGCAGGTGACAGTGTGGCTGGCAAGTTAGTCTTGGGGACCTCCTGGGCCAGTGTCTGCACAGGTAACCCCCAGGGAGGCTAAAGACCCCCCAAGCATGACTCAAACAGCCTTAGACAGGCCCTTCTGAGCTGAGCCCAGGGAAACTTGTCCCTTGTTGGTCAACCCAGAAGGTGCACAGCTGGAGAACAAGGTGGGGCTGGTGGAGTGCTCTGGGGTGGACTGGCAATGACTGCCCTGGAGGCAGCCTGGGGCTTTGTTCCATTTTGGGAAAAATATTTTATTTTTTGATTATTTAATGTATTAGAAAGTCATTTCTTATGTGTGATCTTTATTTTGTTGCTGTTTGCATTTTTTTTTTCAGTATCAAGAATTGCATTCATGGTCTCACACATGCTAGGCAGGCATTCTCCCAACCACAGAACTAAATCCTGACCCTTTCAAAAATGTTGAGACAGAATCTGGTCAAGGGGTTGAGGGTGGTTTAGAACTTATGTTTTTTCTGCCTTGGACTTTGAATAGCTGGGATTACAGGTATACACCATATCACCCAGCTGTTTTTATTTCTTCTATTTCTAGTTGTTTTCAATTTCTAATCATGAAAGGTGTTCTTGCCAGATGGATGCAATGACAAAGTTTGTAGTTCCATGTTCTTTTTGTGAACAGATAATTGAAGGAGACACTCACTAGATAGAGCATGAGGAGTTACTCAAGTGAGAATACACTGCTTTAGACAAGGGGCAGTGGGCTCACCCATGGGAATGGGAGGCCTTGAGGCAGAGAAGGAACTGGGAAGCTGGCTTTGAAAAATAAAGAGACTAGATCTGGGATGCTAAAGTTAGTGAAAGGATATGACTATCACTCCATAGGATATGACTACAACTGACTTTGGCAAATCAAACAGAGAATGTTGATAGAAATTTTGTATCTGTAGCTTCATTGGGAACTTGACTAATTTTAGATAAGATTAAGTAGGAGACTTCATTTAATACTGCCCTACTTCTCAAATTAGAGGCCTACTGACTGCTGGGGGTAGATTCTTTATGTGTCTTAGAGTCATGAAAAAACCCAACCACATATATGCTAGCAACTGCAGGGCTTGGAACACCTCATTTGACCAAAGAATCCCTTTTCTCACTAAATAGAGGTCAGGAGCCTTACCAGAAAAAGGCGAGAGACTTAATCCAAAATTACTGTTTTTTTCTGTAATTATACTTTTGGATGGACACATGGGATGTTTATTTAGTTTCTTGGGGTTCTGAGAATCTAATCCACACCTCACACAGTGCCAAGAGGTTGATTCAGACACATCCCTTCACAAAGCACTTTACCAAAGAGCCACAGGTGAGGCCCCTTCATTTCCATTTTGAAACTGCTTTCTTGAGGCTTCACAAAGGGGTGGCCTGAGGCAAAGACCTTCCTGACAAGCAGGGAAATTGAACAATAGGTAAGAAAGAAGCCCAGGGACAGACTTTTCCACAAGATGAACACTAGGTCATTGACAGTTCCTGATCATGCTACTTGGGTTGCTATTTAGCAGAGCAGGGTTTCTCCACTGAAAGCCTTAAAGGTCACACTGATTTCTGCATTTTCTGAGATGCTTGGCATTCTTTTCAGTAATCCAGGACATGGTCATTTCACAGAGCTTGGAGCTGGTACATATCTTGGACACAAAACCACGAGCCCCTTCTGGAGAGTGGCCAAAATTCTGGAAAAATACAAAAACTTAGGAACATAGTAGGTGTTGCCTATCTGGAAAGCAAGTAGCAGTCTATTTATATATTCACCAGGATGAGTCTTGGAAAGCTTTCCACTGATGCATTCTGTTTCTCAATTCTTTGTTTCCAGAGACTCAGTAAAAACTACCTAAAATCAGGCTTTGGAAGGGCCCAGCCAAGAGTAGGAGAGATTAAAGGCTTAGTCACTGTAATCTCCTCTGCCACCTACAAGATTTTGAACTGATGAGCATCTGGTGTGGAGTGGATCACCAGTTGAGGAGAGAGTCACAGGGAGAAGTTGCAGCTCTCACAAAGGTCCAGACAAGGCGGTAGAGTTTGAGAGCAGTGAGGATCACACAGAGAATAGGAAAATGATGGCAAGTGATGGAATGTCAGTGTAGGTCCGCATCAGGCTCTCCAACTGGAGTACATACTTGTTTAGGCTGGCTGAATCCCTGTTTATTCACTCTATTTTTTCTACTAAATTTGGGGATTTTTTTTTACCACACCTTGTAATTCTTATCAGGTGCCACCACATTTCTCCATGACATCATTTACCCTGAGGTCAGAAATATCTGATCTGGTGGTCTTCATCCTGATATTCTCACCTTTCACTCTTATCAGGAGAGGAAAGCTTGCCAAAGGCTTTATTCAATTTATCAGGGTGAGGGGAAGTAATTTGTCTGAGGCCATATTAGAGGGCTCTGTGGGTGTGCCTGGTGATAAATGACCTCTAATAATGACCTCAGGTTTCAAAATGGAGTTTTTTAAATGGAGTGAGAAACTGATGTGACTCCATTTTTGAGAAACCGGCCTCTATCTCAGAGCAAAGCTTGTCCAATGGGGGGAGTTACCCTTGTGGGTGAAAAACCCCAGAGTGCTCCTAGGCACATACCCACCCTGCTGAGTTGTTTGTCTGTAAATAACTGGAGAGATCTTCCATGCCAAGTGATTCTGACTCAGTTACACTAGGTTAGGACCCATAGCAATCCCCTAGCTACCACAAAAAGCATGAGACAGAGAAAATACCTGAACCGACAGGTGACCTTCCAAGTAGTTTTGTTGATTGGTAACATGATTAGGAAACTCTGAAAGTTTATCATATACACTCCTGCAACCCCTCATGGCCTAAACCAATTAGTTCAAATGTATCCACAACTTGAATTAACCAATCACCCTTACCCAACTTGTTCCTGCCAATGACTGTGCTAATCAAAGTTAAGAGTTTGACTTTTCTGTGATGTGAAATGATTGGCTGTGTGATGTTGTGATGCATATAGTATCCCCCCAAATCTATTAATCCTCACTGAACTAAGGGCCGAGACTCACTCTTTGGTACCACTGCATCTGAAATGGTTGTGAGTCCAGGCTTGAGCTTACAATAAACACTCTCGTGTGATTACATCAGATTCAGCTCCTGGAGGTCTATTGGTGTCCCATGAATCTGGCATTACAGGAGTTGCTTAGGCTCAGGCCTAAAGCCATTCTCACACAACCCCTTTCACCTTGACAGCTCTTCTGCAGATAAACAGAAGCCATAACACATAACTCCTGTCTTCATAAACTTGATCTCTTAAGTCCAGTGTCATTTCAAGTTCTGGGTTTATAAATACATATTCATTTTCCTTTATGTTTTCATTAAAGCACACAGAATTCTTAGAAATAGCGTGGAAGGATAACAATGTTATACTGCAAAACTTCATGAACTTTCATATTGCTTGTTGTATGTTACTGACCAGTAGGTGAAAGGCCTTGGGGATATGTGAAAAATATATTATGAATATAATAGAAAGAACTATTGAGATTTTTTTTGTTACTGTACGTACATCCTGAGGCCAAATGAGGATGTTTACTAGAGGTCTTTTATCAAGGAAGAGATAATGATCATAAAGGAATAAATTAACCTATGTATTATAAAATAAATCTAATATATATTTGATTAAAATTGAGGACATATATGGTCATGCCAAATAGTTTGCTGAATCATTTCAATTACAGTTATTTAGTTATTTTAATGTTTTTGCTTACTATCTGCATTAGAGACATTATTGACCTGCAATTCAAGAAAACTGTTAATTCTAGCACTGAATTTATCAGGTTTTGTCACTTATTGCCATAGGATCTCTTGTTTTAATATATTTATAAATTTACACATTCTAGTAGTTTTTAGAAAGATAAGAGAAAATATGTATTAAAAGAGTAGCTTAAAAAGCTCTTTAAAATTAATATACCATTGCTATGGTTATTACACAGCATTTTCTTTTTAAGAATGTATTAACCTGGGGCTGAGGATGTGGCTCAAGCTGTAGCGCACTTGCCTGGCATGCATGCAGCCCAGGATCCATTCTCAGCACCACATACAAACAAAGATGTTGTGTCCTCCGAAAACTAAAAAATAAATATTAAACTTCTCTCTCTCTCTCTCTCTCTCTCTCTCTCTCTCTCTCTCTCTCTCTCTCTCAAAATATAATGTGAGTGATCTGTTTACTTTTATTTTAAAATGTCTGAATTTTTTTACATGACTGGCTTTTAAAATCCAGTCATTTCTATATTTTAAATAAAAGGTGTGTTTGGGGGGGCTGGGGATGTGGCTCAAGTGGTAGCGCGCTCGCCTGGCATGCGCACGGCCATGGGTTCGATCCTCAGCACCACGTACAAATAAAGATGTTGTGTCCGCCAAAAACTAAAAAATAAATATTAAATCAATCTCTCTCTCTCTCTCAAAAAAAGATGTGTTTGAATAAAAGTATTTTAAGAAAGCCTCCACTCAATGATGTATAAAATTCCCTATTAAAGAGTATTGGCAATTTAAAAATTCTTTTTTAGTAGAAAATGTTTCCCATAAAAAGGAGCAATGGATTTTAGCCCACCACAGTACTCTAAATCACCTTTCATATAAACCTATGGCAGGGATTCTAAGAAGATTATATTTTAAAGCACAATGGATCTCAAACATCAAATAAAACTCTAGGCTTCATGGAACCAAAAGAAAAGATTTTACCAGCATTTTCTATTTACCACAGAGCCTTCTCTCAAAGAAGTAGGCAGTCCTATGCTAAATATTTCATAGCATACCCTTGGTGTCAACATTTCCTATTCTTCTATAACAATCACTGGAGGTCCAGATTTCCCCTCACAGTCAGAATTCTATTTTCTTCTATAAGGTATGCTCACAAAGCAAAACAAAAAGGAGTTCATGGAAAAGGACTTTTTCACTCATATTTTCCTTAATGTCTTTTTTTCTGGAAACAAACAGAAGGCATCTGTCTTCAAAATTGCTTTCACCATAGTTTACTAGAATTTTCTAATCCCAATATTGGACTGCAGGAATCTCTTTTGTGGGAGCCAGTGTTGAGGGTCTTCTGCTGCCAAACAGAGGCCTCACAAGCCATGCGGAATGTGGATGAGCCTTGTCATGTCTTGTGAGCTGCATGGCTTACACATTTGCTTTCCAAAGGAGTCAACCTGATGTGATCTAAAAGGTCCTGTATTATATAAATTCTGATTTTCTTAGAAAGTGGCCATCTTTATTCAGCTCAGCTAGTTGTGGTGCTCCTAATGGTCTCTGCATTAATATTAGTGCAACACAAAAGAGCAGTGGGCCTCAACCATTATTTTCCACCTGTTTCAATCCAAATATTCTTCAGGACTACTTCAGAATTTTTGTATAAAAAGCCCACCCATCTTATATAGGTTAATATACCAGTGGATTAAAAGGCCCTATTCTTATAGCTTTATGACTCTAATTAGCTTGAATGCTTAAAATGGATTTAAGTTATAAACCATGCTGTTTTGTTGCAGTAAATGGTATTGTGTATGTGCATCAAATCACTTTATCAGTGTGAAGTAAATATATGGATACTTAGATCAAGACAGCAGAGGCATGGGTGAGAAATTCTATACATCAAGAAAGAGCTGAAAGACCTGGGATTGTGCCTGGAGCTGGGATTGTGACTCAGTGGTAGAACACTTGCTTAGCATGTTTGTGGCACAAGGTTCCATCTAAGTACTGCATATAAATAAATGAACAAAATAAAGGCCCATCAACATCCAAATATATATATGGAAGTGCTTAAGCACTTTCTCAGAATTAGTCTATGAAGTTTTAAGAAAATAAAAACAAAATGAAATGTTTTACCCCTTTTAGAAAAGCTATTATCTTCAATAAAGTGCCTCTTATAATTTTTTTCTTTTTTATTTTCCTGTGAGAAAATTGTAACATGTTAAAATTCAGTTGTATGTTCTCAGCCAAAAGAATGATTTAATGTCAGAGTTTTTCTTCCTATGCACAAATCACCGCCCTTACTGTCATTATAGGAGAAATTAATAAACACAGAAAGTTTGGTTATTATCACAGTTTATGTAAACATGTCTCTAAATTCTATTTACATAATCAATTGTGATTTGCTACCAATGCAGATGTTACCATTTGGAACACATGAAAAGGTGATGAATTGATGGCTATTTCATTTTCAAGAGAAACATTTCCTATAAGGGTGTCTGTAATTTTTCAAGAGGATAAAACAAGAACAGTAAAGACTTATCAATTTCTGATCCATGCAAAAATAACTGAGAAAGAAGGGTTATATGTATTAGAACAGGTGCACAAGTGTATAAACCACTTTTTAAAAAATCATATTAAAAATAGACACAAAGAACTACAGATCCAATTAAGTCAAAATCAGCTACTCCAGGCAATAAAACTACAGGTGATATCACTATATCAATACTTGATAAATACTGCTACTTGTTATCTGATCATATCATTCACTGAAACATTACCAAGGAGAGTCAGAGCCAGTATAAATACTTCTGGAACCATTTAGAGCACACTGTTCTTTAAGACCTCAGAGTAAATGTTAGCTAGAGCCTACAGACATACTAAAATTATTTATTATCACAAGGGTGAACTAATATATACTGCTTTACAACTCTTCTGGCAGGCCAGAGAACAGGCTGAATTTATTACCTACAACACATAATGCTCACAAAGAGCTCTGTATTATTGATAAGAGTGCATTATTTTGTGCCATAATAATGCTGATAAATTATGAAAAAAACATTTTTTTTCCGATTTATAACACTGTTTTATACATTATGTTGTGGCCAGCAAAGTACGCATTATTACAGACAGCTGTTGACATGATTCAATAAAGCCCCACAGGCTTTCACTGATAATCCTAAATCACAACTACTTTTCCAAATAAAAAGCCACTTTTATCTCTCACAATATTTAGAGGAGGTTTGCAGAAATGTCAGTGGTTCATAAGGAAGAAACTTGGGCAGAAGCCCCAAGAAACCAGTGTACTTTTCTAAGTTTAGTGGGGAGGAGAGGGAGTCTTGTATATTAAAGAATAAGCCCTCTGTAGAAAATGGAGTTTCTCATGTGAAGATTAGTAAGTCTAATTTTGGAAAGAGTTTTCGTCAGAGTTTGCTAGTATTTTATTTGGTTTCTTATCTTTCTCTTCTTGTGTCAGATGGTGAAGTGCCTAATTTTAAAACCACATTTTGAGATGAACGTCCTTAAAGAAGTTTAGAGATTTTTCCATTAACTTAGAATTCCTCCACAGCTTTCAATTTTGCAAGTCATAGTAACATTAAAATAGGCAGACTGCATAACCAAATGTTATTCAGATGTATTCAAATAAATTTAATAATTTCTTTTTTTATCCCATGTAAAAAGGAATGATTTAATTATAATGAATAAAAAATAAATTGAGAGGGATTGGTTCTTTTCATAAAGAAACATTTTTTTAGAACTCCATGAATACAATTTTGAGCTGAAAAGATCTTAGAGTTCAGCAAATTAACTATGTCATTTTACAAATTAAAAATCAGTTCATGTGGTGCCTGCTCTAGTCTATGTCTCTAAGAGAACTACAATTACAGTGCAGGCTTGTTTCTTTCAAATTCAGTCTATTATTCCAAATACCTTTTTTGGAGTTTAAAGTGCTAATTTATATATACTATTTTTACCTTCTTAATACTCTTTGGATATAGATATCTCTTTGTTGCAGATCACAAAAAGGCATTGCAACAAAGAGATATCTATATCCAAAGAACACAAGAAGGCATTGCAACAAAGAGATATCTATATCCCCTCCTCTCCTCCTCCTTCCCTCCTCTTCCTCCCCAACTCCTTCTCCCCAACTCCTCCTCCTCCTCCTCAGGTACCAGGCAGGTGCTAGCTGGGATGAGAAGGTTACACAGAGTACCTTTGGCATGATTTTATGTATACATGGGAAAAAAATTACTGGCCAATAAAGAGCATGAACTAGATAACATAAAGCCTACAAAAAGTAGTTAAATATTAGATTAGTGCAGAAAAATATCTCACATACTTTGAAATCATTTCTTTCGCAGGAGGCACATTGCCTGTGCTATCGGAGTCTCTCACCAAAGTGAGAGTCTCAACTTCTGCTGTGAAATGAGTGTCTCTGGTTGCCCTCTGGGCCTTCTGCAAACAGCAGGAGTGCCCAGAGTAAAGAGTTCAGTGAACACCCAGACAGGTACTCCTCCTGGTGTGGACACTGTTAAACCTCCACACAGTCACACTTCTAAGAACAGAGAGAGGAGCAGAAAGGCTATTTACACAGCCCTGCCTTCAATTCACTGCAGGAGACTGAAGACAGGCCACTGGACACTAGCTACCTCACAGGACTTAGCATTTGTGCCTAATTTATTTTGTAAAACAAGTGAGGGACAAGCTAAAGAAATATGGGTGGTCCCCTCCTGCCCCCCCCCCGCCTTGCCCCAGCAGGCCTCCAGCACACATGCCTGCACCCAAAAACTGAAGTCAGGTGTGAGCGCAGCTCAGCAACAACACAGCCGGCCCCAGGCTCCTCGTGCCCACCGCAGCCCCACCCCCAGCTCCCTGGCCCACCTAGGCCCGACCCCTGGTTCCCAAGACCCGGCCCCACTAAGGCTGGGCTCCTGGCTCCCTGCCGCCTCTGCAGATCAGCCCTGGGCTCTCTGCCTACACCGAGGCCCTGCCCCAGGCCCCTCCCCCTCCGCGATCTGGCCCCCTGGTTCCCTGTCCTCAGTACGGCCTGGCCCCAGGCTCCCTGCCCCACCGCGGCCTGGCCAGCTCGCCCAGAACGCTGCCGCCCTGCCCGCTGCAGCTCCTTCCCATCAGCCCCCAGCGAGTGGTGCCCCTTGCCCCCTGCCCCAGCGCTGACATGGACCAGCCGCCTGCCAGGCCGGGGCTTCCCTCCTCCTCTTCTCCACCTCCTCCTCCTAGAGGCTCAGCCCGTGGGCTTGGACACTCCGCTTCACCTCCACACATCTCCATCACTTCCCCTTAGCCACCCTGCCCTGCAGTCGCAAAGCCTTTCCCTCAAACAATGCACCTTCTCGGAGTCACCTGCCCAGCTTAGCCGCGCTGCCCTCGGAGAGCCTGAGCCTCTGGGCAGCAGGCACTCGCTCCTCCAGTGGGGGCCGCTCCGAGCCCTGTCTACCCGCCGCGCCTCCTGGGCGCTCATTTCTGGCCCGCACCTGGCTGAAGCCTCTGCCTGCCTAGTGCTCTGGGACTCGTCTCCCGAGTACTCTCACAAGGAGCTGGAGTCCTCCTTTCTGTCCCGGGGACTCCGCGTCTCCCCAGCAGCATCCCGCCCTCCCCACTCCCAAACCCAACTCCCCAGCTCCGTGGCTTCTGGGATGCAACTACCGTTTCCGTCACACTCGGGCAGTGGTGCCCGCACCCAATAACAGCCCTCTCGGGTTGCAAGGCTCCTCTGAGCTCCACGCAGCAAGGGCAGTCATGGTTGGGAGTGGGGACCCGATGCCCGCTCCCTCCCCTGCCCCGCCTGACTCCCAGCTGGGGAAGGCGCAATTACCGGCTCCAGTCAGTCCCACTGTCAAGTGCTGGCTGCCATGGGCGCTGACCTTCCTGGCCAGAGCTGTAGCTGAGGCTGTGGCCGCCATGTTCCCCTATTAACAACTGCTGCCTGGCTCTTAATTTCAATGGAGATCCTCCCCCAACACCCTTTTTTCCTCCTCTTCCTCCCCCTCCTCCTCCTCCTCCAACTCCTCCCGCTCCTGCTCCAACTCCTCCTCCTCCAACTCCTCCCGCTCCTGCTCCAACTCCTCCTTCTACTCCCTCTCCTCCTCCCCTCCCCCTTCTCTTCCCTCTCCCCCTCCTCCTCCCCCTCCTCCTCTCCTGCTTTCCTCCTCTCCTGCTTTCCTCCTCCCCAACTCCTTCTCTCCAACTCCTACTTCTCCTCCTCCTCCTTCCCTCCTCTCCTCCTCCTTCCCTCCTCTCCTCCTCCTCCTCCAAACTCCTCCTCCTCCTCTTTAAGTCCTCCTTCCCTCCTCTTCCTCCCCAACTCCTCCTCCTCTTCCTTCCCTCATCTCCTTCTCCTCCTTCTCCTCCTCCCCAACTCCTTCTTCTCCCCTCCTCCTCCTTCTCTCCAAATCCTCCTTCCCAACTACTCCTGCTCCTCCTCCATCAATGGTGGACTGAGAAGAAAAAAAATACATGTGTAAGGAGTAGGAAGTGGAGAGGTGGGGCAAATACCCCTGGGCCATTGAAGTTTTTCAGTACCTCTTCACCAAATTAAAAGTAATAATAATTTTTAAAAAGCTCATAAGAAGAAAAAGAACTTCTGAAACCATCAACAGTTTTTCTTGTTCTTTAGTCTCCACCTTAGAACCTAAAAGATTTTATGCTGCTATTTTCTACCAAATCCAATTAGGGTTCTGCAGGCTTGTGGGGGAAAGGCATTTTCAAATTTTTAAAAATCTTTCTGGATGATTTGCACTTATTATTTTATTAATTATGATTTCTTTCTAGTCTATCCTAAACACGATTTTAATATTGTCAATTTTCCTTATGTGTCTCAACAAATATTTTTTCCTCCATTAACAGCATTAGTATTAATTCAAAGAATTCTTTTTGTTTCTTTGTTTTTTAAAAATTATATTTCCCATGAACTGAAAGCATCTGCTGTTAATACTCTAACCTGAGAACAAAATAACTTAAGAAAAAAAAGACTTTTGTAAAGAAACTCAAATAGAAACTATTTAATTCAATAATAGTTTGCATCTACCTATAGTTGGAAACTAATCTTTATCTTAGCTACAATGTCCATCATTTGAATACAGTGAACATTGGCTCTTTCTCCCTCACCTGCCCAAGCCATTCCCATGCTGATGCTGTCTTCCCCACTTGGGCCTGACATTTCCCTCTCACTTCAGGCTTCCAGGCCCAAGAATTCCTAGAAGAGAAGCTGGTTTGGTGTCAGGGTCTGCTCAGTCTTTTTCTTGACCTGGTGTGGGTGCAGAAGTTTTCCTCCTTCCTGCCCCTCTCCATATGTCTTCAAACAAAAGGAGCTATATGAATGCCAACAGGAATTTTTGAGTGGCCTTACTGTGCTAAGTGTGGCAAAAATTGGTGGTGGCACAACTCTAGTGGCCCTTGTTCCCTGGGCAATGGAGAGTGTACCACCTTCATACTGACAGAAGGAGATGGGGAAAGACAGGTTGTGCTCTGGGCCAGGCTGGGCTCAGGTGGGTTCCAGTGTGTGTTTTAGCTTCCCTGAAGTGAGCCAGACCTTTTTCTAATGTTAAAAGTGGTGGGAGGTGGGCACCAGTGTTTGAGCCCAAGGCCTTAATAGACCCAGGGATCCTGGAAGCTCAGGACAGGGTTATTCACATAACAGTAGCTCTACATTAGATGACAGTAGAGGGGCTGTGGGTTACCTGAGAAGGCCAGTATCATGACCACTTTTTAGGTTACAGGGTTGGGTGGGGTAGGGGCAGGAAACTGGATGTTATGGTGCCCAAAAAAGTATGTGTAGTAGGAGGGCTTAACATGATCTTCAATTATGTAAATGCACTTTAAACTTTCATTAGGATATTATCTCACCCCAAGATGGGTGATTTCCATATATATATATGGAAATGGATATATACTCCTGGTATATATATTTGGGACATACATATGAGATACCTTCATAACCATGTTTAATGTGGTACTATTTACAACAAGATATGGTATCAACATAGCTGCATTTCCAAAGACAGATGTAGGGGGAAAAAAGTGTCATATACACACAATGGACCTATATTATGTGATAAGGAATAATGAAACATCTTATTTGCAGAACAATTGATGTAATTAGATATTAATGTGTCACATAAAATTAGTTACGAAAATATTTGTAACATACAAATTCTCTCCCTTGTGGAAAGTAAAGGAAGGGCAATGAGAAGAAGAAAAAGACAGATTATTTGTAAAATATATTGGGATGAGAGAGAGAAGGGGGGGGGACATCAAAAGAGGTGTATTCAATCAAAGCCTGATATATGCAAGTATGCAAATAAACTAATCAAACTCATTAAATCTAGATTTGATGTAATTGAAGCATTAATGTAGAAATATAAATAAAATGAAAGTTCAGTAACTTTAAGGAAAAAATTATGTGCAAGTTGTGAAACTAAAACTGGTACAAACAACAATACTTGAATATTTAAATAGCAATGATACTAATGAGAGCGATGCCTGTAATCCCAGAACTTTGGGAGGCTGAGGCAGGAGGATCATAATTCAAATCCAGCCTCAGCCACTTAAAAAGGTTCTAAGAAAATTAGAGAGATTCTGTCAAAAAATTAATTAATTAATTAATTAATTAAAGGGCTAGGGATGTGGCTCAGTGCCCCTAGGTTTCATCCATGGTGCAAAATAAATAAATAAATAAATAAATAGATTAAATAAAACAAGTAAACTGCTTATCCACAGAAAAACATGGATGAATCAAAACACTATTATGAAAAAAAATGTAGACATCAAAGTGTATATCATGAGAGACTGGGATTTTGCCTCAGTGGTAGAGTGATCACCTAGCACATGTGAGGCACTGGGTTAAAACCTCAGTGCCACATATAAATGAAATAAAGAATTGTGTTTGGGCCTGGGGATGTGGCTCAAGCGGTAGCGGGCTCGCCTGGCATGCGTGCTTCCCGGGTTCGATCCTCAGCACCACATACCAACAAAGATGTTGTGTCCGCCGAGAACTAAAAAATAAATATTAAAAATTCTCTCTCTCTCTCCTCTCTCACTCTCTCTTAGAAAAAAACAGAATTGTGTTCATCTACAATTAGAAAATAAATATTTATTAAATAAATATTTTAAAAATTGTTTATCATGATTTTTTAGTCTAAAATGTTTTATTAGTGATTACTATGTTGATCAAAATCAAAGCAAAGCTGCATATGGTAAAGGCAGTTGAAAATTGTACTAGATTTTTTTTCATTAGTGAATATGACTTTCATTGCAAGGGTGTTGAATCCTGCAGAAGAGGAACAGTTAGTGGTTTGGTTTGGTCCCAGGCAAATGTTGGGATGATCCCCTGGTTTATGTTGTAGCTAGTGGATCCATGGTTTCTTTGCAGAGTCCTGTGGTAAATAGATGCCTTGGAAGAGCTGGAATTCCCTGTGGAGATTGAGTTTAGGCTAAAATATGACAAGCTTAGTGAGTTGAAACTGAAGTTATTTTCTCCCAATAACCTGAGACCACAACTCAGTTTTTATAACCTCTATAGAAGAGGTCAGTAGGCCTACCTATCATCACTTTATTGGTGAGTTTTTTATTTTCTTACTCAGAATTGTTCCATCAGTTAGAGGTTGACTTGCAGGTAAGATGTGAAAGCAGTGTGAATAAAAGTGAAAACCTCTGCATAGATAAAGAAAAATACCATCTCATTGACAAGCTGAATGCTGCTTAAAAGAGCGTGAAGGGACTGTCATTCTGGAGAATGGCAGGATAGAGAAAGTGCTTTTCATTATCCCCAGGCTTACAAATGCTTACAGAGAAGTGAGGAATTGGAGGAATTCATGGAGAAATAACCTTCCCTGGTACAAGGATTAAGTGAGAAAATATCCAAATATCAAAGATGTGGTGATGGAGATGTTAAACATACCGACATTCATTAGAGGTCAGGAAAGTCACATTACAAGGAGTTTTTTTCAAACCTTCAAAAAAGACAAGTGCTATGCACTGATGGTTGTGTGGGTTCTTTCTCATCCAGTGAGAAAGTCCATAGAACAGTGTAGAAGAGACTGGCTATGAAGTGGCTAATCAAGACCTCAAAAGACCAAGCAGGAAGCAGGTCTGATTTCATTTTGCAGTTACTATGTGTATATACTCAGGCAGTGGCTAAGCAGATTAAGGGCAGCCACCGATACAATTTCTGGCCAACTTTCCATGCAGTAACCAATTGAGCAGTACGCCATGGAGCAAGAGCACGGACCAAGAGCACGGACTGCAACACACAGCCTCATGCCCAGGGCTGTGCCTATGGGTAAGTGGTTTGCCACTCACACACCTAGCATGGGGGAGTTGTCTGCCACTCAGACACCCTTAACATATGCCATGTACGCAGTACTCCAGATGGTCTCTAAGACATCACTGTGGCCTTATGTCTACTAAGGTTTCTTGAGGTGCCAGGCTGTGCCCATACTTCTGTTCTCTTTCAGATGAGATCATTGTTGTCAGGTGATACAGAAATGCATCAACCTCATAAACAGGAGTTTTGCTACTTCACATGGGGACACGTAATTGATGCTTAAAGTCTCCTTTGACTTACATTCTTTATCAGAGAGCATTGAGTTATCACTTTCTGACAGTAAAATCTCATTTATCTGGCAGTAACATAAATATGGTCTACTAAAAAATTAAACATTTTCATTCAAAAATAAATTTAATTAATTCAAGACAGTATTTTGTAATTATTAGTTGTATTAAGTGTATAAATTGGTAATTACTGGTATATGTTTTCTCTGTGACAGAACAGCTAGTCCAATGACCTCATGGGCCTTCTTTGCCTCAGGAGTATCCAAGTTGTGTGCAGCTCTGACTTGAGAACATGTTCAGCAGGAGGAAATCTCCTGTCTGTTCTTGAAGTCTATGGGGTATTTTTGCTACAGCCTCATTAGAAGTTTATCTTAATAATCTAGCAAAAATGTACTCACATTCTGGACTGTTCCTATGTGTGTTGCTCTTTACTTCCTCACAAAATATTTTAGAAAATCTTCTTTTATAAAAATATTTATCCTTGAGGAGTTTATTGAGTAAAAACCATATGGTGATGTAGTATTTTTTTTTACAAATTCAGGAACATTTTGAGAGAGAAATCCCCACATAGATGTATAGAGTAAAACACATATAATATGGAACAACATACTAATATCAGGATGGTTAATTTGATGAACTGGGAACAAACCAGTGCCACCTGAGCCATGTTGGGGCCTAATATGAATGGCAAAAATATAAATATTTTGTAAATAATAGGCTATTAATTTTGAATGAATGATTTATAATTTATTTTCTCTGTATATTACAATTATAATATGCAAAATTTCAAAAGTAGTTTTAGTAATCATTGACAAAATTGTTTTTCTAGAGTTGTTTTCCCAATGGTCACAACTCCTAAGTTAAAGCAACACTTTTCCCTAAGAATATGTGATTCAAGAAAAGGGGGGCACCAGATGTCATTTAAAATGCAGTTTAATATTTCTTAGGGGTCAGTCATTACTCTTTTAATATAATAGTGGATAATATTAAGACATTACAATATGTTCATTCATTGGTGGTGGATTTTTTTTAAATACATGATTACTGCAGGGAGATATCTCTGCTCAAAGGAAAGTGGGGAACATCCACATCACTTTGCCTCATTTCACTGTCTCAACACCTGACATCTCTCACTGTTAGTGAATGGTCTCTGAAAGTTTCTCTCACATGCTCATGATGCTCTTCCCAGAATTGATATGTTTAGGCCTAAATGGTGTCTCCTATTAGGGAATGAGCACATGGTGGTTATTATCATGATGAAATGAAACAGCAGTTGTGAGTGCCTGCATGACAAGTGGCACAGTGATGGCAGAGGAGTGTATTTGAATTGGTAAGATGAATTCATTTTTAAGAGAGGAGACTTGAGAGAGCATCCCTTTAACTGGCATTTAAACATCAAGGGCTGTGGACATCATAAAGATCTGCAGTTGAGGGCAATCAGGGCATCAGCTATAAACGTGATGGATCACCCGGAAGTAAAGTTACTGCCACAGAGCTTTCCAGAAAGGTGTTTATTTCATGGAAAATACATTGGGCCCAATGGTGAAAAGAGCATTTAAAATTCATTCTCAACCATACCAAAAAAAAAAAAAAACTTTTCCATGGTGACACACTTACTTCTGTCCCCACATATTGGGATGTTAGTTCTGCCGAATCTCCATGCTACTGTTTATATAAACATGGATAAGAATACCTCAGAGGACCTCTCACAGAGATTATGAGTTTGATATGAATTTCCTCAGTATCACAATGCAGTCTGGAGTGTTGACCCTGGGAAGATAATGTCAACTTTTATTTGACTTGAAGCCTGGCACTGCAATTGGGTATTTAATTCTTCAGTCTTTCCCAAGGTATCTTATGCCCCTCACTATCAGATTACCTTGAGGCAATTAAATATCTCATTAAAGGCTTCTGAGGTTCTGTCTCATAGATTATATTATCAACCACTGACTCTATTAAATTCAATGACCAGTGCTGAAAATATTAAATATATATTAGTTACAAAATACATAATACAAAGTATATGCAAATAGGATGTGCTTTTATAAAAATATCCAGAATATGCTTAACCTCAGCAAGAATAGTTATTAAAAACTATTTTCTTATTTGGTTCTCCTGGAGATCATACAAAATCATATCTATTATAATCCCTTATCATGATGTAAAAATTGAGTTTCAGAAGTTACCCCTTCTTGGCACACAATTCTTGGGTGCAAGGGCCATTACAAAATTTACTTTACAATGAAGATACATTATAAATTGCAGCCCCATGAGTTCATTTAAAGATTTTGGGCCAGTGAGCTTTGTAAACACAAGGATCTAAAGAGTAGTTTAAGCAGGGGAGTAATATGATTAGATTTGTGCTCTTAAAACATTACTCTAGTGATAATATGAGCCACTCAACATTTTTTAGAGAATTAGGCTTGCTTCAAAACTTCTTATGAGGGAGGGGTGAGACTGTTATTCCAAAAATAAGCTAACAGATTCCAAAATACAAGTACTAACAAATTAGAAAATGAAAGGGAAATTTTATTATATGCACTAAAAATAATAGTTTTATTTGGTGCAGGAGTAACCTATCACACAATAAAACTTTATGACACATAGGATTCTCTGAGACACCCAACTCCATTCTGTCACTTAGGGGTCTTTCACATATGATTTTTCTTTCATTAATTTATTGAAATAACAAAGGTTTCTTGTTACAGGTACTTTTTTATGTACATTAGATTCAAAGAAAAAAAAATGGACAAAAGTTTTCTGCTGTCTGAAAACTTACATTTATATGAGATGCAGAATTTTTTTTCAATATAATAAGTTACATAAAATGTTTGGAAATAAGTGTTATTGAAGTAAAACAATAAAGTAAGAGAAATTTGGAATATCCACTCTTAGCAGAAATCAAATGATGCTAACAAATCAAGAAAAATAATTTCAACAAAAAATGAAAGAAACTGAAATGTCCTCTGCAGTGCAAAATTTATGAGAAATTTTATGGTGACTGCAAAGTTCCATTGTAACACACTGTTTTCAACTGACAGAAATGTTACTCAAAAAATCTGTGTTTATATTTATACATGCTTACAAATGTGTGTGTATTTGTATATTTGTGTGTGTGTGTGTGTGTGTGTGTGAGAGAGAGAGAGAGAGAGAGAGAGAGAGGGAGAGAGGAGAGAGAGAGAGAGAGAGAGAGAGAGAGAAATTCTTAAAAGGCTTAGATAAGAAAAATTTTGAAAATATGATGTTAATGGTTAAAAATGATCTAAAATACTGTTTGATCATTATTTCCACAATAACCAATTTTAGAGCTTTATGTTATTGTTGTTGTTGGTGGTGGTAGTGGTATGTGTCTAATTTCAGCAACATCCCCTGCTTGTAACAAAGTGATCTTGAGTCATGTTCTTCCAGTACCTGTTCTAAATACACCCCAATCTTCTAAATGTTGAAGTCTGCTGGAGCAGTGGTTTTCTAAGTGTGGTCCCAATGCCTGCAGCTTCAGACTTATATGATGGCTATAAATTCCCATGCACAAAATTATCTGGAATTGTGATGGTAGTGGTTTTCTGGTTTGCCATATTCCTCATTAGCCTAGAAGTTAAGACAGACTCTGACAAATGACACCATAGGAGTCACTGGCCTTTACCAGAATGGGAGGGGTCCTTCCAGGGAGGTGCTTGAAATACTGTGATTGGAAAAGTCCAGGTAAAACCTGGTGGATGTTCTAGAACAGAATTCATAAAAGTAGCATCTGATAGCTGTATCCACACCATTCTATTTTATTTATTTATTCATTTATTTAATGAAAATTTATATTAGAACACATTTACCACAATGTATTTGTGGCAAGGTGCTAGATTTGAACTCCAAATAGTTCATATTATCCATAATATTTGCCCCTGGTGATTTATAGAACATCACTCTTCAATATTGCTTGCTATTAGGTAAATGTCCTGTGTCTATCCTGTCTAATCCAGTAGATTCAAGCATGTGATATTTTGTCATATAGATACTTTGACATAAAAACTAAATTTGTCAATTTGATGGATTATATAGCCAATGGCAACAACATTGGAACGCATCATTCTAGGACACAATGGCAGAAAATAGAAGCATTTTCTCTAAAAACTGGAAAAAGACAGGGATGCCCTCTTTCATCACTTCTATTTAACATAATTCTTGCAACACTGGCCAGAGCAATTAGACAGATGAAATAAATTAAAGGGATATGGATAGGTAAAGAAGAACTCAAATTAGCACTATTTGCTGACAATATAATTCTATACCTAGAAGACTCAACACATTCCACTAGAAAACTGCTAGAACTAGTAAATGAAGTCAGTAAAGTAGCAGGATACAAAATCAATACCCATATATCAAAGGTATTTCTGTATATATCAATGAAAAATCCTCTGCAAAGGAAATGAGAAAAACTATTCAATAGAATAGTATCAAAATTATAAAATCCTTGAGAATCAACTTAACAAGAGCTGAAAGATCTCTACAATGAAACCTACAGAACCCTGAGAAAAATAATCAAAGAAGACACTAGAATATGAAAAGATCTAATTTTTTTCTTGAATAAGCAGAATTAATATTGTCTAAATGACCACACTACCAAAAGCACTATACAGATTCAATGCAATTTCAATCAAAATCCCAATGACATTCCTCATAGAAATAGAAAAAGCAGTCATGAAATTTATCTGGCAAAATAAAAGACCCAGGATATCTAAAGGAATTTTTAGCAAGAAGAGTGAAGTAGGTGGCATCATTATACTAGACCTTAAACTATGCTACAGATTAATAATAACAACAAAAAAAACCAGTATGGTATTGGCAACAAAATAGACTTGTAGACTAATGGTATACAATAGATAACATAGTTCTATCTTATATTTGACAAAAGACCTCAAAAATGTACATTGGAGAAAAGATATCCTCTTCAAAAAATAATGATGGAAAAATTGGGAATTTATATACAATAAAATAAACTTAAACTCCTATCTTTCACCATGCAAAAAACTCACCTCAAATTGAATCAAGGATATAAAAATTAAACCAGAGACACTGTGTCTATTAAAAGAAAAAGTAGGCCCAAATCTATCCCGTTAGTGCCTGAGTTTCTTAATAAGACTTCAGAGCACCATGATTATTTAAGCAACAATAAATAGTATGGATTTCAATTAAAAAGGTTCTTTTCAGCAAAAGAAATAATCAATGAAGTAAATAGAGAGCGTACTAATTGGGAACAAATTCTTACCACATGCTCTTCAGATATAGAACTAATTTATAGAATATATAAAGAACTCAAAATCTGAAAACCAAAAGAAAAAAATAACCCAATCAATGAATAAGCCAAAGAACTGAACAGACACTTCTCAGAAGATATACAATCAATTGACACACTTATAAAAAATTGATCAATATTTCTAGCAATTAGATAAATACAAATCACAACTACTCTATGATTTCATCTTACTCCAGTAATTTGAGAATAAAAACAACAATAATTGCTGGAGAAAATGTGGGTAAAAGGCACATTCATACAATGCTGGTGGGACTTCAAATTGGTGCAGCCAATCTGGAAAGCAGTATGGAGATTCCTTGGAAAACTTGGAATAGAAACCATTCTTGACCCAGCTATCCCACTCTTCATTCTGTACCCAAAGGACTGAAAAACAGCATACTACAGGGACACAGTCACATCAATATTTATAGCAGCACAGTTCACAATAGCTAAACTGTGGAACCAACATAAATGCCCTTCAGTAGATGAATGTAAAAAGAATATGTGGTATATATACACAATGGAATATTATTCAGCATTAAAAGTAAGTAAAATCATGACTTTTGCAGAAAAATTAATAGAGCTAAAGAATATAATGCTATGTAAAATTTGAAAATCCCCCCAAAACTAATGCCAAATTATTTCTCTGATTTAAGGATGCTAATTTATAACATTATTTGGGAAAGTACAGAATGGGAGAATTACATAAACTTTATAAAGGAAAAGGAGAAAAGGGGAGAGAGGGGAAGGAAGGGGGTATAAAGGTAAAAAAGACAGTGGAATATAATTGTTATTATCACCCTATGTACATGTATGAAGCCACAAAAGATATGATTCTACTTTGTGTACAACCAGAGATGTAAAAAATTGTGCTCAATACATGTAATAAATGAGGAAACTTGAGGTGATATTCTACTTTTCTAAAATTTAGAAGATGCAGAACATGAAGGGGATAATGAGAGGTGCTTGGTTCCATGTTAACTGGGTGGTAGATGAGGTAATGGGTAGGGTTGGCTGTAGAGTTTAGCTTATTGAAATAAGAATGTATGCATGCTAAGAGACTGGCACAGTATCATTCTGAGAATATGTGTCTTGCTAGTTTGAAAAAGGTGGAAAAAGAGGTTATATAGAGCACAAGGCAAGAATAAATACATGTAATATAAATTGTAATGCATTATCTTGTCACATATAAAAATAATTTTTAAAAGAAATATATAAAAAAACAGAAAATATATATTAGGTCATTAAGTGGAGTCCTAATTTAAGCAATCACCAACATCTTATTCATATGTAAAGATTTGCTTAAAAATTTAATAATTTATTTTAAAAGAAAATTAAAACACTACTTTCAAAGATAATAACATTTGACAGAAGTAGATTTTGGTGGTTGAGTTTTTGTTTTTTTTTCATTGATAATATGACTGACTTTGAACATGCAAGTGTTGTTTAGTGAAAGCATTGAGCCATTACAAGTACCTTTTGTTTGCTAAAAAGTTATTGATAGTGAGTGGGGAATAGGTAGAAACTATGGTATTTGCAGTGAACTGGCCTTGAGGGATGGCACCCTTCCTATCTCAGGGCAGACTGTAATTCAAGAATGATGGGAGATTCAAAAAAGGGAGGTGTGTTTAGGGTAGGAATATGCACTGGCATTCATAGTTCAACCTATAGAAGGTGTAGTATGGGTTTGCAGGTGGGGTCAAGAGAGAGCCAGTTAATGAAGGGCAATATGGAAAAGTACAGCTATAGAGGTTGGAAATTTTTAGGCGACTTGGCTGGTGTACAGAAAAGCCTACACACAGAAACACAGGCAAATCTCCTCTGCCTAATTCCCTACACAGAGGTCTGGTGTGTTTTCTGCACTGAGAGACAACACACATATACTTGCCTTGTGCTATATGTAACCTCTTTTCTCCCATTTCTGCAAACTAGCAAAACACATATTCTCTGAGTGATGCTGTTCTAGTCTCTCAGTACCCACACATGCTTATTGTAATAAGCTGAACTCTACAGCAAACCCTATCCATTACCACATCTGCCACCCAGTCAAATTGGACCCAAGGACCTCTCATTATCCGCTTTATTTTCTTCATCTTCTAAATTGTAGAAAAGTGGGCAATCAAATCAACTTCACCATGGCAACCAGGAATTTGATGGTTCTATCTATAGCACATCCCTGAAAACATGGAGTGGAAAGACTCTTTTCATTCTTTCCCCTGTCAGCTCCAAAGAGCATTATATTAGCTCTATACCTCCATCCCCTCCAAATAAAACCAAGGCCTACAAAAAGGACAGTTCCACAATCTCAACACATAGAGGGCACTAAATAGGCTTTCTGTCAAATATAATAAGGAAATGAATAAATAAATTAGAAAAACCAGTATGATGTGCTAACAGTTTATTGTTCATCACAATTACTGTCACAAGAAAACACTCTAAGATTCTGAAGTAATGGTGAAGATGGTGTTTGTATCTCTGCATAGAGTGCAGGTCCCTAACTGTCATGCTCTGTGTGGCCATTGCTTTCAAATAAATACAAGGTTTGAAGTGTTCAATTTATTTTAACAGAATCAATCTCTCTCTCTCTCTTTCTCTCTCTCTCTCTCTCTCTCTCTCTCTCTCTCTCTCTCTCTCTCTCTGTCATTAGTTAAGTCTAATGTGAATTGCTTTGCAACATGAGAAAATGTTAAAAGGGTAACTGTTACATTAATTCAAATTTCTGAGCATTTTTAATTTATAGATTTGCAATGCTTATCTTTTAGAACATGGCTTATCATTTAACTTTCATTAGCATTTGAATAATTTCCAATCAGTGTCTGTAACTGCAACCTGCTCTGTAATTTACAATTAGCTCTGCATGGAATAATGATCTAATATTTCAGTTATAAAATTTTTGTGAAACACTTTAGTCTTATTTTATGTATTCATTTAAATTTTAAAATATATGTTCAGTTGTTTTACTTTAAAATGCTCCAAGATGTAATTCATGAGCTCTTTACCCTGGCCTGATAGCTATGTTGATATCTAAGTCTTGTTTGCTGTTGTAAATCTTGACATGTTCTCCTGATAATGTTCTAGATCTATATTGCAAGTGATGTCTGGGTGCAGTGACCATCATCCAGTGTGTGTTAATTAATTCTGCTGTGAAAAATTGCCTGTGGGAAATCCACCTGAAATTGTCAATTCGGTTATTTTTTTACATTTTAAGGCTTATCTGAAAAAAAAAAAAAAACACAAACAAACAAACAGAACTCTTGCAACTGTAGTTACTTATGCTTAAAATGTTAAAATGTGAATGAAATAATGTATTTTAACTTGATAAATGTATTAACATTTTAAACAATAAAATTAATTATTATAATTAATTATTAATAACATTAATTATTAATTATTATGCTCTAGGGCTGAGGATGTGGCTCAAGTGGTAATGTGTTCACCTGGCATGCACGGGGTGATGGGTTTGATTCTCAGAACCACATAAAAATAAAATAAAGATGTTGTGTCCACCAAAAATATTAAAAAAATATTTTCTCTCTCTCTCTAAAAAAATTTATGCTCTAATAATAATATTAGAGCATATCAAATTTTAATTCTTAATGAAAGTTAAGAATAATTTTTAATTCTATAAATTTGTTTAAAAAGTGATTATTAGTTTTGAATGCTGAGTCCCCTACATTAAAACAATTATAATTTCTACAGTAAAAATTCTCAAGTCAAAGATCTGAATGGTGATATCATTGTATTGTTTTTTTTCTCTTTGTTGACAATTTATTGTTTTTTTTTTAAAGAGAGAGAGAGAGAGGAGAGAGAGAATTTTTAGTATTTATCTCCTAGTTCTCGGCAGACAAAACATCTTTTGTTGGTATGTGGTGCTGAGGATCGAACCTGGGCCGCACGCATGCCAGACAAGCGCGCTACCGCCTGAGCCACATTCCCTGCCCCGACAATTTATTGTTTATTAGTGACATTATTCTTACTGACATTTTACCAGTGTGATAATTTTATATATTATACTGACTTGAATCATGAGATGTCCAGATAGCTGATTAAATGTTATTTACTGGTATATCCATGAGAGTATTTCTGGAGGAGATAAACATTTGAATAAGTAGCTTGAATGAAGCAGATTGCATTCCTTTATGTGAGTGGGTATCATCTAAACTGTTAAGGGCCTAAATGGAACAAAAATGTGGATGAGGGAGGATTCACTGGATCTCTGCTTGACTGCATGAGATAGATCTTTCTTCCCTCCACAGCACTCCTGAATCTCTGGCCTTCAGATTCAGACTGAAATCTGTAACATTTGCTCTTTAACCTTCCAACATGCCACTTTTTTCCAAATCATTGTACAGTTTTGAAATGGTTATTGCCATGATGAATTTATCACTCTTTATGACTTGATGGCTGTCTCATGTCATTATGTGGTTAAAAGTCTAACAAAAAGAGAAAAAAGAATTGAGACATGTTCAGATGATTGATTAGAAGTGAGAAAACTTGGTACCTAAAAAAATGTCTTCAGTGAATCATTTGGATGTCTAAATTCCATTACACTTCTGATCCTTCTGTTCAGAGAGTGGTAACTCTTACTTTTAGCAGGTAAATCTTGTTCCTTAGAGGACCAAATATAGCTCACACATGGCATATGAATATAAAGTCTTTTTTCCATTCAATTTAAATTGTCACTGACATGTTATAATTTATGAAGTATCAAAAAAGAGGTAAATAATATCAAGACATATATGTGTTCATATCTATGAGGCTTTCAGGGAGGATATCCCTGTTCATTTTACAATTTTTTTGCAGTTTTGATTTCTTTATCTAGGAAAAATTCAGATAAGAAACATCCAAGTGATAGCACAAGCAACTCAATAGAAAGTGTCTAGTCTGCTGAGAAGAATTGATCTAGTTTTGACAGACATTTTCAAGTGTCATAATTTTAATATAAAACCTGTTTTTAGATATCTGGTTGCTTGTGTGTGGCATCTGAAAATGGAATGCATGTATTAACAAAATGATTTTTAAAAATATAAATACATTTTGTTGTTGTCATTTGCATGATAGTTTACCATTTGGAGAATTTACGCATTGAACTCAAGGACAATTTACCACTTGGTCACATCCCCCAAATTTTATTTATTTATTTATTTTAATTTTCAGAAAGGGTTATCACAAAGTTGTGTGGGGTTTTGCTAAGTTTCTAAACCTGTTATTTTTATTATCCTCTCCCTTTTACCTCTCAATCCGGTGGTATGACAGGCATGCTCCTGCGATTTTAGCAATTTTGGGGGGCGGTGGGTAGTAGAGATTAAACTCAAAGGCACTAAACCACGGAGGCACATTCCCATCCCTATTTTGTATTTTATTTATGACACAGTTTCAATGAGTTGCATAGTGTCCTGCCATTGCTGATTCTTGCTTTGAATGTGTGATCCTCCTGTTTCAGCCTCTAAATCCACTGAGATTGCAGGCATGCACCACCATGACTACCCAGTTTACCATATTTTTAAAACAAATATTACCTTAGAATTTTTTCCAATATAAAATTCATTTTTTATGAATTGATCTATGCACAACCACCAAAAAGTCATGAATCTTAAGAATAGTATATAATTACATAGTAAATAGTTATTTTTAAGCTAATAAAAGAATATACTCTGAACCAAGTATATCTTCTACTTTTTTAAGACAAAGAATCATAATTCTGTCAGAAGAACCCTGGAATTTTTTGGTGCTGGTATAAAAGTAAATCAAACCTCTCCTGAGAAGTCAGTGTTATAAATATTTGCTAATAAATAAATAGTCTCATTTTCTTTAGATGTGTGTCATGAAGTTTTTTTAATAGAACTTTATTTATTTATATGTAGTGCAAAAAATCAAACCCATTTCCTCACACATGCTACATGAGTGATATTCCTCTGAGACACAACCCCAGCCCCTTCATGTAATTGTTTATAAAAAGATGTAAATCTAAAATATTATTATCTGAGCAAAGATCAGTGAGTTATTTTTAACATTAATTATTAAGTTGTAGGTGGACACAAAACATTTATTTATTTATTTATTTATTTATTTATTTTTGTATGGAGCTGAACATTGAACTGAGTTCCTCATACATACTAGGTGAGTGCTCTTCCTCTGAGCCACAACCCCCAACTCCAAGTATAGTTACCTTTAGCTCTCTGATTTTTGGTATAAAGAATATAAGAAATGACATAATCCAAATTTTGTCATTTTGTAGTCATAAAAAGATGAACTCAGAGAAATAACTGAATCATTTTGAGTTGCATATCACATTAGTGGAAGATTAAGTTCAAATAAAAATAAATAATAGGACCAAAAATAAGACAGCATTTTTTTCTACAATTTAAATATGTTCTCTTCCATATGATTCTAGCTGGAAGATGTGACTTTAATCAGCATTTGACCCTTTTTGTACATCTGAAAAAAGTAATATCTAATCACTATGCACACAAATAATCATTTACATTAGGATTCAATGAAAAAATTATATTTTATAAGCACTTTTACAGCGGAGTATTCATCATCCTTCTTTGATTCATTGTCATGCTTCATGGGTATCACTTTCAAAGATTTCCTTACCATGAGGTAATTTAGATACTTGTGAGGCATCAATTTCATGGGTGTCTCTGACCCCTATAAAATTATGTGCCAGATTTAGCTGGAAAGTTCTCAAAAATCAATTCCTTGAGGTAAAAATGTATTTTTATTCTACTGTTTCCTCTCATTATTTTTTTCTTATCTTTCTTGGAAGATGCTTACTTTTCTCCATAAGATAGTGCTGGTGCCACCTTCATTCACAATTTATTATTTATCCAAATAAAATGTCAGATTGTTTTAACTTTTTTATAGATTTTTTCTTCACATTTTATACCATTTATAACTATCTGTTGAACATTTTTCAAGTTCTTCATGAACGTGAACACCAAGAAATCAAAATGAGAAACTGTGTATTAAGGACTATCTATTTTAAGATCTTGGATCTGCTGACTATGGTGTCAAAATGTGAAAAGAAGAACATCTAAAACTGCTAAGTACAGCAATGAGCAACATGAGAGGATAACAGACACTTGATGTCAAAGAAAAAAGCAGCTAAGAATCTTGTGAAACTAACAAGGTAGGAGAGGCAGAAGGATCAAAAGTTAAAAGTCAGCCTCAGTAAAAGTGAGGCGCTAAGCAACTCACTGAAAGCCTGTATCTAAATAAAATGCAAATGAAGGCTTGCAATGTTGTTCGAGGGTTCAGTGCCCATGAGTTCAATACCTGATACCATAATAATAATAATAATAATAATAATAATAATAATAATAACAATAATATAATATTCAAAATAAACTAATCTCCAGTAATGACCATTAATGTGTCAGTGGTGTCAAATTTTTGATCTTTGATAGACAAATAAAATTGCATGCATGCTTTGCTAAATCTGAGATAAAACAGTCATACAAAAATTATATCAGTTCTTGTAATGTATAGTATGTGTATAAAAATGCCTCATTAAATGTCAAGCATACACTCTAAGAAATGCACTCAAAGTGACTTTGCTGTTTTTGCAAATATCATACTGTGTACTGACATTTAGATTGTATACTACTACAATCCTAGGCTATATTTTGTAGCTGTTGTTGTATACAAATTCCATCACTGACTAAAAGATCACTATGCAACACATTATTGTATGTTACAAATTTGGAGAGATCAGTGTACCAAAAAGAGAATTTTAAATTTTTTTAGTTGGCAGAGGACACAATATCTTTATTATTATTATTATTATTGTTATTATTATTATTATTATTATTATTATTATTATTATTTTATTTTAATGTGGTGCTGAGCATCAAACCTAATGCCTCTCATGTACTAAGTGAGAACCCTACCATTGAGCCATAATCCCATCCCTAAAAACAGAATCTTTAAAATATTCTTTACAATTAGACAATAAAAAATGAAAGTTTCCAGTTCTGAGGAGTAGAAAATTGCTATCATTTCTAAAGAAAGTTCCTCTAACTATGAGATATCTGTGTCATACACACACACACACAAACACACACATACAAAGTGATTATAATCTTGCTTAATACAGCATAATAAGTCTTTCAAAGATAGTCAATATGTAACTATAAAACATTCAATAGTTACTATATGAAAAAAAAGTTTTATTGTGAATGTGTCAGTACATGCTCATATTATCAACTGCTTGAGAAGTTATGACAAAACCAATCCCCCCCCAAAACAAATGCTGAATGTATTCTTTAATACAAGGAGACTGATTCATAGTGGTGTAGGGAAGGGCATGAGAGGGATAGACAAACTTTAGATTGGGTAGAGGGGTGGGGGAGAAGAGAGGTGGCAGAGGGTTTGCAATTATGTATGTATAAATGTGTCTAAAGTACATTTATGAAGACACAAATTGGTGTAAATATACTTTGTATACAGCAAGAGATATAAAAATGTGCCCTACATGTGTAATAAAAATTATAATGCATTCCACTCTCTCATATAAATAATAATAATAATAAAAGAAATTTCACAGAGATGATGAACAACTTACTGAGACTCTGACTCATATAATATTAAGACTAGAGTCTTGGGCTGGGGAGGTGGCTCAAGCGGTAGCGCGCTCGCCTAGCATGCGTGCGGCCCGGGTTCGGTCCTCAGCAGCACCATATACAAACAAAGATGTTGTGTCCGCCGAGAACTAAGAAAAAATAAATAAATGTTAAAATTCTCTCTCTCTCTCTCTCTCTCTCTCTGTCCCTCTCTCTCACTCTCTCTTTAAAAAAAAAAAAAAGACTAGAGTCTAGTTTTTAATGGAAAGGCACCCTTGATTTCAGTCATAAGAACCACACAGCAATGGGAAACATTTCTTTTCAAAGTTGCACAAAACAAAATGTTACAAAATTCATAAATTGGGCATTAAAACAATGAATAAATGAAGTAATACCATTAAAGGGTACAAAGTAACAGGTAAGATAAATTACCTGATGCATGAATAAATTTATTCAGTAAGAAAAAGACAAGGACACAAAGAGAAGAACAAGCAAGCGACTTGAATATTCTTTTTGTACAGGTGATATCTAAGAATTCAGTACTCATAAAAATTTTAGCATCTTAAAAAATTTTAAAAAGAGAAAATAAAATATAACCAAATACATAAAATTAAACAGTATTCATGAAGATGTGGAGTGAAAAGTTCTTGTGAACTACAGATGAATTATAAGTGGCTATATTTTTGTAAAAAAATGTGTGCCTATTGAAGGACATGATACTTCCCCACAAGTAGCATTAACTTATAGCTATGACTGCTGTTAAAAACCATAATAATATATAAAAGAAGAGCTGCGTGTTCCATACAGTTGAAATCTGTAAGGTGAAAGAAAATATAATGTGCACATAAGAAATATAAAAATCATCAAGTGTGAGTAAAGTGGTTTCTACTGTCAAGATACATTTTTGCCACACTACATTCAGCCTAAAAAACAGTGAAAAACACCACAACAGTATTATAAAAAGGTCACATTTGGATAATACTTCACACATTGCATATACACTCTAAAGGGAAATATGTAGAATTTATTGGTAAATAAAAACTTGAATTATGACATAAAAGACCCAATTACACACATGTGTTTAGATATTACACATCATTACAAAGAAAACATTTTTCCTTGAATGTAATCTGTAACATTTTTATCAATATTTTAGCATGTAGGACTGGGGTTATGGTAGAGTGCTTACCTAGCACATGTGAGGCACTGGGTTCAATCATCAGGACCACGTAAAAATAAATAAATAAAATAAACGTATTGCAATTACAACTAAGAAAAAAAATCATTAACAAAGAAATTTCAGCATGCTTCTCTATTAAAAGAAAGAGACTAAAGAAAAAAAATTACATGGAATGAAAAGTATATAAAAAATACCTCCAAAACCTATGCTTCAGAGAACCAAATGAACTATTAGTATTATTAAGAGACACTGATGTATATAATAAATGCATAATACAATATTAAAGTCCAAGGAGTCATAGTATGAACCAAACACAAAGATGAATCCATGTGCATGTAATTTTTTGTATTGTTAAGAGCAATAGAATGGTCTAAGCCTATTCATATCAAAAATAACACTAGAAATAAATGGATAATACAATACAATCTAAAGTTAGATGGGGTCACAGTTTCCTGAGAGTTGGTGTGCAGAATATGTAAGGTACTGGGTTCAAACTCATTACAAAGAGCAGACATAATGAGAGATCAAGTTAAAAGTTGTTTCAGTTGCCTTTTTCAACAATGTGACTAACAAATTGACCATAGAAATTGTAGAGGAATAAAAGTTTATTTACAGGCTTAGGGTTTCAAAAGCCTTCGTCTATAGAAGATTGCTCCATTTCTCAGGGCTCAAGGTGAGGCAGAACATTATGGCAAACGGGTGTGGTAGAGGGAATCAACTGATATAGTGATCACAGTAAAGAGACAGATTCATTTTTGGGTGAATATTCAAATTTAGATTCCAAAGCCCCAATTCTCACTTTCTTCAGCCACACACTATCAATTCAGGTACCACACAGTTAATTAATTCATTCAGAGATTAATTCACTGATGACGTTAAGGCTATGACCCAATCATTTGTCCTCCAAACCTTCCTGCATTGTCTCACATATGAGTTTTGGGTAACACCTCAAAGCTGGACCATAACAGAAATATAGCAAAATAGAAGGCTTCTAACCAACATTTATCTACTGATATATTGACACGCATCTACTCATGTTATGTGTGTTACTTTGACAAAGTCATAAATGAGTTCTGAGATTTAGATACATTGGACAAGTGAAAAAAATACCTATAATCAAATGAGTAGAAAAACCTAGGGTTCACGTGGGTATTTGTGCTGTTTACCAAAGTGTTACATATTTGAGAAATATTCCTAAAAATTTCAGGGCACCTTAAATAAGGAGAGATTGGGGTTAATATACAAACTGACTTTAAAATTTTCTGTGATTATTATCTTAATTTATTCATTGGTTAAAGAAGGAGTGAAATATAAGTATGAAAATGACAAAGTTGTTTTCTTCTATGACCAAGTAAGTCTTTTGATTTTTTTCACAACCTGAAGTCAGGACAGAGAAATTACATCTCAAAAGTGTCAGTTATACAAAAAAGGGATTTTCCAGGGTTTTACTAACTTCTGTTGCTGGAAGAATTACTTCTCTCTTGATTCAATTACGGTACAAAGGGGGAAAATCAATCAATCTCCTGATAGACTCAGTAAGATTTGAGCACTTTCTGATCCCTGACCTAACCTTATTCACCCCAGTAATAATTCCAGGCCTACCAATAGGTTTTCAGAAGAAGTTTCTCCATGCACTGAATGTCTAATATTAGAAACTTCTGTTCAAGAGAGTGTATGCTAAACTTTCAATTTCTATGAGCAACAGAGACTGAGCATGGGTAAATCTTTATATATTTCAAACCATTGGATTTGCATTGTTTATAACTACTTCCAAATCAAAAATTTTCAGCAGTAGTTTTAACAAAGTTTTAGAAATCACAGATTACTGTTTCATCACAGAAAATATTTACAGGATACTCTTACTCTGGCTACTTGAAAACCTGGAATCTAACATCAGTAATTTAATGTATCAGTCAAATTAAAAATATCCTGCACCTTGTGCAGTGTTGTCAGAATGCCTGTGCTAAAAATCTCAAAGATTGGGGCAGCACATTGGAGGCACTGTATTTAAGCCTCAGTACCACATAAAAATGAATAAATAAAATATAAGTAATTTGTCTATGACTAATAAAAAATAAATAAAATGTTTAGAAGTAAAAAATAAAAATCTGAAAGATAGTAGGTACTCCAGTGCATAAAAGCATTATATAAAAAGACTCAGTTGAAAAATATATTGGTGAGAATATTAATTGAATAAAGCTATTTTTGAAAATGGTATTAAGGTTCTTCAGAAAGTTGAAATAAAAAAGTCATATGTTCCACTAGTAGTAATTCTGGGTATGTATCTAAAAAAAAATACTTGAGTCATTACATCATAGAGAACACTGCATGTCCATTTTCATTGTAGTATTATTTGCAGAGCCTGGTAAAAAAAACTGAAGTACTTTTTAACTAAATGGTAGGTTGGTAATGGTGCCACATGACTATATTTTAGAAGCTTGGGAAGGTGAGGCAGGAGAATTATGAACTTAGAGTCAGTCTTAGCAACTTACCCAAGAGACACTAAAAAATAAGTGAGACCTTGTCTCTAAATAAAATATAAAAATAGGGCTGCTGATGTAGCTCAGTGGTAGACTAGCTCTGGTTTCAACACACAGTACTATAAACAAACAAACAAATAAACCATAAATAAATAAATAAATCGAACCAATATATAGTCCCCATGCTTTATTTTCTAAGAAGCAATTTACTTGCATCCTTTCTGGCTTAGCTGAACAGGATATGTCACATTCCTTAATAATCTCTTATCTGAAGGAGAAAGGCAGTTTCAAAATAATGTTCATAAGAGCAACCTAAGTTACCCTGAACAGGAGAATTCTGTGGCTGTGTTTAAGACCAGATTCTGAAAAATAAAAAAATTTAAAAAACGGTAATTCCTATTAACCACAAAATCTGTAAGAATTTATGCTTATGAGTTAATTTAGAAAAGGTGAGCATGAGTCTAATTAACCTAAAGTTTTTATGGCAGTGGATACTTGAGAGTTTGATGTCATCCTAACTGTCAGTACAAAGTCAAAAACTTTACCTGGGCAGGACCCATTGGAATCTCTATTTTTATCTCCAAGAAAACTGAAATGCAAGAGAGCCATGCAAGAGAGACAACGTAAACTAGCACTATTTGCTGATGATATGATTCTATACCTAGAAGACCCAAAAAACTTTACCAAGAAACTTCTAGAACTAGAAAATGAATTCAGAAAAGTGGCAAGATATAAAATCAACACCCATAAATCAAAGGCATTCCTGTATATCAGTGACAAATCCTCTGAAAAGGAAATGAGGAAAACTATCCCATTCATAATACCCTAAAAAAATAAATACTTGGGAATCAACCTAACAAAAGCAGTGAAAGATCTATACAAGGAAAACTATAGAACCTTAAAGACAGAAATAAAAGAAGACCTTAGAAGATGGAAAGATCTACCTTGCTTATGGATAGGCAGAATTAATATTATTAAAATGAACATATTACAAAAAGTACTATACAGATTCAATGCAATTCCAATCAAAATCTCAATGGCATTCCTCATAGAAATAGAAAAAGCAATCTTGAAATTCATCTGGAAAAATAAGAGACCCAGAATAGCTAAAGCAATACTAAGTAGGAAGAGTGAAAAACCTGGTATCACTATACCATATCTCAAACTATACTACAGAGCAATAGTAACAGAAACAACATGGTACTGGCAACAAAACAGGCTGGAGGACCAATGGTACAGGATAGAGGACACAGAGACTAACCCACAAAACTACAACTACCTTACATTAGACAAAGGTGCTAAAAGCATACACTAGAGAAAGAATAGCATCTTCAACAAATAGTGCTGGGAAAATTGGAAATCCATATGCAACAAATGAAATTTAATCCCTATCTCTCACCATGCACAAAAGTTAACTCAATGGATCAAGGATCTAGGAATTAAATCAGAGAATCTGCATCTAATAAAAGAAAATATAGGCCCTAATCTCCTTCATGTGGGGCTAGGCCCCAATTTCCTTAATAAGACACCTATAACACAAGAATTAAAACCAAGAATCAACCAATGGTTTGAATTCAAACCAAAAGTTTTTTTTTTTTTCTCAGTAAGGAAAATAATATGTGAGGTGAATAGGGAGCCTACATCCTGGGAACAAATTTTCACTGCTCACACATCAGATAGAGCTCTAATCTCTAGGGTATACAAAGAAATCAAAAAGCTAAACACCAAAAAACAAATAACCCAATCAACAAATGAGCCAAGGACCTGAACAGACACTTCTCAGAAGGGGATATACAATCAATCAACAAATATAGGAAAAAATGCTCATTATTTCTAGTAGTCAGAGAAATTCAAATTAAAACTACTCTAAGATATTATCTCACTACAGTAATAATGACAGCCATGATGAAGACAAACAACAATAAGTACTGGCAAGGATGTGGGGGAAAAAGGTACACTAATACACTGCTGGTGGGACTACAAATTTGTTTAGCCAATTTGGAAAGCAGTATGGAGATCCCTTGGAAAGCTGGGAATAAAACCACCGTTTGACCCAGCTGTTCCTCTTCTCAGACTATACCCAAAAGAATTAAAAACAACATACTGCAGGGACATAGCCACATCAATGTTTATAGAAGCACAATTCACAATAGCTAGACTGTGGAGACAACCTAGATGCCCTTGAATGGATAAATGGATTAAAAAATGTGAGCTATATATATATGTGTGTGTGTGTATATATATATATATATATATATATATAATGGAATATTACTCAGCACTAAAAACTAACAAGATTATGGCATTTGCAGAGAAATGGATGACATTAGAGCAGATTATCTTAAGTAAGGTTAGCCAATCTCTCCCCCCCCAAAAAAAAATGCTGAATGTCTACTCTGATATAAGGTGGGTAATTCAAAATGGGGAAGAGAGGAAGAGCATGGGAAGAAGATTACCTCTACATAGGGAAGAGGGCTGGGATGGAAAGAGAGGGAGAAAGAAAATTGCATGAATGGTGGAAAGAGAACCTCATTGTTTTACAAAATACATGTATAAAGATGTGAGGGGAAAAAAAGAATAGCGTTACCCTAGATTAGATAGAGAGAAATAATAGGAGGGGAGGGGAGGGGTTAGAGAGATAAGAAGGATACTAGTATGAATGAATGACCAATGTGATTCTGCAACCTGTATATTCAGAAAAATGAGAAATTATATCCCATGTGATTCAAATGTATGACATGTCAAGGTCATTGTACTTTCAAGCATAACTATTTAAAAGAAATTAAAAAAATAGAAATATATAATATAAAATGTTTTGTAAGGACAGAAAATACAGATAAGAACTGAGAACTCAACTTAAAAGACCATGGAAACTATAGTCACATGTGCTTTTTATTGCCATAGTATTTTCTTTTGATATTTTGCTGTTCAGATAGTAATGCCATGAAGTTATATTACTTACAATACAGTTTAATTGGAAGCATCTAATTAAAAATTAGAAATTTTAGAAAATTAAAACTAATAGGTACCATTCATTGAAAAGCCAATACATGTCAAGTCCTTTTCTAAAATTTTAGAAATATGAGCTCATTTAATCCTTAAAATAATCCCCTGAAATAGGTAATGTTATTATCTTCTTTTTATTAATGATAGTGATAACAAGCAAAAGAGGATGAAAATAATCTCTTCTAATATCAATTCTAATAGTACAATGCTATTAAAATGATTAGGTCAGGGGCTGGGGATGTGGCTCAGTGGTAGAGTACTCACCTCGCACATGCGAGACCCTGGGTTCAATCTGCAGCACCACGCAAAAATAAATTAAAGTAAAATAAAGATGTTGTGTTCAACTACAAATGAAAAATACATACTTAAAAAAATGAAATGATAAGGTTAGGATTTGAATCTCAGTATAGTTTGATTCCAACTCCAAAGCCCCCATTAATATAAGACAAAAATTAACTATGCTATATTAATGCATGGCTTTCTTTTCTGGTATTAAGAGTTATTTTTTTATGAGAGAGAGAGAGAGAGAGAGAGAGAGAGAGAGAGAGAGAGAGAAATAATTTTGATATTTATTTTTTAGTTTTCAGCGGACACAACATCTTTGTTTTTATGTGGTGCTGAGGATCAAACCCAGACCAGACGCATGCCAGGTGAGTGCGCTACCACTTGAGCCATATTCCCCAGCCCTGGTATTAATAGTTCTAATCAACAACAATTTTACACATGAAATAATATCTTTTTCAAGCACGTATTTTATTTCTATTATCTTTTTTTCCTTACAGATTCTGTTAGCCTGTCAAAACCCCAGAAAGCAGTACTATCACTTCAAAAATAATAAAATGCAAAAAAGGCACTGCCCACAGTGTTCACTACATGTTAAAAATGCACAACTAGAAAATGAGCTCAAAAAGAGGGTATCAGAGTTTAAGCAAGAAAATACAGAATTGAATCAACAACTACACGATTTGAAGTATTATATCCTAGATCCTAGATTGAAAGAAGGGGTGGAATCCTTTCCTTTATTCCAATAAAAATAAGAAAATTTTTTTAACTGCTGACTCATCTGTTAGCTCTTTTCAAAGGAGAAAACATGAATCAATCATAAAATTCTTACAAATATGATAGCATATTATTAAATGTAATTACTCCTAAAAAACTAAGTGCATATTTTTCCCCATCATAATTTTAATGGCTCTATGGAACCCCATCTGCTAGGAATCTATTTATTTAACAAACAGAATTTGAAATTTTTATCTGTTTATATTTTTAACATTTTATTGCAATTAATGTTTCAAAAAATATCATTTAAAAAAAGAATCCTTTACTACTCAGATACCATGGCAAGTTCTTATAATTCCATTAGTTGGGGAGGCAGATACAGGAGGATCAAAAGTTTAAAGCAAGCCTCATCAATTTAGCAAGGTCCTATGAATATTATTGAGATTTTGCTCCAAATAAAAAAATGAAAAAGGCTTTGAGATGTGGATAAGTGATTTAGCTTCTGTGGGTTCATTCCCTGGTACCAAAGATGGGGGTGAGAACAAAAGAAAAAAATAATTTCTATATTTCTGTTTACTTTTGAAAAAAATTCAATATAGAATTATTTTTATAAAGTTGGGAAACTTTAAAAAAATTCAGAATTTTTAAATTGCTCTCAAGAAAGTTTGTATTCCACCAATGAGGCATTTTTCACTGCCCTGAAGCATGTTTTTATATATTTATAGTTTTTATTCTGATGCTTAGGATCAAACCCAGTGTTTTTTGTGACTAGTGTGATATGCTAGTGCTGAGCTAGGCCCTCAGCTACACATTTAACATTAACATTCATTTAAAAATGAAATAAAAACTGATTATAAATTATTTTATTCAAATTCACTCTCATTCATAAATTAAATTTGTTCAGATTTTTACATTGAAATAACATATACTTTTAAATGTTTTTTAGGTATACATGACAGTAGACTATATGTTGACATAAAGTTATTTTTGTTATGGATAATATTCCATTGTGTGTGTGTGTGTGTGTGTGTGTGTGTGTGTGTGTGTGTATAATTTTATTTATCCATTCACCTGTTGAAAGACATTACTCTTCATTATTGGATTAAATATTACGTCCTTTCTTGTTCAAAGGTTGATTTTAAGTTGTTTGTAAAATACATAATGATCAACAAGGTGAGTTGAAATTGTAACCATAAAAGAGACATAAAAAGTGTAATAACAAGTATTACATTTCTAATTCCAGTTTGGGATTATAGTAATACAAATAATACATATTTTCAATATCTTTTTTTTATTTATATGTGGTGCTAAGGATCAAAGCCAGCACCTCACTCATGCTAGGCAAGTGCTCTACCACTTAGCTACAGCCCAAGCCGCAAAAGATACATATTGAAAGAAAAATTTCTGAATATGCTGTTATACTGTAAGCCAATTGTAGGTATACTTGACATATTTTATGAAGATACATCACGTTACTACTGAAGTAGTAACGTGATGTATCTTCATAAGTTTGTATATAAACAATAAGTCTTTAAAACTTATTTTACTTGAAATTATCTTTTGAACTGGGGAGGATCTATAATAGTTCAAAAAAAATCAACTTAAACTTGTCAATTTACCAAATAATTTCAAAATTTCTTTTCTGTAGTATCTAAAAGATTTGCTAGTAACAGAAACTTATCAAATAACAAAATAGACTTTTATTATTGACTTTAAATTATGTATGTTTCAGATAAGATTAAAGGAGAAATTAAAAATATTAAACTAGAAAATCTTCAGAGAGCATATAATTTTTATTAGTGTACTAAATCACCATACAAAGAAAATAAAAAGACTTTTTGTTTTCTGGAAAAAGGGAACCATATTTAACTTCAGATATATCTTAAAAGAAGATGAGACAAAGAGAAAAAAATTATGACATGTTACATGAAAAAAATAAAAACCCATTAAAAGAAAAAGAAACAGAATTAACAAAGAGGATCAAGTGAGAAAGCAAGCTGGCATCTCTGTTTGTACTATAGATACAGAATTGGAGACTACAAGAATTCATTTTAATCAGGTTAATGAACCTTCAGTAAGTTTTAAATTTTTACTTTATTTCATCTGCATTATTTATAAAATCCTTTTAACTTACTTTATGTGGCCATGTTTCACTTAATGATGGCAATGTGGTCTGAAGAATGTGATTTTGGGGAATTTCACCAACATGCAATCATCATGTGTGTATACTTCCACACACTTCAGACATCTCCCAGAATGCCGGGAAATACAGACTTACAGGACCTCTATTTATATGCAATCTACTGTTTCCCAATGCTTTGGTATGTGGGGTGAGAACTACTATTTTCATTTTAAACACAATGTTATCTGATTCTAAAATTAAATTATGACATTTATGACAAAACTATTTGCAGCAAATCTTAGCTTCTGTTAGATGTTCAGCAGTTGTTTCCTGAATGAAGAAGTTTAATTTAATCACTGTCATAAATACCAATTTAGAAGTTTTTAAGACACAGACTAAATAGCTATGCAACTAGTTAAAACATTTTTTGTAAAGTGTTTCACAATTACATTTCTGCCTGTATTAAAGAAATGTTTTCACTCACCCAAATTTATCTGACATATGTGCAGTTGAATTGTAAGACATGTACTGAGAAGAATAAATCTACCTTTTAGAATTATTTTTTAACGTTGAATTTCTCACTCTTAAATTAAGCTTTTAGACTGCTATCACCTGCTGATATACAGTCAAAACCTTGCTGAAATTAATTTGTAGATTTTAGCAGAGAAAAATAAAACCTACAGACAATATCCATGAGACCAGAATGCCAGAATGTACAATATGAAATTTCAGTAATATATCTTTTAAACAAAAATAGATAGACATGTGCGAAAGAAAATGTTTCCTGAATTATTTTTTTCTGTTTTCAAATGAGTGTGTGTGTGTGTGTGTGTGTGTGTGTAACATAGTTAAACAGTAACTCTATTAATCATGGGAAAGTAAAGAGTTTTTTAAATCCATATATTTATAACCATAATGTACATATTTTGGAGGTGAGGGTGGCATTTTTTGTCCCATTGAATTAAGTAGTGTTCTTAATTCAACTCTATTTCTCTGCAGCAGTCCCATGATGACTTTCAGAGAACCCTTATAAAGAGAAAAGTCTTAATATTTTTCACAAGAATAGATGATTTTTCTATAATCTCAAAACTCTTGCTTCTAATAGTAGATTTATTTGGGAAAAGTGACTTCACTTTCTTGTTGTGTTAATATGTATTATTACTTCCACTTTTAAGAAAGAAGGAAAAGAGAGGCCAGCAAATACCAGGTTTTGTATATAATTTTCTAACTTTTGAGAATAGAAACAAACACTTTCCTCCAAGTAATCTCCTACTTGAGTACAAAACAACTTTGGAAACAATGGCATACCATAATATGTTCTTAAAAATAAGTTACTGGTAAATATTTGTTCCTAATACATAAGATCTGTTTATTTCCCTTATTTTATATTGACTCATGTTTCAAACTTCACTGAGATGAAACAAATGCTACTGAGTAGAAATCTTAGGATTTTCTGAGTAGAGCCTTACACATTTTGCCTCATTTGTCATTTGTGTTTTGAAACACAGGCCTTCTTTGGTGGATTTCCATTCACAGGACAGAAATAACTGGCTTTGTGGATGAGCACTAAAAGCAGAAGCAAAAGACTCAGAAAATCATGTCCCTTACCTATGTTTTTAGCCTGTGCTCCTTTTCAGAATTGTGATACATTGTTCATTGATATACATTATGTGTTTAATGCTGTTCCTACATTTATCATTTATCAATAGATGAATTCTCATTCCTGGCTACAAAATGATAAAAAAAAACCAGAATATGGTAGGAATATTTTTGGGAAAAGACCTTGGGGAACTTTTGTATGTCTCAGTAGATGTAGAGCTAAGGCTTTTACTATGGGCTGGTTGAATTCATGAGGTGTCAGATTGCAAATTTATTCTTCTTCACGTTAAATGTTCTTTTATTTACCACTGAAACCATTCCAAGAGATAGGTACATAATAAAATATTTGGAATTTTTCACTGTTTAAAGTGTAGATCATATGATCCTACAAGTGGATCAACATGAAAAATAGTGAATTATTATTATTTTATTTATTCTTTTAGGTATACATTATAGTAGAGCTGTTTTGGCATATTACATATACATAGCATATAACTTCTTCTATTAAAGATCCCATTCCTGTGGTCAAAAATTTAGTAGAGTTTTGCTGGTCCTGTATTCACCTTTGAACATAGGAATGTGATGTTAGATTTATTCTACTGTCTTTCCTCTCCCCTCCCAGCCCTATATTCCCTTTTGTCTAATTCAACAAACTTCTATTCTTTCCTCTCCCACCCTTGTGTGTGTTAGCATACACATATTAAGGAAAATATTCAGACTTCATAGTTGGAGGACTTGATTATTTCACTTGGCATGAGAGTCTCCAGTTGACATAATTTGATTCTTCATGGCTGAGTCTATGATACATGTATGACACATTTTCTTTATCCATTCATCTATTGAAAGGCACCTAGATTGGTTCCACAGCTTAGCTTTTGTGAATAGCTCTATAAATATTTATATGGCTGTGTCACTATAGTTTCATTTGATTATACAAGGAGGAGCAGAATAACTGGGTCAAATGGTTATTCCATCCCAAGTTTTCTGAGAAATCTCTATACTGCTTTCCTGAGTGATTTCTTGGTGCAATGTATGAGTGAATCTTTTCCCCACATTCTCACAGTTATTGTTACTTGCATTCTTTATATTTATTATTCTACCTGAAGTGACACGGAATCTCAGTGTAGTTTTAATTTGCACTTTTTTTAATTGCTAAAGATGTTGAACTTTTTTCATATACTGGTTAATTATTTGCACATCTTTTTCTTTGGGTTATTTGGTGTTTTTTAAATTTTTTGTGGGGTGTCTTTTTGTGCATGTGTTAATTTTTTGAGTTGTTTATATATTCTGGAGATTAAAAAATGCTATATCTAAAGTGTCAATGACAAAGATTTTCTCCCATTTTGTAGGCTGTCTACTCACATTCTTGATGGTTTCCTTTGATATAAAGATAGCACCCCATTTATTGATTTTTATTTTACTTCTTGTGCTTTAAGAGTCTTTTTGAGGAATTCAGTTCCTACACTGACAAGATGGAGCACTGGACATGTTTTGTCTTGTAATAGGCCTAGGGTCTCTTGCCTAATGTCAGGAATCCTGACTGTGAAGGAAGAGCATCATGGGGCTAGTCCTCCTTTTTCTTCCTTCTGCCTGCTCCTCTCTCTCTATCATCCTTCCCTCCATCCATCACTTTTATCCTCCCTTTCTCCCTTTCACAATAATAAGAACACTAGGTAGGATATATGTACTCTGAAAACATATAAGTGAACAGTATAGTAATTTAAAGTATAAATACAGAATTATTCTGCAAATATTTAGAAGTTGTTTATCTTAAACAATTAAAATTTTATATCCACTGTAGATCAGCACCCCATTTTTACCTTAACCACATTTGTTTGCAAACAGCATGCTACTCTCTGTTTTCATTTTTTTTTTTTTTTGCCATTAGGGATTGAACCCAAAGCACTTAGCCACTGAGCCACATCCCCAGAGTTTTATGTATTTATTTAATTTTAATTTAGAGACAGGGTCTCACTCAGTTGCTTAGGGTCTGGCTAACTTGATGAGGCTGGCTTTCAACTTGTGATCATCCCACCTCAGCTTCTCAAACCATTAGGATTCAAGGTGTGTCTCACTGTATCCAGCTTGTTTACTGGTTTTTCATAGGGATTTTTTTGTGTTTTAGACTTTATATATATTCTTTGCAGGTGAATCTTTTTCCTGTTTATGCAATACTGTGCTGTGCAGAAGCTTTTGGTTTAATGAAATTATACTTATCTGTTTCTGTCTCCTGTCCTTTTACTATCCTAGCCAAAGAACCATATTGTAAAACAATGTTGTAAAGTGTTTCTTCTGTGTTTTCTTTTTATATTTTGCTCACAAATTTATGCTTCTTTTTCTTTTTTTTTCTATTTTAGATTGAAAAATAGTAACTTCATCAGCTTGTATGGTATAGCATGATATTTTAATACATGTAGCACTGTTTAGTGATCAAATCAGAGTAAAGATCATATTTGTCAACTTAGTAGGATGGGAAGAGATTGGTAAATGGGACCCCAGTATTTTCTTCTGGGAAATTTACAGTTTCATGTCTTACTGTTACATTTTTTCCTCTTTGAGTTGATGTTTTGATATGGTGTAAAATAATGTTTGGTTTTCTTTCTTCCCCATGTGGTTATTGAGTGTCCTCAGAACCATGTGTTAAAGAGACTAACTATCCTTTATCCACTCTGTATTGTTGGCCCCCTTCTCAAAGATGAGTATGCAGTGAATGTCTGGGTTTATCCTTGTTCTCTTTTCTGTGCATTGGTCTCTATGTTGCCTTCTATTTCAGTATAACAGTATTTTAAGTCTTATATTTTGTAATTTGTTTGATTCTTTTTTGCAATTGTTACAATTAGCTACACATAACAGTATAATGCATTGGCACAGCATACATAAATGGAGTATAACTCCATATTTTTCTTGTTGTACATGATGTAGAAGTACACCAGTCATGTAATTGTATAAGCATGCAAGGTAATAATATCTAATCTATTTAATTATCTTTCAATACCTTAGACATCTTTTCCTCCCTTCACTTCCCTCTCTCTAATCCAAAGTGTATTTATTCTTCCCTAGTGCCTTCCATTGTGAATTAATATCTGCACTTCAGATAAAATATTCAACCTTTGGAACTTAGCTATTGGTTTATTTAGCTTAGCATGGTATTCTCAAGTTCCATCCATTTTCCAGCAAGTGATATAATTTTATTCTTTTTAGGGTTGCATAATATTCCACACACACACACACACACACACACACACACACTTATTTTATTTATCCATTTTATTTGTCCATTCATCTGTTGAAGGTTACCTAGGTTGGTTCCATACTTTAGCTACTGTGAATTGACCTACTCTAAATTGATGTGGCCACCAGCAATGTATCCTTTTCTCCCACATCTTCATAAATACTATTATTGCTTGTATTTATGATAATTGCCATTATAACTGCAGTGAATTGAAATAGCTTTGATTTGTATTTCTCTAATTGCTAAAGATGATGGTCTTTTTATACGTTTGTTGATCAATTATATTTATTCTTCTGTGAAGTGTCTGTTTCTTTATTGATGCATATGTCTCTCTTTTTTGGCATTAAAGTTTGTTGAGTTGTTTATATATTTTGGAGAATATTGCTTTATTTGATGTGTGTATGGTAAAGTTTTATTTTCCCATTCTGTAGTCTCTCTCTTTATATTATAGATTGTTTCCTTTGTGGAGAATAAGCTTCTTAGTTTGAATTCATCCTATTTATTGATTCCTAATTTTACTGTTTGTGTTTTAGGAACCTTGTTCAAGAAATCAGGTCCTGGGCCTCACACATGCCAGACCAGCATTCTACCACTGAACCACTACTCCTGCCTCAGAAACATTATTCTTAAGAGTGAGAAATTTAAAGAATTTCCTCTAAAATTAAAAAAAAGAAAAAGATTGCCCTTTTTTGCCACTTCTATTCAAAATAATCCTTGAAACTCTATCCAAAACAATAAGAAAAAGAATTAAAGATAAGTGAATAGAAAAAGAGGATCCCAAAACTTTCACTATTTGCTAATGACATACTACTATATTTAGAAAATTGAAAAGAAAATTCACCTGAAAACTTTCTTGACTAATAAATAAAATCAGCAAAATAGCAAAATATAAAATAAACACCCATAAACCAAAAGCATTTCTATATTTAAGCAATGAATCGACTGGGGGGGGGCATTAGGAAAACCACCCCATTAACAATGGCTCCAAAAAAGAAAAAAAAAAGAATAAAATAAACTACTTGGGAATCAATCTAAAAAAGAGGTAAAATACCTCTGCAACGAAAACTATGCCGGTGCCACCAGGGGTGCTGGAGGAGCTGGGATGTTCGCCTTCGCAGCTGAGTCCATTTCCTTCCCACCGCTGCCCCCAGTGTACTGGGGCCACTGCTCCCAGCCCAACGTGCCAAGCTTTGGCAAGAGCTTGCCACTTTCGCCTATCCACAAGGACATGCAGGAGCATATCAAGGCAGAGCTCAACTGCATGGCAGCCTCCAAGAGCTGCAAGCACAAGCTGGAGTGCATCGCACCTGGAGGAGAAAGGGAAGAGCTCAACAGCCAGAACACCGAGCAGGCGTCTACCGCAGAGCCTGCTGTGCGAGCAGGTGGCACAGCTCAAGCAGAAAGCTCTCAGCCACGTCAACAGAAGCGGCCAACACCAAGTGCCCGTTTACTGAGCCCAAGCACAGGGCGCATGTGCGGGGGCGGGGGCGCCCAGCAGTTGGAGAGGGTGCGATTCCCAGAGATATGCCAAGGTGCCAAGAACTTGGAGAGGGCGCCCAGGACTTGACAAGCTGGATCCACTGCTCCTTGGGGGGAGGGGGACAGCACATTATCCATCCCCTCTCGCTGCCTTTGTCCCCCCTTGAGCTGCCCCTGTTCCCTGCACTTCTGCCCCATATTGTACAGACCCTTGCCCTGGCCTGTCCCTTGCCCCATCCACCCTTTTGTACACACCACTGGGGAAGGGGGCTCTGTAGGGAGCAGCCTCCAGCCTGCTATTTTTAAACTTTTTTTTTTTGCCTTTGGAAGAGAGAAGAACACAGTGTTTTATTCTGCCCCATTTATGTCTCTACTTGGTAACACAGGGTTGTGCGTGTGTGTGTGTGTGTGTGTGTGTGTGTGTGTGTGTGTGTTTTACTGTGTTGGTTTTTTAAAGAAATGGGAAGAAGAAGAAGAACAAAAACTACTCAGCCTTTTCCTTGCTCTCACTACCCCTTCTGTCCTCTTGACATCCGTTTCCCCTGCCTTTTTATTTTGTTTTGGTTTTGATTTTGTTTTGCTACAAGTCCACATTCCTGTTTGTAATCCTCTGTTTGTCCGGTTTTGTTTTCAGTAAAGTCTCCATACTCCATAAAAGAAGAAGAATGTTTCCCTTGCATTTACCATACACAGCTTTTATAATGTTAAGATATGTTTCTAGTATACATAGTTTTCTAGTGTTTTGAACATATATTTAGTCAAAAGCTTTTTCTGCATTTATTGAGATAATTTTTTGATTCTTTTCTTTACATTTATTTATGTAAAAAAATATTTATTGATTTCCATGTGTTGAACCAACCCTGCATCCCTGGGACAAAGCCCACTGATGGTGATGTACTATCTTTTTAATATGATTTTGTATGCTGTTTGCCATGATTTTTTGAGAATTATTACATCTCTGTTTACCAGGAATACTGCTTTGAAATGTTCTTTCCTTGATGTGTCTTTGTCTAGGTTTTGCATCAGGTTGATATTAGTTTCATAGAATGAGATTAGAAGGTTTTGCTATTTTCTATTTCATAAAATAATTTTAGAAGAATTGGTGTTCATTATTTTTTCAACTTTGTGTAGAACTGGGCTGAGAATTTCTCTGATAAGGGTTTTTTTTTTAATTGTTAGGTTAGTGATAAACCCTTCCTTGGGAGAATTAATGTAGTACACTCAAGACTTCATACTTTAGAGGAGAAATACCTACCTTAACATTAGCCTGCTTTGACAAATGTTAGTCCTCAAATAACAATATTTTTAAGACATTTTTTGTTTTCTCCAGGAGAGAACTTACACCTCCAAGACTCCTTTCTTTAAATATGTGTGTGTGTGTGTGTGTGTGTGTGTGTGTGTGTGTGTTATCTAGTATTTTATGGTCACTTGGGAAAACTGCATTAAATAACACAGATATGAATTCAATTTGAGTATTTTACTCTAGCTTTTTAGCCCACATCTTAAATTTTTTATCCATACAACACTTAAAGTAGCTATAATTTCTATCAGGGTCTCTACATGGAAGTATGAAATGATGGATAAAATATTTTAACACTCTAACTCTCCAATACTATAAAACTTATTGCTATTGGAATGTAATGTAATTCATACTCTTGACATAATGCTTCTTAAATAAATGCAAAAACCTTTGAAATAAATATAACACAAGAGGATCAGTCAAGGGAAGTGACAGAGCCCCCATGAGAGCAGGATGAACATTATGAAATACTTCTGGATTAAAAGCTAAGTTCCATGAAAAGTGAAATCAGAATTTTTCATGTGTGTGTATTGGGATAATTACTACACTAAGATATTTAGGTTTTTGTAGAGTAGGAGAATATAAGATACTATTACACTGTTAAGAAATAGGTAAATAAGAGGAGCTCTATCATAAATATCATGCTGAATTTAGCCAGAAACCCAAATGTGAAGTCTAGAGATGTTTTGTAGAAAGCAACTAAGTTAAGCAAATAGATCATCAGTTCTCTTTCTGCTGAGGACAGTGTAGAAGGTAATAGTTTACACATATATTTTTAATAAATTCAATAAAATTTTTCATTTCAAGGGAAACTAATAAACCAGGCTGTGGTAGAAGCAACTGTCAAGTTCAACTTGTTAATCTGTCTTTCATTCAGTAATAACAGAAAGTCTTCTTAGGTAAATGGCTACACTTTGAATAATGCTGCAATATTCATTAACTCTGGCACCTCTAAAGAATAGTCACTCAGAGCCTGAAAGACTCATAGGTACAAAGAAATAGATACTTCCAAGCTTTAAGTCTTCTTCAAGAAAAATTTCCTTTTTTCCCAAGCTTTGGATATCCTGACATCAATGTGTGGATTCATATATTCATGGCAAAGCTGTACTCTGATGACAAATTACCTTTCTCTTTTAAAATTACAAAAATTTCTGTAGAAAATGCTTACTTTACAAGAACACCCCAATTCTGTTGTCATTCATTGAATGAATTTAAATTGTCTTTGAAAAACATTTTTTTTTCTTTAAAGTTTTCAGTGAGCAAAATCATCCTTTGATATTTGGGTAAAAAAAATCAGTGAAAATTCCTTTGAAAATTTGAATACTTCTCAGGAAAAGATAAAATAACTTTCTCTAAATTATTATAAACTGCTCTTATTACAGAAAAGTCAGTAATGTAATGGAAAATAATTTGGTTTTTATTGCTATTTTTTTGGTTCTGTTTTTAGAAAAACAATGTTAGGCCTCTTACTAGACCACAGATATGTATGGCTTGTTGTATAAGAAAATAAATTTTTAAAAAACTTGAAATAATGTTTTATGTGAGTATGTATGCTCTTAAAATATATTTTTCATATTTTTCAATTGGAAACAATTCAGAGTAATGACAACCAATATAAATGTATATCTCTCCCATAGAGTTTTATTTTCCAAATGAGTAGTTTGTGAGAAGTAAATATGGAGAGTGAACTGAGGCATATTCTCTTAGAAAGAAATCAAGGAAGGGATGGAGAGTGAGAGATAAGAAGGAAATAACATAAAAATAAGGAAGGAGGAAAGAAATGAAGAGAGAAAGGAAGGAAAACATTTGAATAATGGTTTTTCTCATCTGAGAATGAAGACAAGTTAAAGCACCTTCTTCCTGAGGGAGACAGTTTTTCTCACAATTACCTCTTTCCATTGTAGTCCATCTTCTCATTCTCTCACCCTCATCATATTAAATATTTAGCAGATATACATTTTCATTATGAACCAATCTGTGCTTGAAGATAATTTCTTTAGCTACTATATAGTTCATCTTAGCCATGACCAGGTAGTTTAAGAACTGTAAAAAAAAAGAAGTGTAGATACCAATCATGCAGAATTTTCTTTTTCCCATTCTAGGAACCAAAATGAGAACCTCTTTTCTGTTAACCTTGGCTGGGAAATGTAAAAAAGGTCCTGACTGGCTCTGGTCATGTCCAACTCTACTAAATATAGTTGTGAGCATAATGGAACTTAACCTGGACAGAAATGACTCACAGACCCTGTTATCTGTTTCTGGTAGGTTAGTGTTAGTAACTACCATAGCTAATAAATGCAAGATCAACTTGGGAAGGGTTAAGTTATAAAAAAAAATAAGAATATAGAACTCTCAGTATCACCAAATGCCTAGTATTTATCTGGTCCAGAAAACTGTGTTTCTCAGTAATACCACCAACAATTTATCTGCCCCTTAAAGTGTATAAGCACACCTCTTTACTTAGACTATCTACATTTACTTCAACCAGAGATTAGTTGGGTAAGAAGAAGAAAGTATGAAAATGGTAAAAATTAAAATTGTGAAAATGGATTTTCTTGACTTTTTTGTAGGAAAACACCAGCAACACTTCACAGAAAAAATATACAAAAAAAAGAAAGAAAAGAAAGAAAAACAAAGTTGTTGGAAATTATTTATTCTCAGTAACAATTTTATTCTTGAGGGCCAGTCCTAGGCTGGGCACGTATGAGGCTAGGAAAACCACCAAGCCTTCTTTGATTGTTTTAATTAACAGACTTCATTTTAAGGAGATTTGTAAATTTACAAGGAAATAAAGCACATAGTACCATGATCCTATATGCTTTCCCTTATTCAGAGTTTCTACTATTTTTTCTTCATGTATTACTGAGAAACATTTTATGTAAGCACAAAATCAAAATGTTTTGCCAATAGTTATGGTATTAAATAATTATTGATATCAATAAATAGTTTAATTATTTATTAAAACACCAATTTTAGAGTTTTTTAAGCATTGACAAAGAATAATGTCAATTACCATGATGGCATCTTGCATAGTGGATTCACCATGCCAGAAGTCCCTGTTTTTCAGCTCTTTAACATATCCTACTCCTTCTGATTTCTTGGCAATGTTTAACATTTTTAATGTTTTGACTTTTTCAGAATGTCATAAATTTGGAATTTTACAAATATGACATTTCAGACAATATATTATTTCTGGCAGTATATGTTTATGATGCCTCCATATTTTTTCATTTTTGAGAGTAAATTTGATATTTTTAAAATTTTTGAATAACCCTCTACTGAATAGATATATCATAGTTTTACATTAATAACAGGTAAATAGCTACTGAATTATCCCTTAGCTGTTTCCTGTTCTTGGCAATCATGAATGAAGAAGATGTGGACATTTGTATATGGGTTCTGTGTGGAAATAACTTTCAATTCTATTGAATTAACACTAGAAATAAAATTAGTGGGCCATATTAAGTGTACATCAAACTTTCTTCCAGAGTGACTATCCAATTTTGTTATCCCAACAGCAATGTATGAGAGTTCTTCTTGTTCCCCATCTTTTCCAGCTCTTCATATTGTTAGGTTGGAAATTGTGTAAATTTTTATAGGTGTGTTTAATTTGTAATTCCTTAATCACATATAATATTCAGCATCTTTTTCTATGCTTTCCAAATATATACTTTTTTTTGAGGAACATTTATTTCTTTCATTCAAATTTAAAACAATTTTATTAGGATAATACTAAAATACAATAAACTATACATATATAAGTCATTATTTGTCATGTTGGATATACCTTTTTACCAGTGTTACAGTGACCACAATCAAGTTTTTAACATTGATAGTTTATGCAGATTGTTCTTGGTACCCTATTATAATTTCTACCTCTTGCTTCCTCTTCCTACCAGGAAAAAAAAACAAACAAACCAAAACAAAACAAAACAAAACAACAAAACACTGACGTTATACTGTGATAGATGATACAGTAGATTGGAAATCACACAAATTAATTTTCAGAGCCTTAGTCTGCCTAGATATTGACCTTTGAACAATCAGTCATCCCTCAAACTTACAGTCCTCATCTGTAAGATAAGAGATTTTCCAATCAGGACTCAAGACAGTGCAAAGATAAGGACAAAGTAAATAATGAATCAAGAATACTGCCTGACCCAGAGAAGGCTTTTGATTTCTGGTATTCAGTGTTACCATCCATGCTTTAGTTTGGTGATTCAGAGTACATGTGAGAGACTATAAGTCCATAGTTTCTTTCTTTTTATTTTATTTTATTTGGTTTTTTAAGATATGCATGATGATAGATTGTATTTTGGCATATTATAAATACATGAAGTATAACTCATTCTATGGGATTCTATTTTTGTGGTTCTACTTGATGCAGTTACTGTGGTCATATGTTCAAATACAAAGATAAGAAAGTTCTGTCCAATTCCATAATTCATTTCTGCCACCTCTACCTATAATTGTATAGACTTCAGGGTTTTCAAGTTTTTTTTTCTGATTGGTGTTATTGAGGTTGAATTCTCATAAAAGTGCCTATCAGAAAATAATTTTAGTGACATTTACAATGTTGTGGTATAATTACCACAATTACCTTGTTTTAAGCATTTTAACCACTGAAAATATACCATGTAATCTGTTAATCAACCACTCACTTACATACCTTTCAAGCCCTGGAAACCAACTCTCTCTAACTCTATGATTTCCAATTTTGGATATTTTATATAGATGTAGTAATAGCACAGGTGAAAATTTATGTTTGATTTTGTTTACTTTTCTAAATATTTTTGAGATTTGTCTACATGGTCACCTGTATCAGTACTTCATTTTTATGGCAGAGTAATATTTAAATATATATATATATATATATATATATATATATATATATATATATAATCAGTATATCTATATGTATATCAATATACACATATAGATATATGTATATATTTATATCAATATATCTATATGTACATGTACTTACTCAGACATGGATAATATAAATACATAGACTCATTTGTTTATCATTCTTGATGGAAATTTAGATTTTCATATATTTCCTAGTGGACATGGTGATGTCATTGATATTCATGTTCAAGTGTTTGAATATCTGTTTTCAGTTCATTTGGAAATCTAGCTAGGTAGGTCATGGGGCAATTCTATGTTTAAAATTTTAGCAATCATCATTTATACCTACTATACCATTTTATATATTTAGCAGAAGTGTGGGTGACTTCCAATTGTTTCACATGGTGCCCAACACTTCTATTTTTAACATAATGAATGTTCATAAAGTATTCTTTTATGTTATTTATTGGATTTCTGTTGTTCATGTTGTTGTTGTAGTAGTTTTGGTATAGGGAAGTTAACCTTAAGGTGGTCCACCAATGAGATACATATCCTGTCAATTTTTTTCACAAAGTCTCACTAAGTTACCCAAAGTTCCCACAGACTTGCAGTACTCCTGAAGATTCCTGAGTAGTTTTGATATGAGCATGCACATATTAATAGACAAAAAAAGAGAAAAGCATCAGTATTTCTCTAATAGAATTTCATTTAAAGAAATATCAGGAACTGTGATGCAGGAAGACAAAAAAAATCCACTTTTTATCAGAGGATGTACTTTTGTCCAACAGTGAAAATCAGTATCCTTAGTTTACTCCTTGTTGTCTCTTTCTAAGAAATGTCATATTAATTAAATAAAAGAAGTACCCTTTGCATCCTATTCTAATGAGATCCCCTTCTACACAGAAAATCCTGATTAAGCTTCTCTACAAATATTCACCATAATTGTCTTATAACTATGAGCAAAAGAAAATACAAAAGAGTTCAATGTAGTTAAGCTTCCTATTTCCTGTTTCTTTATCTTACTTTGCCAAGAGCCTGAAAGAGATCAATGTATCAGATGCTGAACACTTCTTCACTAGTTTTTCAGAAGATTTTTGAGCAATCTATTATTGCAATGATATAATATAGTTTGTGAAATTTTTTCAAGTGGGAAGTGTATTTGAAAAAATGTGTTTCTATTGTAACAAAGTCTTTGTCTTTGGGCCAGAGATATTCACAGGGATATTTACATTTCAAAGACTAATTGGGCTCCATTGTAATGGTTCAAAAGGTTGGGGGAGGGAAGGGGGGTAAAAGAAGCTCTTTCTCAGGTGCTGATCCTTGAGAATAAAAAAAGTATTTTTATGGTGTTAATTTACCCAGAACGGTGAAAAAGTTCTGTTGTGATGGGAACTTCGGCAGATATTGAACCTCTGAGTACCTCTCCCTATACACTGGGTTAAAAGTAGTAAAACATCCTGAAAATGGCTTTTAGGCCAATTGATTGAGTAAAGTGAAAAGTTTTCTCTCTGAATCTGGCTGCAGCCAAATAAATCTACTCTCTGGATACTCTTCTGGTGTCTGACCTTGTCTCATTCTACTACACTGGATTCTTTTACTTAGAAAATGCCTTTAAGTTTTATTTTGGTTGTTGAGCTATTTAATAGGCTACTCTTTTCTTGTTGAGTGAATTTTTTTTAAATAAATATACTTCTCCATTAATTTGCTAAAGAATTTTTAGCATATTTGCTATATTTCCATATATTCCATATATTAATGCTATATTTAGCATTAATTTGCTATATTTCCTTCAATTCAAATTGTTATTGAATAAATCTGCTCTGAATATTTGCATATGTGAAATTGGCTTGCACCCTGCTTTGAATATAACACTTGACACTCTGCCACTGAGACTTTTTAAAAAGAAAAAAAGGGGACATCTCTCTCTCTCTCTCTCTCTCTCTCTCTCTCTCTCTCTCTCTCTCTCTCTCTCCTGTTCCATAACTAGGAACTAGATTGCCTTTTTCCATCCATGCCATCCATGAATCAGACAGCTTTGAGAACACATCCACCAGAGGAACCAAAAAATTCTGACTTCAAAGATGGTCCCAGGAGACCTAAGGAATAGATATCTCCCAAATTAACAAGTGAACAGTTACTTTTCTTTACAGGGAGTACATGGCAGGCAGTCTTTGACTAGCTTATTTTGAAAATATTCTTTGTTCTGCCAGGAATGATGGCTCATGCCTGTAATTCCAGTGCCTCAGAAAGATGAGGCAGAAGGATTGAGTTCAAAGCCAGCTTCAGCAAAAGCAAGGTGCTAAACAATTCAGTGAGATTCTCTATCTCAATAAAAATTTAAAATAAAACTGGGAATGTTGTTCAGTGGTTTAATGCCTCTGAGTTCAATCCCTACTTCACACACACACACACACACACACACACACACACACAAAAGATTATATTCCCTCAGATGAACAGAATCAAAGCCTCTGGAACTTGAGTCCCCTGTGCTCCTCCTTTCTAGAAAAGCAATAATATACCTGCTTTGCCTTTTTCTCAAAACCATGTCCTCCTTATTAAATTGGCATCAGGGAGAAGGATAAAGGTTTGGTAGCATATATATCATTTCTGTAGGCATCAGTTTACAAATAATGAGGATAAAATGTGGAAGTGTGATCACTGCATAATATGGTAACTATATTAAGGATAAAAACTACAGTACTTCTTTCCCAGAAGACTGTATTGGCATCAAAGCAACAATCAAAAAGAATTCCTGTGCTCCACAACCAATCGGTATTTGTTACTATTGGATTTTGTGTGTGTGCCATTTATTAGTGGCTAGAGAAATCAACTATTAATTTTAAATTCATTTCCCATTTGACAGGTGCTGTTTAGCATCTTTCCAGATGTTTTCATGCTCTTTCTAGAGCTTATTTGTGAAGGGTCTTTTCATGTCTTCTTCTCTTTTATACTTGTCATTCACTGTAACTCTTGTGGCACAGCATCCCACCATTTCAACTAATTGAACATGATCATTAATTGAGGAATTATTATTGTGTATTTTGATTATTTCATTATTTAGAAGATATACATGTGCAACTTTTCTACAAATTACCTGAACCAGTTCTAAATTTTCAGTTGTTTATTACATCATAATTTTAAATCCAAAATTACCACACAAAAGGAACAATATTATGAGTCAGTAGAATGTAAGATATATATATATATATATATATATATATATATATATATATATATATAATATTTTAGCATTTCCCATAGTACATCTTTTGATATTTTCAGTGATATAAAATACAGACTTCTATTTATAAATGCAAATTTAATATTTTTTCTTATTAAAATAATACTACAAATCCATAATTTTTATGGCATGAATTATTAAGGCCACACATTTTTTATATATTTCTCTATCATTTGAATTTTACATTTTGATATCTTATGAAACATAAACCCAGAAAATAAAGAAACTCTTGATACATAAGGCAATATAACCTTGAAAGAGTGAGAAGTGTAGACTGAGGTTTAATTGAATCCATAGCAAGCAGTCCTCCTACTTCTTTGAATACATTGCAATGTGACACACACCTGTAATCTCAGCTACTTGGGAGATTGTGGCAGGAGAATCAAAAGTTTGAGCCCATTCTCTAACAACCTAGGAAAAGCCTAAGCAACTTACTGAGACCCTGTATCAATCAATCAATCAATCAATCAATCAATCAATAAAGGATTGGGGGTGTTGTTCAATGCTTATTCACCACTGGGTGTAATTTGTGGGCAAAAGAAAAAAGATTTGAACCCAATCCACTGAAATGCTTTAAAATTTTCAGAAAGTATACAAATTATATGTTGATATTTTTAGAATTATGACAGATAAAATTCTATTTAATTTAGAGAAGTTTTTCACAGTTGTTTATAAAGTTACTGGAAGATCTTTAATATATATTTTATATATTCATTTTATGGGGTACAGTATGATAATTCAGTACATATATAAGCAGTAGTAATTATAGTAATAAGTATTTTCATCTCTTTAAATGTTGATTATCTTTATGTATTGCAAATTTATTTATTTATTTATTTGTTTGTTTATTTATTTATTGGTGCTGGGGTTAGAACTCAGTTATACTTAGCCACTGAGTAACAACTCCAGCCCTCTTTGTTATTGTACTTAGAGACAGGGTTACTGAGGCTGATTTTGAACTCAACATCTTCCTGCTTCAGTCTTTGAATTCAGTGGAATTACAGGCATATTCCACCAGCCAGGTGAAAATTATATTTTTAAACATATTTTAGGTTATTCTCAACAATAGTTACCCAACTGTGCCATAGAAGTATCAGGAGTGATTCTTCTATTTTGATCTTTGTGCTGTGATAGTAGGAGCAAATGTGACTCCATTTGTTTTATGACTTCATCCTGTAAAACAACCATGCCAAGTAGAAGAGTCATGATTGGGGCAAGATGTTCTTTTCCATTTGCTATAGAAACCTTTAAGAACACAAAACTACCTAATGGGGTATTGTTTCTGTAACTAGGGTAACGGGGCTCTGTTTCTGTAACTGGGGTGACTGGGCTAACTGTGATTGGTTAAGCTTCCCTCTGCTTGACTGCACCCTCTGGCTTCTGTAACCTGGCTTGCATGCAATGGCTAGACCCCCTGAACATCCTTTTTGCGGTTTTCAGTCTTATAAGGAGTGTCATTGCAATTATTTGGGGCTGATCTAGGAAACAGCTTTATGTTCTGGTCAGCCACCACTGGTGTGCTTCAATAAAGACTTGATTCGATTATACGTGAGTGGTCTGGAAGTCAGTTAATGAAACCCTGAGATGAAGCTTTAACTATGAACAAATATACTTTATGTACAACCAGAGATATGAGAAATTAAGTTCTAGGTCTGTAATATGAGCTGTAATAATTTCTGCTGTCATATATAACAATTTAGACTAAAAAATTAAAATATAACATAAAGAGCTTAACAAATATTTTTGAGCAGAAAGCTAAGCTGGGGTCCATGATGACCTTTTTGAAACTGCCATGAGAGAAGAGATGTCTCTAGAGAAGGGCCCAAGTAGTTTGTGGAGAAAAGGGAGAACACAACTCAGGTTGCCTGGTCCTTTACATTTTAACTCAGGCTTTGCAGCTTAGAAACTTTACCATTTCAGGCTATATCAGCAGCTCGACTGGAGGTAGATTCAAGGTGGAGCTTCAAAATTCAGGCCAGTTTTTCTTCAATGTGATTTTCCTTCAAGCAAGGCCAAAGCTTGCAACTACATTTTCTACATCTCAATGGCTTAATTCTACATTTTAATGACCTGAGGGTGTTTCCTTTAAAAATGTATATTTCTCTCTTTTTCTACTAAATCCCTATATCTGAACCTTGAGCTGCCCTGTCAACATCTTAAGTTAGCATGGTGTCTTCTCACACCCAGATAGCTGCAAGTTAAGCCAGAGGGAAGCTCCATATAGTGAAACCCTTAAAATTAGGGCCAGAAAAAAACTTCTATTAGCCCTAAATTGCTGAAACTGTTCTTCCCCTTTCCCTTCACCACCAATAAGGGGAATAAAGTGAGCTCAAGTTCACCTGCCCTGGGAAGTACAGCAACCTTTTCTCAGCTTCTGTGACACAGATAAGGATAGTTTTTTCTAGCTCACTTGTCTCAGACAGAGGCAACAAAAGATCACCTCTTGCCCCAAATAAAGAAAGGAGGGTTCAATATACTCCTGGGCACTGAAATTAAGGTGAGGAACACAAAACAGGAAGGAAAACTAGGGAGAGTCCCTGGGATCCAGATTGCTGAGTGGAGATCCCAAAAACAATCAGAGGGAAGCTACCTCCATATACAGCAGCATAGAGACCAGTAGAAAATTGCCTGAAGCTATTCAGAAAAAAGACACTTGACACCAGCCACAAGAGTTGCACACCCTGAATTATGATTCTAATTGGAAAATGACAGAGAATTTGTTGGATAACTGAGGGGGCTTTATATGGGGGAATCAACAGATGCCATTCACAACCTGAGGTAGTAGATACTGGAGTCTAATTAAACTACTGGAGACCCTTCACTGCCCTAACAAAATCCACAGAATTTCTGTGCCCATAGACAAGTACTAGAACATTTATTACTATGAAAATGATCCAATAGAGACCTGTGACAGAAATCACAGGTCCATCCCAGAACCTACATCCAAAATTACTCTACACAATACAAACACTGCACCATCTGGGCAGTCAGCAGAAGGCCCTTAATTGGAAAAAAGCAGAAGCTATTGTTAGAATAATCAAGAAAACTAGAAATTTGGTCTCTCTCACCCAGCAAGTCAGAAGAAACCTATGTCCTAAGGTTGAAGAATATTGACTAAATATCCAAACTCCAATAAAATCTAAAGAGTCAAGAAGAATTTTCTTAACCTAAATATGTTATAATATAAACAACTCTAACATCAACTTTGATCATTCAAATTATTCATTCCCTTGAATAATAATTTTAAAACCAGTTGCCAACTTTGTATCTTCAATCAATTTTATTTTATTTTATCTAATAGTTTAAAGCATTAACTGGAATCAATCTTCTTGTCTTTGTTTTCCTAGTTTTAGTTTTTACTTGCTTATGTTACCTCCTACTCACCCTCTGGCACTATCTTATACAAACTTAAATAACACCCATTCATCTTTTTGACTTTTTTTTTTTAACCTTTGTGGAAATTGCTCTTTTACAGCTTCTTCTTCTCTCTCTCCCTCTCTCTTCTTTTTTTGTTTCTCTTTTTTCTTTCCTATTTGTCCAATCTTATTTCTTTCTCTTTTATCCCTCATTTAATAATATAGTAAGTTAACTAAACTTAACAACAGATTTTTTGACCTGTTCTAGAATTTTATTATTAGTATATGTTTGAATTTGAGCAACAACAGATAACAACTGTAAAAAGTATTGTTGTGATAAGATTGAATGGAACAAGGTCTGGCTCAGAAATTATTATAGCAGATAGAGTTAATGGCAATGTTTTAAGTGAGGCCTATTTTGAGATAAGCATATGTCACACAATGAATTAAAATATTATTATTTGAATATTCACCCAATACAGGGCTCTTAATAAGGTCACAAAGTAGTTATTCACTTAAAAGGAAAAGACTGGACCATGTTGATAGATGGGTAGATATAAAAACTGTATTAAAAAAATTACAAAACAAACTATCTCAAAAAATCCAAAATTGTATTTTTGTAGTTCTCTGTTGACCTTAATAATAGAACCATGTAATATCAAAAGATGCACTAAGGGATCTACTGCAATTTTGGAGAATGCTTTCTTACATCCATTGTGGAGTAAAACTGTCCAATTCCCCCTTGGAAGCTGGATCAGTCACACCTTAACTTCCTTCTTTGCCAATTGACTCAGAGACATGAGGAGCCCAAAGTGGCCAGGAGGAAGTGATAACTTTCAGTTTAGTGAAATCATTGCTTTACTTCAGGCAGAAACATTCATTTTTCTGGAACTAAGACCTCCAGGGCTGTAGAGCATAAGGTTGCTGTAACAGAAAGCAAAAACTTTTCTACTGTGTTACTAGGAGTAATGATTAGGTGTACCATTCCTGTCTCAACACCTTGATTTCTAGACATGTAAATTCCAGCAATAGAAGAGACAGGATCATATAGTGGATGCTGATTCAGAGACCATAAAAAGCCTTCTGAAGAACCTTACCCCAGCCCTGCAATGTACTGCCACCTAGCTGGTGCTTTAACTGCATCTTCAAAAGTCTACTAAATTGTTCTCTCAAACCACCTGCTTCTTGGTGGTGGGGAATTTGGTAAGACCAGTGAATTTCTTAATCATGAGTTCACTACCTCATTTTTTTGGCCATGAAGTTAGTTCTTTGGTCTAAAGCAATGTTGTTTGGAATATCATGATAATGAATAAGGCATTCTATACATCCACAGATGGTGGTTTTGGCTGAAACACAATGTGCAGGGAAGACAAATCCATACCCAGAATAACGGTCTGTTCCAAAAAAGACAAATTTCTCCCCCTTTCATCATGGGAGTGGTCCAATAGTCAGCCTGCCAAAAAGTTGCTGTCAGTTTTCCTCGGGGAATGATGTCATATCAGGGGCTTAGTGTTGGTCTCTAATGCTGGAAAATTGGGCACTCAGAAGTGGAAGTATCCAAATCAGCCTTGGTGAGTAGAATTACATGCTACTGTGCCCATGCATAACCACCATCATTGACACATGACTACTTTTTTCACGAACCCATTTGGCCATGACAGGGGTGGCTGGGAAAAGAGTTGGACTGCTATCCATAAATTTGGTTATCCCATCTACCAGATTATTAAAATCCTTCTCTGCTGAGGTCAAATTTTGGTGGGCATTTTCACGAAACACATGTATCTTCACATCCTTTGCCAATTCAGAGTAGTCTATAAACATACCTCTTCCCCAAGTGTCCTTTTTGCCAATTCTCAAATTATGTTCTTCCCAGTTCCCTGATCAGCTACCCAACCCATAACCATGACCCAAGGATAAGTGTATAGTCACACATCTGACCAATTTTCTTTCTCAGAAATGCACAACCAGATGCACTGCTTGAAGTTTTACCCCTTGTGAAGATTTTACTTTAACACTGTCCTTCATGGTCATTCCAGAAAGGGCCAAAAGGGCCTTATCTATCCACTTCCAGGTTGTACCTGTTTAATATGTAGAACCATCTTTGAATCAAGCCCTAATATTCTCTTTCTCTGTTAACTGATAATAAGGTACACTCCATTAAGTCATAGGTTCATACTGAGAAACAGAAGGTACTGCAGCAAGAGTAGGAGCCACGGGCAATTTGACCACATCTTTATGCAACCCTCTTGTTCCTTTAGATCCCACCCATTCCTGATCATGTATATACCACCTCCACTCAATGATAGAGTGATAATGCACAGGCACAACTAAATGGCTTTGGGGGTCAGATAACACACATTTTATAATGGGCAGCTCAGGTTGAATAGTGTCCTGGTGGCCCATGGACAAGCATTCAGTTTACACTAAGGTCTAGTAGCAAGCCAAGGGCTATTTTTCTAAGAAAGAGAATTTGTCTACAGATTATGGCAGGGCCTTGCTCCAAAAACTCAATGGCCCTATCTGTAATTCACCAATTGCAGCCTGCCAAAGGCTCCAGACAGTGTCTCTCTCTGCCACTGACACTTTAAAAACCATTGACTCTGCTGGATCATATCACCTGAATGGCAGAGAAGACTGAACAGCAGCCTGGACCTGTGGCAGTGCCTTCTCATGGTTTAAACACCACTCAAAAGAATAAGCTTTCCTAGTCACTCCATAGATCAGCTGAAGTAACACACCCAAGGGAGTGATGTGCTATCTCAAAATTTCAAACAGACCCATCAGGCATTGAGTTTCTCTCTAATTTTTAGGAAGAGAGAGATGCAACAACTAATTATTTACTCTGGAAAAAGTATCTCAGAAGGCCCCACAACAGTGGACTGCTAGAAATTTTACTGAAGTTGAAAGACCCTTGAATTTTTATGGTATTTATTTCTCATCCTCTGATACACAAATGCTTCACTGGCAAGTTCTAAGTGCTTGCTATCTCCTACTCAGTTGGTCCAACCAACATAATGTCACTGATATAATGGATCAATGTAATACCTTGTGGAAGAGAAAAATGATCAAGGTCTCTATGAGCTAAGACGTGACACAATGCTACAGTGTTGACATACCTCTGAGAAAGTGAAAGTATATTGCTGGCCTTGCTAGTTTAAAGCAAATTTATTCTTTTGGTTGTTTTATACTAAGATGGAGGGGGAAAAAGCCAAATCAATAGCCACATACTAGGTTCCAGGAAATGTATTAATGTACTCGAACATCTTGTACAGCAGCTGCAATTAAAGTCACAACCTGATTAAGCTTACAATTATCAACTGCCATTCTCCAAGACCCATCTGTCTTCTGCACAATCCAGATAGGAGAGTTAAATGGGAATTTTGTAGAAATCAATATTTCTTCATCTTTAAAGTTCTTGATTGTGGCATTAATATTTGCAATTGCTCCAGGGATGTGGCATTGCTTTAGATTCAGTATTTTCCAAGTTATAGACAATATAAGATACTTCCATTTATTCATTTCAACCATAATAACCCTCACTCCATAGGTCAGAGAATGAGGATGGGAGTTCTGACAAGTGTTAAGTGTATCTGTCTTGATTATACATTCCTGGACTCAGAAAACAACCACAGGATAAGTTTAGGAACCCACTGAAAAAACTGTAAGTCAGACCTTGCATAAAACTCCATTGATCTCCTGACTTCCATACATCTGGAGGGCAAGAATGACAATCTTGTTCTCCTGGAATCAAGGTCAATTCAGAACCTATGTCTAGTGGCCACTGAAAAATCTGATCAATGCCTTTTCCCCAATGTAGTTACTCTGCTAAAAGGCCCTAGGTTCTTTTGGGGAAAGATGGGAGAAAGATTAAAAAGAGATTTTTGATAGTGTACCAGTGTCCTTCTTTAATGGGACATCATCTCCCTTTCATTTAAGGGGTTCAGGATTTGTAAATTGACTTAAATCTGGAAAGTAATTGAGGAATTATTATTCTCTGTTATTATGATCTGGAGAAGTAAACCTGGTGAGTTTATATACATGTTTTCTGGTTTTCTCTTTGAGAGAGCTTTGGGTAGAAGCAATGAGAATACCTTGTACCCAGCCAGACTTAAGTTTCTAAGTAACACTTTCTAGTAGAAGTGCTGCATTCTAGAAACAAGGCAGAGAGAATAAAAGTTGAGCCTAGGACATGTAGACATGAAAAAACAGGGAAATTAAAACAGGGGTTGGGTGTATTAAAATTATATGGGAGACAAATGAAAGAACTCTCAATGACCAAACATTATTAGCTGAATTAACGAAATAAATCATGATTGCATTTGATTATAGCCCAATTAATGAAATATCTTTTCATCTACAATAACATAAACTTATGATTGGATAATTAAGGCTTCCTCATATAAAATAATTATAATTAATAAACAAAGAAGGAATAAGAGAAATAGTCTTCATCAGAACATTATAATCAGGAATAAGCTATTAAAAACCAAACTTTGTCTGAAAACTTCAAGGAGAAATTGAATACTTGTGCAGCCTCAAAATACTCTCCCCAAAATATTCTACTTGCTGTGATGGTATGACATCATGTACATGGATACCCACCCTGTAAAAAGTGAGTTAAATACAAATTCTCCTTACTGTAGGCTGGAACTAGAGATGCTTTCCAGAAAACAGAGAACAGGAGAGGAAAGAGGCAATTTGGGAGAAACCTAGTTGAGGTTAACATCACTAAAAGTCCAACAAGGTGTTGGGCTGAGCTGAAAATTAAACTGATGTAAGACAGAAATAAAAAAATAGTGAAGTTACATTTGCATATAGAGAAGTCCTACACAGAAAGAAGCCTCCAAGTACAACAGGGCAAGCCTGGAAAAATTTTGTAATTTCTTCTACTCTTTGTTACTTGCTTATGGCTCAAATTTTGGAAGTCATCCAGCTGAGCAGTGTACACCAATAGTTTTCTGAAACATCTAACGATAGGATCACAATAGTACTGGTCACTCTTTATGTTTCCAAGGAATGTGGAGGAAATATCATCTATTGACCCTTCACTGGAACTTCACAACTGTCTGATAGTACCCTTCTGACACTAGCGTGTCAAAGTTCCACCTTTAGTGCATGCTGAGCCCACCATTATCTGAATGTTTGACATATAAAAATCTGAGTTTGATGCAGCAGATGCAACCCCCAGTTATTTCACTTTTCCTACTCCAGTTTGTTCCCATGCCTCAGGCTATTGGCTTTCTTATCCTACAAATGGCCCTCAACCATATGCTCAGAAAGGAGGGTTTGACTAGGGGTTACCATCGCTCCGTGACTGGTGAATAATCCCTTTTTATTCTACAGAACCCATTGGTTCAATGATTGGCATCTTGCTCAGTTCAAAAATAAATTCACCTTTTGATTCTTTTTTTTTTGAAAATATAAAAATTCTAAATTAAAATAATATTTTAATTGCCAAAAGTTTTTGTTAATTATTCAAATAGAAAGTTACTTCCATGAGTAATAAAGCTAGAGTAGCTAAAGCCAATGAATATGCCCACTCTAGACTATACAATGTGAATAGATGACAACCCACTAAAGCTTCTGGGGTAGAAAGGAAAACTTGAAATTCATGGTTATGAGTGTGTTCCTTGAAAGAAGAATTTTTCTCCTTTATCCCATGCAGTAATTTTGTTGAAAAAAACATCCAAGTAGATTTCACTTACCTAAAAGGGCCTAGGATTTTCCAATTCCATATATACATATATATACATATATATATGTGAGAGTGCCAGAGAATGGGAGAAAGCAGATTCTAAAATAACATAAAGTTTTTAAAATGTGGTGATTGGAGATCTTCAAGGCATCTTTAAAGAGGTATTCTGAGAACTTGTTATCAGGACTGAAAGAAGATGGATTATGCATTGTGAAAAAACAACAGAAATGCTTGCAGGGCAGCTACAAGCTTTACAGCTCCACACTTTCCAGGGTCATTTATGACCAAATGTGTTAAATGGAATATGTCTCTCTTGTTCTGACAAAAATGATAATTGGACTCATCTGGAAAATGGAGACACAGGTTGTTCCTCACCCTATTGGAACAATAATGTGAACCTGGAAAATTATGAGGAGACTGTATCACTGAGTACAGTAAGTACTGTTAGGAAATAGTTTATAATGGGCAATAAAATGCATAGCAAGGATACAGGGTTACTTGAAATTACTCTTAAACTTCTTCAAGTTACTGCCAAAACACTTTAAAGAAGAAGTATTACAGGGTATCTCTCTCTCTCTCTCTCTCTCTCTCTCTATATATATATATATATATATATATATATATATACACATAATGTATTATATATTATATATAATTGTTATTATATATAATATATTATATATTATAATATATTATATGTTATAATTAGCATATATTATAATATATATTACATAATGTATGTTAGTATATATAAATATATATTATTTATTATTATTATCTTTAGCATTTAGAGAATGCAAATTAAAACTACACTAAGAATCCAATCCACTTCAATCAGAAGAGTACTTATCAATAAATAAAATCAATAAATATCAATAAAATCAATAAAAAGAGAAGGAAATTTAAAAAAATGTTCATTGGCTGGGCATGGTGGCACAAACCAGTAATCCCAGTGATTCTGGGGGCTTAGGCCGAAGTATTATGTGTTCAATGTCAACCTCAGAAACTTAGAAAAGACCTAAGCAACTCAGTGAAACCATGTCTGTAATATAATATAAAAAAGGACTGGGGATATGGCTCAATGGCTAAGTGTACCTAGATTTCATCACCAAAAGAAAAAAAAATGTTCACTGAAACTTCAAGAAAGAAAATGCTAGCTTCTCCAAGCAGATGCATCCTTAGGCCTGTTAAGGTTAAGGGAAGGAAATGTGTATACAACTAATAAAATTGTGAATAATTTTATTTTTTTTAGTAGTTTCTATTAGCTCTCTCTCTCTCTCTCTCTCTCTCTCTCACTATATATATATATAATATTATCTTTAGCCATTAGAGAATGCAAATTAAAACTACACTAATTATCCAATCCACTTCAATTAGAACAGTAATTATCAAGTATACAAATAAAAAAGGGCTGGGGTGTGGCTCAGCAGTAGAGCACTTGCCTAGCACTGGGTTTTATCCTCAGCAACATATAAAAAATAAGTAAATAAAATAAAGATATTGTGTCCAACCACAAGTAAAACCAAAAATAATTTTTTTTAAAAAAGAATACAAATAAAAAAAAATCAATGTGAGGATGTGAAGGAAAAATAAAAATCACACATTGCTGGTGGGACTGCAAATTGGTGAAATCCCTATGGAAAGCCAGATGGAGATTCTTCAAACAATTTGGAATGGAAGCCTAATTTTACCCACTTATCTCACTCTTCAACATAAATCCAGTGGACTTAAAATCAGCATACTGTTAGTTATACAGCCACATCAATATTTATAGTAGTTCAATTCACAATATATATACTATGGAATCAACCCAGGTTCCCTCAACAGATAAATAAATAAAGAAAATATGGTATGTGATAGACAATGAAATATTACTAAGCTGTAAAAAAAAAGAATGATTTTGCCAGTAAATGTATGGATCTGGAAACTATAATGCTAAGAGAAATAAGCCAATTCCTCAAAACAAAGTTTGCATATTCTCTCTGATATGCCAATTCTAACAGACAAGAAAAAGGGAGATGAAGAATAGAAGTTTATTGGATAAGTCAAAGGGCAATGAAAGGAATAGATGGGTAGATAGGAATATGACACAGTTAAATGAATTAGACATTATATTTCATGTTTATGTGTTAACATAGCACAGTGAATCACCACATCTAATACAATCAGAAAAATGATGTTAATTAAGATAAGTTATACTGAATGAATATATAATATGCCAAAATACCTGTAATATGTTGTGCATATCTAAAAAGTTTAAAAAGCTCTTAATAAAATAGGAATAGAAATAAACTAAGTATATAATGTTTGAATAATTGCCAGAAAATATTGTCACTGCCAAGGCAGATGAGTAAATAACCTGCAGCAGATATCCTTTAGAAATGCACTAGTAACAGTAGAAATGGTGGTTCACATCTATAATTCTAGAGGCTCAGGAGACTGAAGAAAAAGGACTTTATATTTGACACCAGAATCAGCAATGTTTCTAGGCTTTAAGCAACAGTAAGACTGTCTAAAAAATAAAAAATGATAAAAATTAAAATATCTTTTTAAAATTAGAAGTTCTGGGGATGTGGCTTGGTGGTTAAGTGCCCCATGGTACAATCTCTAGTACATACATACACACACACACACACACACACACACACACACACACACACACATATCCCTTGCACATAAACCTTGAGATAAAAAATGTCAAATGATCTAATTAGGAAAAGTACTTGAAGAATGAAGATTTATGAATTTTTTTTCTTTTTCTGCTTATTTATTTATTTATTTATTCATTTTTTGGTATTAGAGAATAAACCCAGGCATGTTAAATCAGTAATGCACATCTCCAGCACTATCTATATATTTTATTTAATTTGACAGAGGGACTCACTAAGTTGGTAAGGGTATCAGTAAATAGATTAGATCCTTGCTAATTTGCTGATGTTTACTTTGATATTTGCTGTACTCCTTCCTATGTCTCCTCAGTCATTGGAATTATAGGCTTGAACTACCATGTCCAGGTTATATTTATTATTGCCTATTATTATTATTATTATTATTATTTAAATTTCACAGAAATAAAGTCAAAAGAAGCAAATTTACTTATTTATTTACATATTGTTTCTGGTTTCTCATACAAAACCTGGTTAATTGCTTGCTTGATTGATTGATTGTAGTTTTGTGTGGACAGAATACTTTTTTGTGGTTTATTTTTATGTGATTATAAAGACTATGCGCAGTTCCTCACACATGATAGGCAAGTGGTCTGCCACTGAGCTACAGCCCCAGCACCACAAACCCCCATAGAACATCTTAATGGCCACTATCTGTGCAGTATCTTTATATTTACATTTCATTAAAGTAGGAAACTTCCTTTCCCACTTTTCTGGAGAGTTTCATACTCTTCTATTTTCAAGACTTGCCTCTATATCTGTATAGAAATAAATAAAGAAAATGGAATATGTGGAACCTTTATACTTAATTTGTTCTACTTTGATTATGTAGGGCCAATAAACCCCTGCATTCAAATATGGAAAAATAAAATTAGGAAGCCTTTTCCTGAAGCCTGCTCACCTTGGAAAACTCTGCCACATGGGCAGACAGGCATCTTTTGAGTAGTTCTCATTCTCACCAGAACAAGGTGTCCTCCTGTTGTCTAAGTCAGTCCCATCACCACTGATATACAAAATGAGGAATCTGGCATGGAGGACAACAAAAACAAAAAACAAAATGAAAAAAGTAAAAAAAAAAAAAAAAAAGAAAAAACTAGAGAGTGAAGGTAAGAATGCAAGATATATAAAATGAGGGAGTGAAGACAATACTAAGAAAGAGGGGCATCCAGACTTCCAATGAATTGAAGTTGGTTGAATTTGGATGATAATGTTGGGATATATCAATTTGTTGATTAATATGTCTAACAAATTTTAAGTGTGTGAGTTTTGACTATACAGGTGAGGAAGAAAGTTTTGAAACTACTATTTATGATATTTGTGTATCTTATTTAGATTACAAGATGGCTTTTTTGTTTAGCTAGAGGCACTGAATGGACTTAGTATGTTGGGGCAAATCATCTTGCCTTTCTTGAACTGTGATGCAGTGTCAAGAGTATAGGAGGAAAAACTAAAGTGATCTTCCTACTATATCACTGAATGCAACATAATCACTCAGCACAGAATTATTTACCTGTAATCACCTAAATGTGTATGTGTGGGGAAATTCTCTCATTTAGTAGAATAGCTCTGTGTCATATGCCCACTCAGCATTCTGTAATTTCATTTAGATATGGCAGTCACTACCTGGAGAAAAAAATCATAATACATTCACAGATTAATCAGGATTCAGAAGCTGCCTAATAGTTCTGTAACTGCCACTCAGGACACTCAGCAAGGCTTCAGTCATGTTTTCCAGCAGGTTCATTCACTGCTTTGACAGCTATCACTTACTGTTCATCACATTTTTATGATTTAAATTTGATGGCATAGCCAAGTATAGTGGTGCACTTATATAATCTCAGAAACATGGAAACTGAGGGAGGAGGATCACAAGTTAAAAGCCAGCCTCAGAAATTTAGCAAAGCTCTGAGAAATTCAGTGAATCCCTGTGTCTAAATAAAATATATAATAAAATAGATTGGAAATGTGGTTCAGTTTTTAAGCACCACTGAGTTTTGTTTCAATAATCTCCCCGCAAAAAGTCAAATTTGATAATATAGAATATGTAAGCTGCAAGAAATTCTGATTTGTGAGGTTTCAGTTGTGGTTCAGTAGTAGAGTGTTTGACTGGTATGTATAAAGCATTGATTTCATTCTCAGCATCACATAAAATGAATAAGATAAAATAATTTGTTCAGCTACAACTAAAGATACTTTTTGAAAGTCTGGTTATATATTGGAGAGAGAGAGAGAGAGAGAGAGAGAGAGAGAGAGAGAGAGAGAGAGAGAGAGAGAGATTTCTTTTGCAATTTGTGGTGTTATAAGCCCAATTTCTTAAGTGTGAGTGTGTGAAAATAGTCTAGTGTCAAAGTAGTGTCAAGGCCATACTGCCGCTAAAGGCTCTAAGAAAGAATCATTCTTTGTAGCTTTGCAAATATGATGGCTTTAGGTTTTCTTTAGTTTGTGGCCACAAAAGCTAAAAAAATAGAGCACTGACACTCTATCTTTTAGTCACAGGCAACAACATTCTCAATAGGACCCCTAAAGCTCAATAATAATGCCAAGGCTTAATACATGAGACTACATAAAATTAAAAAGCTTCTGCACAGGAAAGCAAACAATTAGGAATGTGATGATAGAACTCACAGCATTGGTAAAAAAATATTTGCTAGCTAATCTTTTGTTTCTATATCTAGAGTATTTAAAGACCCAATAAACTTTACACAAAACATTAAGTAACCCATTAAAAATGAGCAAATTAACTAAACTAACACTTCTCATAAGAATAAAGACAAATGGTTAGGGGCTGGAATTGTGGCTCAGTGGTAGAGTGCACACCTAGCATAGGTGAGGCACTGGGTTTCATTATTAGCAGCACATAATAAATAAATAAAGATATTTGTAAATAAGTAAACAAACAAAAAGTTCAAAATTATCATCATTGAACTGAGTTTACAAGCTATTCTGAGTACACAAAATCTGACTACTTCAATAACTTAAGAAAATTGTGGAAAAAAGCACAAAATGTAGAATAATCTTTTCAAAATATGCAGATGTCACAGTGATCATAGGGGTCCATGGAAAAAAATGAGCCACTGAAATTTTTTATTCCTATACAGGGGAAAAACAAGGGGAGATTCCATGAAACATTTTATCCAAAAAAGGTCAGAAGTACTATAAAGGAAAAAGAGGCATCTCCACTCCAGTTGAGTAACACCCACTCCCAGAGCTGTACCTTTCTATCCAAAAAGAGGCAAGTGCACTTGCATTGTAATAGGTACAATATCAGTCCAGCACATCTTTACTCGGGTCTTCAAGGTGTGTGCATGGCTCCTTTCTAGAGTGGCCCCTGACACAACATAATTAAGAATAAGGACAATGAAAATAAAAAGTTTAGCATGATTTCATTTTATACCAGACAGAATGGCACTCATAAATGATAAATATAATGATAAATACTGTGGAGAAAAAGAGACACTTATACATTTTTAGAGATACTGTAAATTTGAATAACCACTATGAAATCAGTATGGAGGTTCCTCAAGAATACTAGTTGTGAAATTATTATATGACTCAGCTATACTTCCCATCAGTATTTATTCTGAAGAATGTTATTTTACTATACATATCCATGTTTAAAATACATACATATCAGTATAATTCACAATACTCAGACTATGAAATCAGACTTTATGTCCAACTATGGATGAAAAAAATAAGAAAAAATGTGCTGTATATACACTATGGAATTTTATTTAACCATAAAGAAAAAAATATGACATTTGCAGGAAAATCAATGGTACTAGAGACCATCATGTTAAGCAAAGTAAGGGTCATTTGTTTTCTTTCATATATGGAAGCAAGGGAGCAAAAAAATAAAATAAAAGGTGAGGGTGGATTGCTTGAAAATCAAAAGGAGATCAGTCAAGAAAAGGGAACAAGGAGTGGGAGGTGGGGGGTTCTAGGGAGTCAAATTGAAAAAAATCTATTGTGTGTAATTCTGAATATTTTACATCAAATCTCAATATTATGTACAACTATAATACACTAATAAAATATAAAAAATAAAGTACTGAAAAAATGATTATGAAATATTCTTCAATAAGGTATTTCTTCCAAACAATGATTTAGGTAAGTCAGATCTTTTCCCAGAATAAGTGAGATGATTCCTTAGGTCTGCAGATTGAAAAAGATGGTAAATCTGCCACAAATGTGAGATGAGATAAGATGTTAGACGACATTACCTTTGATATCCTGAGCAGAGAAAAATTCAGAAATCACCAAGCCAAAAATCAATTTTAGGTAGAAAGTAAAGAGGCACATTCAGAGAGTTTAACTATGTCATTTACTATACCCCTGTTATCATCTCCTAGAATTGTAGAACCATGCATCAACCTCACTAATTTATTATTTGCATGTTATCATTTTATTTCACCAACAATTCTTCTGGGCCACTAAGTTTATCCTCACATTTGTGCAAATATATATATATTTCTTTCTTTGTGTATATGTAGGTGTTCTTTCCACATTTCTACGATTTTGTTCTGAAAGTTTTTATAATATCATTTCCCTTAAATTCACTTTTGTCACTTGAAGCCAGTGTCTAAATGCTCCATTTCATGTGGTTGAAAAAGATGAGGAAATAGCAAAGCCCATCTCATTTGACTAATTATACATTAAAAATTAAAACCAATCTCAGTTCTACTAGAGGACTTATTTTTCACTCACCTTCTCATATACGGTGTTTCAGAGATTCTAAAATATATAGATTTGTGGTGCTGAATCATCTGGATAACACTCCAGGTTGAAAAGTTGTATGTCTGCTTTGATTGAATGTACTTTATTGGTCCTGAATATTGTCATGTTCCTCCCTGCAAAGAGTTTGGGAATGTGGATATTATATAGAATGCCTAGAATCATCATTTTCATCACAATTCATAAGACTAATTTTTTAAGACTTATTCTCATTTTGAAAACAAGGGAAATTTACCAGCCCTATGCAGGTGAGGAAATAATTCCCCATTTAAAAAAAGTAGCCATTAATTAAACTGGTTTTTAAAAGATATTGAGCAGTAATATATTAGTGCATTATAGAACCAAAAAAAAAACCAAAAAGAGTGAGGTGAACTAAACTTCAACTATAACAGAGTTGACTGATTATTTTAAAGAAGGTACAAAACAGAATATGACCAGAAACTCAATAGTGTTAAAGAGGTAACAATTTTAAATAGGATGTGTGTTGGTCAATGGGAAACTCATCTGGGTTAATTAACTGCTACTTTGGTCATTTAGGCTCCTGCTCTCTACTAAATGGAAAAGAGACATGTGTCCTATCTTATGGTATTCATGGTAAAAAAAAACACAGAAATTTCTACACAGTCTTCAGTTTACTCAAATATTCATTTTAATGGCTGTTTGAGTCAAACCTACATTATAGAGCTACATGAACAATATAAGGGTTTTTCTGGTTTTTATTTTTGTTTTTGTTTTAATTAAGTCTTTATAGGCCACAGCTAAAACCTATTAAAAATCAGGCTTAGAGGAGCCAGGCTATAATTGCATAAAAAAGAGAAAATTTCTAAATCACAGGATACATGACACATATACAATTGAGCATACAAAGAGGCAACCAAAAGCCTATATTCATCATAAATTGGTGATGTTTTTAATGGGGTTCCTCTCAATTTGGAATCAAAAAGGGAGCTATACTGATACCTAATTTATTACTCTTTCCTTCTCATCTTGAAGACAAAGCATCTACTAATTCTGCTCAATGGAAGTTCACTTCTTTCCAAATCAACAAACTTTAGGGTCACATTATGAGAAAGAATAGTAGGAACAAACAAGTTGGGGTTTAAGCATATGTAAAAGAGCCCAATAACCCAAGAATAATGAGGAGATCCAGAAAATAACTTAAATATCTCCTGCAAGTTTCTGGGACCATCTTATATTTTGTGGATCCATAGGGTCTCATGTAATCACATATTTGTAAGGCATCCAGGGAGAAAGGTGGGAGTTTTTAGTTTTTAAGATAGGCTTTAAGAGAGTTATGGTGAAGATTTGTGAGAAAAAATACATTTGGAAAAAATTATTACAAATATCATGCTATGACGGGAGTGAATATTTTCTGTTAGACATTTGGTTTTACCCTACTTTCCACTTGATTCTCAGGTACCTGAGTCTTCTCAGCCCATCATCTCATTGTTGACTTTATATCTGGTGGTAATATGAGCACCAATAATTTGATTTGAATAATATATAAAGGAATATTTATGTTGAGATCTTTATTCCTGGCCTGGTATCATGAAGTAGTGGACAATTGCAGTAAAACACACACACACACACACACACACACACACACACACATAATACATAAAGGCACAAAAATTTAATTGTTCTTAAAATCAATATTTTATTTCCTAATAGGAAAAGTGTGTAAGTACATAAATTATAAATTAGAGGCAACTTATTGAAAACTTTTCACAGGTAAAATAAGGAAGAATAATGTGAAACTTTTAAATACTTATGAAATTATCCAATAGTAAGAAACTCATTTTTGTTATATTTAACTAAATACCTAACACATAAAAAAATTAAAAAAATAAACTTATTTTTACAATATGTGATGGTGTTTGATATATTATTTCAAACTATATTTCAATTAATTATAAGTAAATTCACCAAGTTTTATTGAATTTACTCTCCCTATAATGTTAAAAATATTTACATAGAAGACAAATCAACAAAATTTCCAGACACTACCTTTTCCATTCCCCCCTGGCACAGAACATGATGCTGAGATCCTTAAGCTATCCCAGCTTCTCCTCTGGAATATATAGGGAATAGCTCTGTGGAATTTTTGTTTCATACACATTCCCATTTGGGTAACATACAAAGGATTTCCAAATATATAATGTTTAAATCCTGTGGAAGATTTTAATGATGCTGCCCTGGAAGTGACTCACATTTTCAAGATAAATTTACATTTGATTCATATGAGAACTCAATTCTAAGGCCAATCATATTTTGGAGTTCTCCCACTACAAGGAGTTATCTCTTCTATTTTAGGTTTTTATCTATCAACATTATAATAACATGTTTGCTGAATATTTTTTCTCAGCATTTATTAGGTATTTCTACTTTGCTCTTTGTGTAACATTTCCTCAGGAAATGAGAATCTTCACATTTGAATCAAAAACCCCACAGGAAGAATCTGTGAATGTCATTTACTGAGTCTGTAGACTGTTTGTTTTTTATTGTTGTATTGGTTTTTTGTTGTTATTGTTGTTTTGGTACTGGGAATAGAACTCAGGGGCACTTAGCAATATTTTGCATTTTATTTGGAGACAGGGTCTCACGGAGTTGCTTAGGGCCTCATCATTTTTGAGGCTGGCTTTGAATTTGCAATCCTCCTGTTTCAGCCTTCCCAGCCATTGAGAGAACAGATTTGCACCACTTTACCTGGAAACACATTCTTTTGATAAGTAATTATTATTGGTGGAAAACATGCTAAGCTCTAAGAATGTCATTTTTAATTTCTAAATTAAAATAAGTACTCATACTTTACTAAACTTGCAAAAGTACAATGAAGTGTGTATATGCAAGTCCTGATATGGTAGAAATGTGATGTAAAATGTAGTTTTTGCTGTTTTAAATCATTACCAATATTCCAAACAGAGCTGCTGGGTCAAACAAATGTCTCTTGGGAATATATACATATATATTCCCAACACAAGTAACTGTACCCACCATTAATTTGAGTGATTTGAGAGGCTGAGCCAGAAGGATTACAAGTTCAAAACCAGACTTAGCTACTTAGTGAAGCCCTAAGAAACTTCGTGACACCCTATCTGTAAATAAAAAATAAAAAGAGTTGGGGATTTAACTCAGTGGTAAAGTATGTCTGAATTTTATCTCTTGTGCCAAAAAAATTTAAAATAAAATAAAATAAACAAACAAAACATATGATCTCTATAATCTCATCTTAATCAGAAAATCAATAGATTCAAATTCAAAAAATTAGTTTTGCAGACAAAAATTATTGTGTTACTGGAAAAATCTTCTTACATTGATTATGAAAATTAAATAAAACATAAAAACAAGTACTATGAACTCATGTTGAACTTTATCAGAATTAGAATAATGTAGACCAAATAATGTAATTATGACTATATGAATGTAAGACATAGAAAGAGATAATGTTTGTATCACCTATTTCTAGTAAAAGTGTTGAAGTGAAGAATACTGGAGATAGTACATATGGCTAAGAAATAAAATATCAACAAAGAAATACAACAGTCAAAATATTTTTCAATAGGAAGTGTGCTGATGCACACCTCTAATCCCAGCAGCTGGGGAGGTTGAGACAGAAGCATCATGAGTTCAATGGCATCCTCAACAAAATAGTGAGAAAATAAAAAACTCAGTGAGACGCTGCCTCTCAATAAATATACCAAAAAAATAGATATGGAAATGTTGCTCCGTGGTTTAGTGGCTCTGAGATCAATCCCAGGTACCTCAGTCCCACAAAAAGAGAGGTTTTAAAAAGCACTTAACAGGGAGAAAACATTGCAAAAAAAATGAGTAAATATATGTATATACATGTATGTCAATATGATGAGAGATAAGTTAACATTCACAATGCAGAGAGTATTGTATACTCAGCAGAATGTTAAAATCAATGACAATAAAGGCATACACATATTAATAAAGATCTAACAATTAGAAAATATTAAATGACTGGAATTATCAAACACTGTTTGTGGCCACACAACTTTATAAAGCTACTTTGAAAAATGGTTTGGCACTATCTATTCAGGCATGCCCTATGAACCACCAATTCTGCTTCTGGGAAAAACAGACATGCACCAATAAGATTCTACACAAATTTTTTACTAGGCCCCTTACCCTCATTTAAAGCTGAGCTTAAAAAGCAAACATAAAAACTTAATTAGATTTCTAAAAGTATCTAAATTTCATTAGCAAATTGGGAGAATCTTCATAGTTTAGAAAAGGCAAATTTTACAAAAAAAGAAAAAGAAGAGAGAGAGAGGGGAGAGAGAGAGAGAGAGAGAGAGAGAGAGAGAGAGAGAGAGAGAATATAGCAAATCCTGTAGCAAACTCTTAAAATGTGTGTGTGTGTGTTTGTGTGTGTGTGTATATTAATACAAAGACTTTCTAAAAATATGTAACTGTAAGTATGCCACAAATACAATTTAAAATTCCAATGTTAGGGATAGAGATTGAAAAATACACTATCTTTTCTTATAAGTTGTGTCTGTTGTTTGTTTTCAGGAGTAAGAAGGCCATAGAGGAATGAGGGCCTTCATACAAGAACCAATTGCTTCACCCAAAACCACAAACTCTATTGCAGCAGAATTCCATTGAAGAGTAAATCTTTTTTTTTTCTGTAAAGGAAAAAAGTTGAAATTGCACATAATTAAAAAGAAAGTCTCTATATTATTATGCATCATTTAATGTTACCCATAAAGACACAAAATATTAAATAACTCATTTTCCCACTTGAGAAATAGGCTTCATCAAACAAACTAGAGCATTATGTATTAACGAATAATAGAAAAAATCATCTCTCCACTTTCTACCCTGTAAAGACTTAAAACAATGGTAAAATGGTTTTAGAGAATGCCCATGAATTTGGTTATCAATTAAGAATACAACCCAAGGGATAATTTGTGAGTGCCATCTGGCATCCAGGCAGCCTTATCAACAAAAATAAAACTTGTTGAGATTATCCAAATTTAAAATTCACATACAGTTTTACATCTGGTTTGAATTAATTTTTTCTTGGTACTGGCTTCCATGTAATAAAATAATTGTCTGCAGGTTTTATAAAAAAGACACATCTTTGGAAATTAAAATGTTCAATATTCAAGTTGAAAACCACAAAAAGAATTCCTTTATCAAAAAAGTTAGTTGTGAGACAGAATTCATTTGCATTAAACTCTAAAACTGACAGCTCAGTCAGAACAATTCTGTTTGAAACTCTCATTCCAAGTATCTGCCACAAAAGGGTACACAGTCTATTATGTCATAAGTTCTGAAATCCAAAAGATTTATAAACATAGTTAAAGATGGAAACAGGATCCAGAATCTAGAAAAACCTCTAATTCACCCCTAATTCAGCTTGCTCAGTCTAATGATAGTTTTAAGAAGCTGTTAACTGGTACACTGAAATTTCTTTTCAAAAGCAGTGTCTGTATCATAGCCCATGTTATTTTCAGGCATTTTCCTGTAGAACAAGTGACATCTTAAATTTGCATGTTCAAATAGTGTACTTACTCCTGATACCTACCAAAAGGAGGGACTGTATATAGAGAAAGATTTCCTGTCCCCTAAAATGTTTTGATCACTGCAAAAACTGCTGATTACTGTGTCCTGTCAATGTCAAATCTCAGGGATTCTTACAAGCAATTCAAAGGGAGATATGGAAGGGTGGGTTAGTTCTTATTATAGCCAGTCTGCTTTCTGAAGAAGATATCTTGCAGATAACCTGATATTAGATATCCCCTCAGGGACCCTTTACATCTAATAATCCTACCAAAAGTCCATTTTAATATAAAATATGAATCCAATATGTTTCCAAACATATTCAAAAGGCATTAAAATGTGAACTGTCTCATATTGTGAAGTATTTTCTTTTAAACATAAACCTTTTATTTCCCAAAACTAAATTCCAAAAAATGATAAGTGCTACAAGTTTTATACTATGAAGGACAAAAGCAAAGTCATCTGTTTTCCTCCCCGATTTTGGTCTTCTCCCCTTTCCCACTCTACATCCTGCAGACCATTTGTAGGTCTTGGTTGTTAAAATTTATTTGTACAGTAGTCTTATAATGCCCTGAATGCTGAAAAAGTTATCCTTTAACATTGCTTGGCTTAAATTTATACACTGCTCTTAGGAAGAAAACCCAAAAGCCTTTTTAATTACAGATGTATTGCAGAAAATTTTCCCCTCAAAGTTCTGATGCTGTGAAATATCAACTCCCTGAGATCACAGAAAGAAAATGACTTACATTCTTGGAAAATGAAGCCACTAGCAGTTTTCTCAGACAGCATTTTCTAATCCCCAAACTACACTCTGTGGCAACTGGGAGTATTTCATACAAAAAGTATATTTAAATAGATGCTTATGAAACCAATAAACAAATATCACAGGGTTCTTGATGATAAGGGAAGGAATCACACATAGAAAATAAAGCAAGGAATTTTTTCCTCTACATTCAGAAGTGCTAGAGCACAGACTTGAAGTCAAAATGAACCTGAGAACTGTAAATTTGTCATCCCTGCTGTGGGTAATGCTCACCTCCTGAGAAAAATGCTGGCAAAACTGATTCTTTGCTAAAATAAAATAAAAACAAAAATTAAAAGGGTAGAAGGGAGTCAATGATCTAATATTTCTTTAGGCACTAGGTACAAAACTGTATGGTGCCAAATTTTGCAAGCTTTTATATCAAGTTTAAAATATACTAGTTTTGAACATTTTCCATCTCTTCATATCTTTTAGAAAATGCCCCTCTGTTAGATTCTGCCATCCCGAGACTGGAGGTGTTGTTTTCATCCTTTTGACCTCCCACAGGTGGCCCCAGGTGGCCCTACATGACAGTGCCTGACTGGCCAGCACAGAGGATAAACTGGGGGGCTTCTTTGCTGTCACCAGGCCTACAGGCTATAAATTCCTCACAAAACCCACATTCTGCTGGCTGTACGCAACTCACATGTCCCCTGAGATCCCTTCAGGCCCATAGGAGCTCCATACTGGAGTCGGTTTCCCCAATGAGGCACTTTCAGTGTCCGTGTAGCAGACGCTGTGCTCTGGTCCTTTCTGGAAGCTGGGCAGCCCCGCCTCCAAGGCACAAAGCAGGTGGCACCGCACAGCCCCCAGGAATGTGGGCTCAGACACTAGTCCCTTCATAGTGATGAAGAGCGACAGGTAAGAGCCCTAGATCAGAGCATCAGAGACACCACCAAGCCCTGGAACCTGCAGAGCACAGCAATCTGGGAGACGAGTCCTGGTGCATGGAGATTGGAGCGCAGCCCACAGTTACTACAGGCCTCCGCCCTCGCTGCAGAGGTGGCCCAGGAGCTCCGGCCTCCCTCCTGCCAGGCTCTGCTGCCCTGGGGCCTGTTTTCCCGCCCCGGTGTGGGCAAGCACCGACTCCCGAGGAAACTTGCTCTCCTGATGTTTAATCCTAGACCAGATGAGCTACAGGTAAAAGAAAAACCGAGAGGGGAACACTGCCTTCGCAGGGACTGGGGACCTCGAGAAACTCTCCAGAAACCTGTCCAGTCCGGCTGACAGAAAACCCAGCTGGCACTGGGGTGCGGTTCCCAGGAAGGTAGTGGACTAGGGGGCCCCAGGCCCTGGGGTCCTTTTCTTCCCTCTAGAAAGTCCTGAGCGCCAGGAACCAGACCCTCCTCAGCTGTGGACTTCATCCTGCTGGCAGCCCCTGCCCGCTCCTTCCTGAGTCTCTCTTAATGATAAGTCTTCTCTGGATTATGTGACTTATTGCACCACGGAAACTTGATAATGCTTAATAAATTTAAGCAAAATTTAAAGACAACTACTTGTTTTCTAAACTTAAATGAATTCTGTATTTTACTGACACTCATATACATCAAGATGTAATATATAGATAATAACTTTACTATACTCTCACATTTATTATGTTTCATTGTTATATAAGGCATACATTTTTGACAAAATCTGTTCAATGTTCACTAGTATGAGTTTTCAGATGTTCAATGAATTTAAAATTTAAATACATTTCGAAATATTATTTAACTTTTTAGAGTTTCTGGGCACAATGAATTCTCCAAAAATAAGCAGTGTTTAAGAAACATGTAGCATTTTTTTTCCATTTGTATTTTCTCTCACCAGTATGTATCCACAGGTGCTGAGTATTGCTGAATAAATGTTAGAGGCATTGTCATATTGTCAATTTTCACATTTCAGAATGTTCTCTACGCTATGGTTATTGAGGTGAGGATTAAATGTTGTCCCTTTCTGAGAGTAATGGTACAATGGTCTCATTTGTAGAGCTTCTCTCCAGTACGTTTTCTCTGATGCCTAGTAATATATGATATATAATTTAAAATGTTTATACATTCTCTACATTTAGATGTCTTCTTTCCAGAATAAGTAGCCTAGTGGTGAAAAGAATTGATTACTTATTAAAAGCTTTGCTGCATTGTTTCAATTTGAAGGGGTTCTTTTCTGTATAAATTCTGTTGTTAATAAGGTTTAGTCTTTCTTTTTTTAATGCTTATTTTTTAGTTGTATTTGGACACAATACCTTAATTTCACTTATGTATTTTTATGTGGTGCTGAGGATCGAACCCAGGATATCAAATATGCAAGGCTAGCACTCTACCAAGGAGCCACAACCCCAGCCCCAAGGTTTAGTCTTTCTTTAAAAGTATTATTACTTTATTCACATTTCAAATTCATCAGGATGTCTTCTGCTGTGGTGAAAAGTTTTATTTTTTATTAAAAGCTTTTTCACATTATTCACTTTTGTAGGGCTAATCTCAAGTGTGAGTTCTGTTGTGGCGGATAAGACCTTTTTTATTGCTAAAAGCTGTGCCACATTCCTTATATTTTTAAGGTTTATCTCCAGTGTAAATTCTCCTGTGGCAAATAAGGTGTAATATTTGAGTAAAAACTTTGTCACATACATTGCATTTGTGGGGATTCTCTCCAGTGTGAGTTCTGTGGTGGCAAATAAGGTGTGATATTTGACTGAACGCATTGCCACATTGTTTACATTTGTAAGGCTTCTACCTAGTGTGAGTTCTTCTGTGGAAAATAAAGCCTGATTTTGAGTAAAAGCTTTGCCACATTCTTTGCATTTGTAGGGCTTCTCTCCAGTGAGTTCTGCTGTGGTGAAGAAGGTCGATTTTTGACCAAAAGCTTTGCCATATTCTTTACATTTGTAGGGCATCTCTCCACTGTGATTTCTGCTCTGGCGAATAAGGTTTGATGTGTCACCAAAAGCTTTGCCACATTCTGTTCATTTGTAGGGCTTCTCTCCAAAATGAGTTCTGCTGAGGTAAATAAGGTCTGATTTTTGACCAAAAGCTTTGCCACAATCTTTACAATTGTAGGGCTTTTCTCCAATGTGAGTTCTCCTGTGCCAAATTAGGAGTGATTTTTGACCAAAAGCTTTGCCACATTCTTTACAATTTTAGGGCTTCTCTCCAGTGTGAGTTCTGATATGGCAAGTAAGGTATGAATTTCAACAAAAGCTTTGCCACAATCTTTACATTTGTAGGGCTTCTCTCCAGTGTGAGTTCTCCTGTGGCGAATAAGGTGTAATTTTTCACCAAAAGCTTTGCCACATTCTTTACATTTGTAGGGCTTCTCTACAGTGTGTGTTCTACTGAGGCAAATAAGGTGTGATTTGTTACCAAAATCTTTGCCACAATCTTTACATTTGTAGGGCTTCTCTCCAGTGTGAGTTCTTCTGTGCCAAATAAGGTTTGATTTTTTGACCATAAGCTTTGCCACAATCTTTACATTTGTAGGGCTTCTCTCCAGTGTGAGTTCTGCTGTGGTAAATAAGGTGTGATTTTTTACCAAAAGGTTTGCCACAATCTTTACATTTGTAAGGCTTCTCTCCAGTGTGTGTTCTGCTGTGGTAAATAAGGTGTGATTTTTTACCAAAAGCTTTGCCACAAACTTTACATTTGTAGGGCTTCTCTCCAGTGTGAGTTCTACTGTGGTAAATAAGGACCGATTTGTGACCAAAAGCTTTGCCACAATCTTTACATTTGTAAGGCTTCTCTCCAGTGTGAGTTCTCCTGTGGCAAATAAGGTGTGATTTTTGACCAAAAGCTTTGCCACATTCTTTACATTTGTAGGGCTTCTCTCCAGTGTGTGTTCTGCTGTGGCGAATAAGGTGTGATTTTTGACCAAAAGCTTTGCCACAATCTTTACATTTGTAGGGCTTCTCTACAGTGTGAGTTTTGCTGTGGTAAATAAGGTCTGATTTTTGACCAAAAGCTTTGCCACAATCCTTACATTTGTAGGGCATCTCTCCAGTGTGAGTTCTTCTGTGGTAAATAAGGTGTGATTTTTTACCAAAAGCTTTGGCACATTCTTTACATTTGTAGGGCTTCTCTCCAGTGTGAGTTCTGCTGTGCCGAATAAGGTTTGATTTGTGACCAAAAGCTTTGCCACAATCTTTACATTTGTAGGGCTTCTCTCCAGTGTGGGTTCCTGTGTGGTAAATAAGATTTTTTTTTTACTAATAGCCTTGCAACATTCTTTATATTCATAGGGATTCTCTCCAGTATACATTTTCTGGTGATGAACAAGGCCTGATTTTTTATATGATTTCTGGTGTTCACTCTCACTTGTACTTTTCCATATTTTCTTTTGTGGTAAATAGGCAAGATCACAACTTCCATATTTTGAACTTATCACTTCATGTAATATATGTTTTAAGCCCTTTTCTGCTGAATATTCTTGGATATGATTAGGAGTCATGGCTGAAATAAACAGAAATAAAAAACAATGCCCATTAGACTGGGATAAATATATTTTTTATACATAACATGAAATTAAGGTAAAATAAGTACATGAGGAGTGTAGCAGATTAGTAAGTCCAAAGTCACCATAAATCCAAAAAATATATTAGTTCAATAAAAATGTACAGAAAAAATTACCTGGACAATAATTCTTGTAGAGACCACAGTATCCAAGAGGAGTACATCATTAAGAAGAGTAATATAATAAAGTTTAGAAAAGAATCATTAACAGCCTTTTGTCTTTCATAAGATAGTATTGGGAATTTAGAAAATAGCTACCAGCTCTCTTCACTGTCAGTAGAATAAGAGAAATGTAAAACATATACAAACATTTCTGGCTTTTTCAAAGAGTGTCTAAAAATGGTTTTTGTCTACCATGACATAGAGACATGAAAATAACTAGTAGATTTTGAATGATAATACCATAAATATTCAACAAGTGTAAAGCGGCAATGAACTCTTAAAAAGAAATATGAACAAAAAATTTACTAAGAAATATACACATATATGTCTATAAAGTTTTTTTGTAAAAACATTTTAAAAGACTAAAAAAACCTTGCATAGCCTATGGCCATAATATTTGGATGAATTCAACACATGACAATGAAGTATAATAAATTGATTTTCATATTTTTACATTCATGTGATATGAAAATTTCCTTTATTTACAAATACAACTTTGTTTATTTATAAATATATCATGATATTTTATACTATATATACAAGGTAAAATGACTAAATAGAATGAATTAACAATCATTATTTCTTATAATTATCAATTTTGTTCTTACAACGTATTGTATTCCTTCTACTAGTATTTATGAAAAACATAATGCACTCAGTATGTGGTAAAATAAAACTCTTGACCCTATTATGCTCAATAAAATAAAAATATGGAGACTTTTACTATAATATAAACACTACACAAAACACAGTACCTGGTGAGAAAATTTTGCTCACTAAATTTCTAACTTCCATATGTGAATCAAATGCTACTATAACTTCATATCTGCATTCCACCATTCACTTAATTCAAAGTCCTGCATATATTTCTTATAACACTTTAAGGGACAAAATATTCTATCACTAAATAATAATAGTATATAAGTACATATTTTTAAACATTTGACATTGATGGGCACACACATTGAGTCCCTAGCTTTAATATTGAGAAAAATGTTGGCACTAAAGAGAAAAGCAGAGATATCTCTTCAATTTTCTGATTTAATTGTTTATGGATACATATTTAGTACTGGCAATTCTGGAACTTTAGGTCATCCATCTTTTAATGTTTCATGTGTAATGCTTGAGATTACCCCAAAATTCTATATCACAAACTACAACACAAGTCTTTTTAAGATTCTTTGAGCAATGCAGTTTCTAAATTTCTGTGACTTCTCTCAAACATGACGTACTTTTGCATGACCTCCCAATTAGCAAATATTACAAGGATGCTGCACTGTTTTGCCTATTTTATTTTATTTAAAATTTTTATACTTTTTCCCCCAAAATGGAGTATATAATCTACTGATGGCTCCTTTAATGAACAAATAAAAATTAGTACACAAATATAAGCAAAGAGAAGCATGGCTAAATTCAAGTGATAAAAAACAAAAATAAAACATTAAGATTTTAACATTAGGATACTGACAGTTATGAATTACTCAAAGAACACTAAATATCTATTTTAAAAAAAATATCTATTTTAAAAAAGTTTAGAGAGTGAAATTGAAAAATATTAACATCAATTGGCACAATGTTTATGTGAATAATTTTTTAAGAAAAAATGAGAGGGGCATTTCTAGTGTGCAAATCTGAAATTCTACAAATATGGGAGAGGCTTATCAAGTAGTACCAAGTTTAAGACAAGTCTAAGCAACTTGTAAAATAGTGTAAAAATTAAAAATCAATAGGATACATAAAAAGAAGTGGGATATGGATATATATATATATATATGGAGATATATATATATACACACACACACACACACACACACTGTATTTTCTGTAGGGTTGATATTATATTCAAAGACTCTCTCTCTCTCTCTATATATATATATATATATATTATATATATATATATAAAGGAATCCAAGAATGCCACAATAAAAAAAACAATGATCAAGAAATTAAATCACGGGCTGGGGATGTGGCTCAAGCGGTAGTGCACTCGCCTGGCATGCGTGCAGCCCGGGTTCGATCCTCAGAACCACATACCAACAAAGATGTTGTGTCCGCCGAGAACTAAAAAATAAATATTAAGAAAATTAAAAAAAAAAGAAATTAAATCACTAATCAAATTAAAAATATTAAAAAGTACAAAGTAGATGTATAATGATTTATTTACTTCAAAATATTTATGATTACTAATGCATTATTGCAAAACACAAAACAAAAGAAAAAAATTGAATAACAGAATTGAATCTAAAATAGAAAATGTCAAGTAAGTTCCAGCAGAGAGCATGGAAAGAAACCAAGCATGATCTGCTACTAGAGGCCCTATTTGTTTAAAGATGGATAATGCTCCTGCCTTTAAATCTTATCCTTTTTCACAATTTTTAATCAATGAGATATAGTTTTAAATCATGAAATTTTTCATAATTCTTTTGGATAAGCTTTTGTTGAGTGAGCAAATTGTATCCTAATACTTGCCTTTTAAAACAGAAACAAAGATCTGGCCTCTATTATATTAATATGCATTAAATACTGTTTTATTTACAGTTAATGTGCTCAATGTACAACATAAAGTTAATACTCAAAATTGGTCATCTGCATTGAATAGACATTTGATTCTCAAACAGCCATTACCAATTAAATTATGTAATATATGAGGTTCCACCTGACCAGCATGACAAGCTCCTATGCCTTTGCTCACGTGGAGAAAAGCATAGACTGCTTCACTTATGCCAACATGTCCTGTTTTGACTCTAGCTTCATGCTTGAAAAATAGCAACTACAAATGTACATCAGTGACTTCACAAGCTGATTTCTAAGTTTCATTTACCCTAGAAGATAAAAGTTAATGCAAACAAGAGAATAATCATTCTTCTCAAAAGAGGAGAAACATTAAAAGAGGACCCCAAGATACTTAAATTCTAGTTACTTGTTGAGATATAAAACCATTAACAGCCTCAGCTCAAGAGGTGTTGGCTAAAATGGGGTTAGAATGTACTCTAGATAACTTTGTTACTGCTTTGATTGCTAAACTCACACAAAACTCTGTAAATGCTTTGTTCTTAACAACAATTTTGCTCTGTTTTTGTACACCAGCTCTGGGAAATTCAGTACTGCCAGATCCTGGACTTCATAAACCCATTACAATATCTTGACTCACTTGCATAAAATTGTTATACACCTGCAAAAATGTCTCATGATATTCATTGTTGTCTTAGCAGAATAATGTGTCCTTACCATCCAAATAGTATTTAATAGGTCAAAGGCCTGTGCAATTTATTCATAAAAGATCTATTCCTCTTGATAAAAACTGTGATGATTCAGTGAAGCTTCTCTCTAAGGCAGAATTTAACGCTATGACATTCTCCTTGCTTGGTTTACCTGGACTAGCTCTACGGGCTTATAAAACTACTATGAAACTCGCCTATGCTATCATAAACAGTATTAGTCATGCCTCCATGGATGTAAATTTTCTTAATAAAGAACAAAAACAACATTGTCAAGTCATAGTTGACAATTATGCTGCAATTGATTGTCTGTGATTGTAACATCATAAAGGATATTAGATGTTTAATACCATGAGTTCCTTTAATTTAAGTTATAATAGTAATTTTATTACAAAAGACTTAGTTTAGGGATTCCAACATGGCGGCGGGCGCGGAGAGATCAAGTCTCTGACCTCTTCAGCTGTGCAGGCATAGGGAGTCGTAAACAGCCTAAATCTGTTTGCTCAGGATCACTAGGCAATGCTGAGCTGACGTGGATCTGGGGTGAACAGTCTGGGCCTCTCAGAACACACACCGAGCCCGGATCAGCTGAATTCATGCTCCCATTCGCCTGCTTCCCGCAGACAAACAGCTGCGACTCAACACTAACCCATTCCGCTGAAACAACTGGTCAGCCCTTCTGACCAACCAAGCCTTCATAGGTAGCGGCCACAGGTTTGAAATGGGGCTTGGGAGAGACAGTAAGGACCCACCCGTAGCATTGGTCACCCAGCAAAGGGAAACAAACTGTCGCCATTTTCAAGAGATACCACCATGGCAGAGAACTGACGTCATCAGACTGCGGTGGAAGAGATAACTTCATTAAATCCTGCGGCTACAGGTGTGTAATCCCCTAACCTTCCCTCTCCACACATCGGGGAAACCTTAAGGGCCCCTCCCAGCTCTCCCATAAGCGCGGTAGCCAGACCGAGGGAATTAGAGGTGGCGCGGGACCCGCAGCGTGGAACTACTACTCCCACCAGTGCTGACAGCTGAGGTCTCTTGCACCAGCTACCGGGGGCGTGGCTACCGGAGGGGCAGTAAAATTTGCTGAGGATTCTCAGCCCCAAGCTCTGCAAACTTAGGGTCTGAGGGAATGACAAACTGAAAGAGTGTGCCCAGTCATTCATGACAACAGGGCTCCCGAGAGCAGCAGACCTGGCGTGTACCCAGTATTGTGGTGAGCGGCACCTGTGAGAGGGGCCTGGCTAGAGGAAAAGTGGGGAAGTGACTAGACACAAGAGGAGGCCCTAGGCACGCAGGATTGGAGACTCGCCCAGTCTGGGAGGAGGAGCTGCTGCACAGTGATTGGTTCCCACGTATTGACAAGAGAAACTTGGCCTGGTGGGCACAGCGACACCTACTGGAAGAGAAGTTAATCAAACTCTAAGACTGCATTTATTAGTTTTTTGGGGTTTTTTTGCTTTTCTCTCTCTTTTTTTTATTTTGATTTGGGTTTTTCTTTCATTTTCATTTATTCTTGTTTTTTAAACTTTTTTTACAATTTTTTTTCAATTTTTTTCTTCCAATTTTAATTTTAATTTTTTATTATTTTTTTAAAAAATTTCCTATTTTAATTTCCTACTTTTTTCTTCTTTTGTCTTTTCATTTCTTTTCAATTATCTTATCCCCCCTTCTTTGAATTCTACCTGCTTACTCTCATTCTCTTTAGTGACTTCTTCCCTTCCCTTCTAATACCATTCCTCCAAAGCATCAAATAAATATATAGGAGTAAACAGTAACTCAGCAGTCAAACAGAACAAGAAGTAACATGAGCAGCTTCAAAAAGCAAGAAAGAAAAGGAGTACAAACAATGCAGGACAGCCTAAATATTCAGGAGGACCAAGAGTCATCAGAAAAATGGTCATATAAAGAACTCATGGAACACCTTAGACAGATGGAATGGAACCTTAAAGAGGATAGGAGACAGCAAATTCAAGCAGTGAAAGAACACATTGAGAATGAATTACATAAACAGAAAAAAGAAGTTAAGCATCTTTATCAGGAGATAGAGATTATAAAAATAATCAAACAATAATTCTAGAAAAGAAGAAAACGATAAACCAAATTAAAAACTCAATTGAGAGTATCACTAACAGAGTGGATCAAGTAGAAGCCAGAACATCAGATAATGAAGACAAAATATATCATCTTGAAAAGAGTCTAGCCAACTCAGAAAGGCTGGTAAAAAATCACGAGAAAAACATCCAAGACTTATGGGATAACATAAAAAAACCAAACTTACGAGTCATCGGGATAGAAGAAGGTACAGAGATTCAAACCAAGGGAATGAGAAACCTGCTGAATTAAATAATTACAGAAAACTTTCCAGAAATAAAAAAGGAAACAGATATACAAATTGAAGATGCATACAGGACACCGAGCACACAAAATCACAGTAGACCAATGCCAAGACACATTGTTATGATGATATCCAATATACAGAACAAGGAGAAAATATTAAAAGCTACAAGAGAAAGGAGACATATTACATTCAGGGATAAACCAATAATGTTAACAACGGATTTTTCATCACAGACACTGAAAGCAAGAAGGTCATGGAACAATGTATTTCAAACACTGAAAGACAATGGATGCCAACCAAGAATTCTGTATCCAGCAAAATTAAGCTTCAGGTATGACAATGAAATAAAAATCTTTCATGATAAACAAAAGTTAAAAGAATTTGCAGCCAGAAAACCAGCATTGCAAAGCATTTTGAGCAAACCACTACACAAGGAAGAAATGAAAAACAATAACCAAAACCATCAGAGGGAAGTGCCTCGGTAAAGACACAGGGTGAGGGGAAAGATAATCATGGAGAAACAAACTAATTTTTTTTTTAAAAGGATAAATAATCAAACATGGATGGAAGTACAAACCATATATCAATAGTAACTCTGAATGTTAATGGCTTAAACTCTCCAATAAAGTGACATAGGCTGGTATCATGGATTCAAAAAACAAATCGAACAATATTCTGCCTCCAGGAGACACATCTGATTGGAAAAGACATACACAGGCTGAAGGTGAAAGGATGAGAAAAAATATACCACGCACACGGTCCTCGTAAGCAAGCTGGGGTGGCCATCCTCATATCGAATAAAATCGACTTCAAGACGAAGTTAATCAAAAGGGATAAACAAGGACATTATATACTGTTAAAAGGAAACATTCACCAACAAGACAAAACAATTATCAATATTTATGCACCAAATAATGGCGCTGCGACATTCATAAAACAAATTCTCCTCAAGTTCAAGAATCAAATAGACCACAACACAATAATTATGGGTGACTTCAACACACCTCTCTCACCATTGGACAGATCCTCCAAACAAAAGTTGAATAAAGAAACTATAGAACTCAATACCACAATCAATAACCTAGACTTAACTGACATATATAGAATATATCAACCATCATCAAATGGATATACTTTTTTCTCAGCAGCACATGGATCCTTCTCAAAAATAGACCATATATTATGCCATTGGGCAACCCTCAGTAAATATAAGGGGTGGAGAAAATACCATGCATTTTATCTGATCATAATGGAATGAAACTGGAAATCAATGATAAAAAAAGGAAGGAAAAATCCTACATCACATGGAAAATGATCAATATGTTACTGAATGATCAATGGGTTACAGAAGACATAAAGGAGGACATCAAAAAATTCTTAGAGATAAATGAAAATACAGACACAACATATCGGAATCTATGGGACACAATGAAAGCAGTTTTAAGAGGAAAATTCATCGCCTGGTGGTCATTACTCAAAAAAAGAAAAAACCAACAAATAAATGAGCTCACACTTCATCTCAAAGCCCTAGAAAAGGAAGAGCAAAACAACAGCAAATGTAGCAGAAGGCAAGAAATAATTAAAATCAGAGCGGAAATCAATGAAATTGAAAAAAAAGAAACTATTGAAAAAATTAACAAAACTAAAAGTTGGTTCTTCGAAAAAATAAATAAGATCAACAGACTGTTAGCCATGCTAATGAAGAGAAGAAGAGAGAGAACTCAAATTACTAACATACGGGATGAAAAAGGCAATATCACAACAGATGCTACAGAAATACAGAAGACAATTAGAAATTATTTTGAAAACCTATATTCCAATAAAATAGAAGATAGTGAAGACATCTATAAATTTCTCAAGTCTTATGATTTGCCCAGACTGAGTCAGGAGGATACACACAATTTGAACAGACCAATATCAATGGATGAAATTGAAGAAGCCATCAAAAGACTACCAACCAAGAAAATCCCACTACCGGATGGGTATACAGTGGAGTTTTAAAAACCTTTAAAGAAGAATTAATACCAATACTTTTCAAGTTATCTCAGGAAATAGAAAAAGAGGGAGCTCTTCCAAATTCATTCTATGAGGCCAACATCACCCTGATTCTGAAACCAGACAAAGACACCTCAAAGAAAGAAAACTACAGACCAATATCTCTAATGAACTTAGATGCAAAAATCCTCAATAAAATTCTGACGAATCGAATACAAAAACACATCAAAAAAATTGTGCACCATGATCAAGTAGGATTCATCCCTGGGATGCAAGGATGGTTCAATATACGGAAATCAATAAATGTTATTCACCACATCAATAGACTTAAAGTTAAAAACCATATGATCATCTTGATAGATGCAGAGAAAGCATTCGACAAAGTACAGCATCCCTTTATGTTCAAAACATTAGAAAAACTAGGGATAACAGGAACTTACCTTGACATTGTAAAAGCTATCTATGGTAAGCCTCAGGCTAGCATCATTCTGAATGGACAAAAGTTAAAGTCATTCCCTCTAAAATCTGGAACAAGACAGGGATGCCCTCTATCACCACTTCTGTTCAATATAGTTCTTGAAACACTGGCCAGAGCAATTAGACAGACGAAAGAAATTAAAGGAATAAAAATAGGAAAAAAAAGAACTTAAATTATCACTATTTGCAGATGACATGATTCTATACCTAGAAGACCCAAAAGGGTCTACAAAGAAACTACTAGAACTAATAAATGAATTCAGCAAAGTGGCAGGATATAAAATCAACATGCATAAATCAAAGGCATTTCTGTATATCAGCAACAAAACTTCTGAAATGGAAATGAGGAAAAACACTCCATTCACAATATCCTCAAAAAAAATAAAATACTTGGGAATCAACCTAACAAAAAAGGTGAAAGATTTATACAATGAAAACTACAGAACCCTAAAGAGAGAAGTAGAAGAAGATCTTAGAAGATGGAAAAATATACCCTGTATTCATGGATAGGAAGAATTAACATTATTAAAATGGCGATATTACCAAAAGTTCTCTATAGGTTTAATGCAATGCCAATCAAAATCCCAATGGCATTTCTTGTAGAAATAGAGAAAGCAATCATGAAATTCATATGGAATAATAAAAGACCCAGAATAGCAAAAGCAATTCTAAGCAGGAAGTGTGAATCAGGCGGTATAGCGATACCAGATTTCAAACTATATTACAGAGCAATAGTGACAAAAACAGCATGGTACTGGTACCAAAACAGGCAGGTGGACCAATGGTATAGAATAGAGGACACAGAGACTAATCCACAAAGTTACAACTATCTTATATTTGATAAAGGGGCTAAAAGCATGCAATGGAGGAAGGATAGCATCTTCAACAAATGGTGTTGGGAAAACTGGAAATCCATATGCAACAAAATAAAGCTGAATCCCTTTCTCTCACCATGCACAAAAGTTAACTCAAAATGGATCAAGGAGCTTGATATCAAATCAGAGACTCTGCGCCTGATAGAAGAAAAAGTTGGCTTTGATCTACATATTGTGGGGTTGGGCTCCAAATTTCTTAATAGGACACCCATAGCACAAGAGTTAACAACAAGAATCAACAAATGGGACTTACTTAAACTAAAAAGTTTCTTCTCAGCAAGAGAAACAATAAGAGAGGTAAATAGGGAGCCTACATCCTGGGAATGAATTTTTACTCCTCACACTTCAGATAGAGCCCTAATATCCAGAGTATACAAAGAACTCAAAAAATTAGACAATAAATGTGGGAAGCCAGACTGCAATTTGTGGGTATGGCATCATATGTATGAATTCCCACCACTGTTATGGGTTGATTTGAAAGGTAAATCAAGTTGACCCCATTCTGCTCAGATACCTCACCCAGAGCAGAGTTGACCTCGCTTCCTGTAAGAGCCCATTCACATAGAAAAACTATGGAGCTAGTGATAGCTTATTTTCTGAGTAGGTACAAGACGTGCAAATTTCTGAGAAATATATCTTAGAATTGCACTTGCCTCTCCCGCCCCACTCCATTTTGTGGTTTTTCTGTTTTTAAGCAGCCCCTTCACCTGCAGTCAGTGTCTTGGGCTGCAAAACTGTTTGCTTTCTGCTTCCTTGGCCCTGGCTAGAATAAATCCTTTGTCTTTGCTTCAAAAAAAAAATTAGACAATAAGATAACAAATAACCCAATCAACAAATGGGCCAAGGACCTGAACAGACACTTCTCAGAGGAGGATATACAATCAATCAACAAGTACATGAAAAAATGCTCACCATCTCTAGCAGTCAGAGAAATGCAAATCAAAACCACCCTAAGATACCATCTCACTCCAGTAAGATTGGAAGCCACTATGAAGTCAAACAACAACAAGTGCTGGGGAGGATGTGGAGAAAAGGGTATAATTGTACATTGCTGGTGGGACTGCGAATTGGTGTGGCCAATTTGGAAAGCAGTTTGGAGATTCCTGGGAAAGCTGGGAATGGAACCACCGTTTGACCCTGCTATTGCCCTTCTCAGACTATTCCCTGAAGACCTTAAAAGAGCATGCTATAGGGATGCTGCCACATCAATGTTCATAGCAGCACAATTCACAATAGCTAGACTGTGGAACCAACCCAGATGCCCTTCAACAGATGAATGGATAAAAACAATGTGGCATCTATACACAATGGAGTACTATGCAGCAATAAAAAATGACAAAATCATGGAATTTGCAGGGAAATGGATGGCACCAGAGCAGATTATGCTTAGTGAAGCTAGTCAATTCCTAAAAAACAAATACCAAATGTCTTCTTTGATACAATCAGAGCAACTATGAACAGAGTAGGGAGGAAGAGCAGAAAGAAAAGATTAACATTAAACAGAGACATGAGATGGGAGGGAAAGGGAGAGAAAAGGGAAATTGCATGGAAATGAAGGGAAACCTTCATTGCTATACAAAATTACATATAAGAGGTTGTGAGGGGAATGGGAAAATAAACAAAGAGAGAAATGAATTACAGTAGATGGGGTAGAGAGAGAAGATGGGAAGGGAGGGGAGGGGGGATAGTAGGGGATAGGAAAGGTAGCAGAATACAACAATTACTAATTGGGCATTATGTAAAATTGTGGATGTGTAACCAACGTGATTCTGCAATCTGCATTTGAGGTAAAATTGGGAGTTCATATCCCACTTCAATCTAATGTATGAAATATGATATGTCAAGAGCTTTTTAATGTTGTGAACAGCCAATAAAAAAAAAGACTTAGTTTACCTTAAAAGTATCATTAATAAGGTTCAACAAGATGATGGATTTTAGACTTGTTGGATTGGTTAACTTCATGTTTACTCAATTTCATCTGGGTAAAAAATATTCATGGGTGGATGTTTACGGATGTTGGAACTTGCTGTTGTCAATGCCTGCCCTATTTTTGCCCCCACCAGCATTAAGGAGATAAGCAATATTATTTATTCAAAAGGCCTTTAAAAAGAGGGGAGGTATTATGTATTCTGATCTTGGAATTTACAGGAAATTGTGGGGGTGATTGTAACTGTTTCCTTGAGACCCACAATTGTAATGCCCAACAGTTTCTCCCTGAAGATATTAAGACAACTCTACAGGTGCACTATCTAGTTTCTGTGGTAATGTCCTTAGGGAGAAGGGGCTCTATATTTGTATTAACTGAATCTAATCTTTTTTAGCTAGCACATGGGGTTAAAGAAACACTGGGTTAGAATATAGTCACCGTATCAGAAGCTATGTAATTTGGTGGTATTATATGTTCAGCTATTAAGAGGGGTGGCCAGGTTTTTTTTTCTATTTTCCTTTTCACTGTGTGTGTGTGCCTCTCTCTCTTCTGTTTGCTTTTTAAAGGGTTCCTCACAAGAAGATTTGAAACAGATATGCTGGCCCTCACAACAAAAGCTAAGTTTTGATGGTTAATCTGAATAAACTGGGACGTCACTAAAGAAGAAAACAGAGAACAAGGAATTTGAAAATGTGATAAATATAGGGCAGTATGTGTTCAATGATTACAATAAAAATAAATAAACCTAAGCTCCTGAAAATTTCTTCTGCTGGTAACTACTCTTTCAACATTTTTAGTTTGGTTTTCTCCTTGACATTTGAATGACTCAACTTTGTCCGCTGCTATGTGTAGACTACAATAGTTTACATTACTAAACTACTTATCTAAAGTGAAGGATGTGTAACACACAAATAAAGAGACAGATTAAAGAGTAAAATTATATATATATATATATATATATATATATATAGAGAGAGAGAGAGAGAGAGAGAGAGAGATATCTGTACTAAAAATGCCCTTTTTCTTTGAAACACAAATCTGAAACTCATTTTTATAGAGAAGTTCCCAGAAGGTATTCTATAACAGAAGTAAATTAAATAATAATTAGTAATTAATAATTTTAAAGGGAAGTTAAACTTACCCAGGAAGGCCAAGTTTCTATAGTTCTCTAGCATCACATCTCTATATAAATTTTTCTGAGCAGGCTGAAGGCATTCCCACTCCTCTTCAGTAAAATCAATGGCTATATCCATAAATGTTAACAGTTCCTAAAATTATAATATGTAAATAAATAACACATTGACCACAGGAATATTTGCACAGTCTGTAATGTAAATACAGTTGAAATTAGAGTAAGTAGACTATTCTGTAGGTAGTTTTTTGGAACACAATGATACTATTATCTACTTCTGCAGAAAAAGTGATTTAAGTTCAAAAAAGTATACATACTCCACATTTATGAAACACAATATAAAACGCAGGCATTATAACCAAAATATATATTTTGTATTTTTTTACATCTTGATCTAAATTATACATATTTTTCAGATGAGAAAGTCATGGTAATTAAGAAAGGGAATCCTCAAATTTTAATTATACAACCTCTAATCAAAAATTTACTAATGTGTAGAATCTTATTTGTTATTTCTCTGATAGAGTTGGCTATTCTGAATGTGTAGTGAGATCTCTAGTAATTCCAATATCAATGGTATAAGAGAAATTTTGAAATGCAACAAGGTAGGCAGACCACTTAATGGAAATATTTAATAGTTTATATAAGTTCAAACATTTCATGGTTTTTATGTATGTTATTAATATAAAAAACAGCAACAACAATCCTGTTTGAATTTTTACTTTTATATTTTTAACATTTTTTAACATACTATATATATATATATATATATATATATATAAACTTTGATCGATGTTTATATTATATGATATTTATAATAGAATATACATATAGCTCTTCAAACAAATATAATTTGTTCTTTTTATTTTATTGGTTCTTTCTAGTTCTACCTGAAAGTAAATTGATTTTTATGGTATTATGCAAGCTTGGGATATATCTTATCCTGATTAAAATCCTGTTCTTGTTGGTGGCTATGATGGTAGGATTCACTTACAGATATATATCTTTTATATTTCTATCCTTGTCCCTTTTATTTATTTATTTATTTACTTACTTACTAATTTATTTATTTATTTTTGTTTACCATTGTGCAATCTACTGATCTTCTTTTCTTACCCTTCCCCACTTTATAAGATTTAGATTTCACATATCAGCAATACCTTTCAATATTTGGTTTTAAAGAAATGGTTTGTTTTACTTAGCATAAAATCTCCAGATTCATTGATTTCCTGGCAAATGTCATAAAGCCATTCTTCTTTATGGCTGATTCATAATTTATTATGTACATAAGCAACATTTTTTATCCTGTTATCATTGAATGGACCCATTCATCATTGAATGGTTGGTTTTATATCTTAGTTATTGTGAATTTTGCTGCTATAAACATTAATGTGGCTGTGTCGATGTAGTATGCTGATTTTATGTCCTTTGGGCATATACAGTGCAGTCAAAAAACTGGGTAAAATTGTGGTTCCATTTCTTTAACAACATCCATACAGGTTATTATGTTTCACTTAGACCTCTATACAGCTGGAAAAATTGGAATTCATCTATACCTGAGGTGAAAATAAAACATACAAAAAAATTAGTAAGCCATAAAATGACTAGAATTTATTATCAAATCATACATCCCAATATAAAGTAAAATTCAAAAACTAAAAGTAAAGAAAGTCTTAAGGAAAAGAGAAAAATTAGAAGCTATTAAAGATAAACATAACACAGAGTTACCAGTATCAATGTTGGTGCTTTTAAAAAGCAAATGAGCCCAGTCTAGTGATGAACAACTGTAGCTCCAGTGACTGAGGAGGATAAGAAAAAGGATTATAAATTCTAAGACAATATTATATATAATATTATCTTATATATATTGTATTGAGTAACTTAGTGAGGCACTTAGTAACTCAGTAATACTCTGTCTTTAAATAAAATATAAAAAAGGACTGAGGATGTGTCTTTATTGATAAGCACCCTTGGGTTCAATCTTCGGTACAAATTTTTTTAAAAAGCAGATACAATTAAAAAAGAACTAGCAAATTTGAAAATTCAATAAATAAAAATTATAAAATAAATAAATAAAAATATAATTATAAAATTATATCAAATTATATCAATTCTGCAGTATATAATTGCAAATATAGGCATATATAATGATTTCTCACTTTATGAAAATACACCCTGGAAATTTATCCTAAGAATCTTCTGCAATTTTCCAATACTCTGAGTGCAATGATAGAATCTAGATGGTATAGACTAGTACATGGCTAAGATATTTGCTAGATCCATGGTTGTACATAAAGTCTACTGCTGACCAAAATACCATCATGCCCCATGATTGATGTTATGAAGTAAAATCAATCAGGGTAAACCTCATAATAAAATAAATGGTGGAACTACAGAAAACACCAACAACAAAAACTCTTAAAACATGCTAGGATATTGGGAAAAGAGTGCAATAATAAAATGCTATTTTATCCCTTCACTCATAAAACAACATGTTTTGAAACATTAATTGCTGAATATAAGTTATTAATAAATAATACTGAAATATATAAGAAAGTACAAAGCTCAAAAGTTTACATACAAAAGATGGGGTTCATATGGTGGTGCACACCTGAAATATCTACTATTCTGGAGTCTAAGGCATGAAGTTCAAAATTTAAGGCCAACTGAAGAAATTGAGCAAACCCCATCTAGAAATAAAATTTAAAACAGAGCTGAGAATATGCTCAGAATTAAGACACTTTCATTGAATCCCTAATATCACAAAAGAAAGAAATAGTTTCTTTTTTGTTTTCAAATTATACAATATAATAGACTTAAACTTATGAATTACAAAATATTAATACAAAAAAATCTATTCATCAAATGATTATATTAAAAGCTGCAAAACTGAGAAGTTAAAAACAAACCCTAATTACCTCACATATAATCAAACACTTATAAGAAGAAATACAACAGAATGCATAAGAAAAACAAAAAATTCTTGAAGAGTCACTTTAAAAAGGATATATCTAAGAACTCAATAAAAATAAAAGCTCAAAATATTTAGAAATTAGGTAACATTGAATAAAATCACATAGATGAATTAAATAGTATTGATGAATATGTAGAATAAATGCATTCACAAAAAAGGAAAATAATAATTTAAGCTTTTATTATCCATTTGTAGAAACTGTTTTGTAATCATATGTATATGATACACCCACACAGGAAACAGAGACTAAAATTACAGCAACTGTTCATGAGAATACATCCACATTCTTCCAGAGTTGAAACCAAAGGGCATGGCTAAAGAGGAAGAAATAATTATTAAATTTTGTAAAATGTAAATTCTAGGAGCTAGAATTTTTGTTGATATATTATATCCAGTTTGACAAATACTATAAAATACCATATATGTGTTATTCTGATGTCACATGAATGTTGCATTTCATATGCAAGTATGTTTACAAAAGAAATATGCAGTATTTGAGAAAATAAAAATACAGAAAAGAACATAAAAGACTCAATTATTCAACATATTTACAAAGGATAGAACTATTATAAAAATGATCATATTTCCCAAGGTACCCTTTAATAATAACTGGTCATAATTTTACCATTTTTTACTTTTTGTTAAAGAAGAAATCGAAGCAAAAACTTCTAAAATTTTCCTGGAAAGATGAACGTATATAAAATTAGACAAGTACTCTTTCACATGTAAGAACAAATGTACTAGTGATCATTACCTGAAACTAATGCATGCTATAATATTACAACAGTGTAGTAATTTTAAGATAAAGAAATCACAATACAGAAAACTACATAGGGCAGTTTATATGTATGCAAATATATTTTTCTTGTTAATTATTATAAATATATAAATCAAAACATATCAATACAATATTTAATGTTAATGAATGCTACAATCCAACTTCAAGGTAGATGTTAGAATAAAAGGCATAGATTACAAAAGCGACTTGTGTGCAGAATGTGTGTGACACTGGAATTATACACAAGCATCCACCAAAGAGCAGATATAAAGAGAGATAATTTTAAAACATAAAATAAAAATAAATAAAAGCAGAATATAAGCCTACCTCCATTTATGGATACACCAAATAAATATATACTCCTGTTTTGAGTCCTTCTAAAAACTGTAAAGGAATTAGAGGCACACAAATTGGAAAACTGAAAAAAAATATCTGACCAAGAGGAGATAAGTAGAATGCACTTGAAGATTTTTCTGATTTGAGCAATATGCAAAATTACTAGAACAAAATGCCCAAATCCAGTGTTAATATGAATAAAAAAAAGATTGATTTGCATTTGAAATATATTATTTAACTCTAAATTGCCTGTAGTTTAAATTCTAATTTATCTGTACACACAGAGGAAAGAATAAGATATACATGAGTATTTACTCCAGCAGGGAAAAATAAGTGGTTTTCTATGGCCATGCAAGATCCATGGGCTTTATTCCATTAGGCTAGAGTGGAAGAGGTGTTAAATCTTAAGGTAATTCCTAAATCCCTTAGAGGGATTTTCCAACATTTTCTAATAATGCAAATAGCTGTTGCTGACAGTTGAACTTTCATCTAGACAGTACCAAAAACATTAACAGGGTAAGGCAGACCACCACTGAAAGCCAAAGTGGCAGTTTAGCACTTTCTGATCTCTCTCACCCACCTCACTTTACTAATAACACCAGAACTAACCAATTCTTTCTTTAAGTAATATGTCCAGATATTAACTTTTTCCATTCAATGGACTATATCTGAAACCTCAAAGCACTGAAAGCACTGGTAACTGTGCAGGCGCAAATCTTCCTAGATCAGAAAGGAGTGTTTTTACATTGGTGTGAAAACATTGTAATGGGCTAAAATCTTGAATCATAGTGAAGATAAATGGTTACAATCACAGATCCCTCTTTATTTCTAAAATAGGTGCACAACAATTTTTTTTTCCACAGAGCATAAGGCACCGTGGAATCTAAAAACCTTTCATCAGAATTTTAGTGCACCATCCAATGATAAGATCTTCTGTATTAGCACAGCTGTTAGAATGGCTACTCTCAAAAAGTGGAATAATAAGTAGTACTCCAATTATATGACTATGGAAGAAAGAAACACTGTGGTAGGCCATAAAATTAGTGAAGACATTAAAAAAATGGAAGTTGAGAGCTCTCTCAGTTATTTCTTTGAGAAACTAAGCTCTCTACATTTATATTGCTCTTGAACAAGAAAAGCCCCAAGTACTTGTCTGGACTTATGAGAGACATTAGATGTGCCAGCTGTGGGATCCTCATATTACATAGTTCTGAAACACAGTTCCAGGAAAATACCAGAGTAGGGAATGAGAATGCTCTCATATACATTCCACAAAAGGAAATCTGAGCATAAAGACACAGACAGGTTGTCTACCTTTGGAGACACAAAGGAAGAATAGAAACACATGATTTTTCCAAGATCAAGTGATTCTCCTTTACTTTTCAATCATGTAAAATGCTCATAAACAACAACAAAACATTTTGCTTTTGATATTTTTCTATGGTACTGGGGATTTCAAACAGTAGCATGTAAATTTTTGGCTACATACCCAGCCATGTTTTAAAATTTTGAGACAGGTTTTTCTAATTCTCTAATTAGTCTACCTAAGTTCCTGATGTTTACCTTGAAATTGCAATCTTACTGACTTAGCCACTTGAGTCTCTGTAATTAATATGCATGTATCATTGCACCCAGAGAGAAAAAAATACTTTAAAGTCTCATCCAGTTTTTGGTATAACAATTGAAAATACCATGTTCATTTGAAATATAATATGGGTAAAGTAACTGATAATATTGCAAAAATGCTACTGATAATACTGGGAAAGGGGGAAGTTGTCATTGAACAGGAAGCTAAAATTTTATGTATAAATACAACTCAAAATACTGAAGCAAAAATTTAAAATCACACTCAGCAACTGTTTGAAAATAAAAATATATATATATTTAAAAGTACCAGGTATGTAGCTAAGTGATACAGTATCTCTGGCTCAATCGACAATACCACAATCTCCAAAAAAAAGGAGAAAGAATTCAGGAAGAATGAAAAACTGAGATACCTATAGAGTATCTCGCCCCACTCCTTGAGGAAAAAATACATGGAATTGTGATTGGGATGATCTCCTCACTCCAGAATCCACAACACCATCTGAGAAGATTCGGAAATATTGCCACAAATGTTCTCACATAGAATTTAAGGTAGGGGCTGAATATATTCTATAGGATACTATAAGACTTCCAGTGTCTACTGTTAATATATGGTTCAGTTGACTGGCCAATGGAAATTCATGGCTGACCTTTCTCAGGAGAAGACACAGGACTGCAGAAACCAAAGATTACACCAGGGATTCTAGCCAACCATAGCCAGTTCCCACCTTAGTCAGTGCATCTAGTTTTAACCAGACTCACCATCTAGTCTCAGGATTTCACTGCACACTCATCATTTACTGTATTTTTAGGAATCATGTGTCCTCTCTATAAATCACAAAGTACCTATACAGGAGAAAAAATCAGGTTCACTGAACATAATGAGGAAGCCTAGAAATGGATACCCACTCTGGCAGACTTCACACCAGATGGTCACAACTTGCTTCTCTTTACTGAATATGTGTAGATTGGACAATGCTTATTGGACACAACTTATGTCTTCATATGCTCAATCTGAGCCTAGTGAGTTTTTTGAGAGTCAGGAGATAACCTCAAATCCAGAAATAAATGATGTCCAATTGTAGGGTCTTGTCTGTACATTTATTTATTTATTTATTTTTCTTTTGAGGCTCTGGGAATTGAAATCCAGATCTTCAGGCTGCAGCAAATTTAAGGCAAGGTATCCTTGGAGAAGTAAAATCCAGCCAACCAAGAAAAGCACTTGCATTTAAACTTGCATATGAGGCCTTTTGAATTTGAAGATTATATATGTAAATATATTATTTATTGATGGAACTAATACAGTGAAAATCTTGTAAAATTTCAGTTAACTCGTCTTGTATAGAAACAGATTGAACATTAAATTTATATGAGTTGGAAAGATAATTATTTTTTAGAATTCATATAAAAATAGTAAAAATTGAATTTTACAATATAACCCATAATTTCCACTATGTGAAAATTACCATTATGTATTTAAAATATTAATAATAAAGTATATGTATTTTTGGAACAGCACCCTCAAAACTATGTCAAGACTCCAGAAAATCTCAGTTCACAGAACCATATTTGAGAGTTATGCTTGTCCTGAGTACAGGAAGATAAAGGACATGATCATTTCTTTTATGCTACAGGTGAAAGATACATTTATTTTTTTTTTAACCAATATTTCTCCTGAGATATAAAAAACTAGAGAGAAACTGCCCTGGGTGAGGGCAAGGAGTTTTAACCAGAAAGTGTATGGTGTGTGTGTGTGGGTGTGTGTGTGTGTGTGTGTGTGTGTGTGTGTGTGTGCACGCGTGTGTGTATAATAATAATTATATGTGTGTGTGTGTGTGTGTGTGTGTTTCCCCAGTTCCAAAAATTTGAGTATATTATTTAAATTGATTAATGGTATATTCCTTATTTTATGCCATGGCCTTAGACTCAGTAGCCTGTCTATAACATTTTCTTTTTCTGCCTAAGATGAAAGCCCCTTAAGAATGTGGGCTTGAAATGAAGATGAATTGTGTTGCTATCATAATGTCATACACCTGTAATCACAAGTAGGGGATTTGAAATTTTGCTTCTTTAAGAATAGTACTGAAGCACAAGAAATAGAAACAAGAGTCACTAGATGGGATGAATTCAAACTGAAAAGATTCTCCTCAGAAAAGGAAACACTCAGTGAGGCAAAAAGTGATACCATAGAATAGGAGCAAATTTTTACCACATGCACATCAAAAAGAAACCTAATTTCCAGGATATATAAAGTTAAAAAACTTAATAACAAAAAACAAATTTCCCAATCCTTAAATGAAATGGGCTAAGATACTGAAGATACACACTTCTTATAAGATAAACAATCAATCAATAAATAAAAACATGTTCAACATCTCTAGCAATTAAAGAATTGCAAATTAAAACTACTCCAAAATGTAATCTTACTTCAATCAGAATTGCAATTATTAAAAATACAAGTGAAAATATATGTTGGTGAGGATATGAGGAAAAAGGCCCACTTTTACACTGTTGGTAGGACTCTAAATTGGAGGAACCAGTCTGGAAAAGAATAAGGAGATTCCTTAGAAAACTTGGAAAGAAACCAAAATTTACCCAGCTATCCCACTCCTCAGTTTAGACCAACAAGAGCTAAAAACAGCATAATACAGAGGCATATCCACATCAATGTTCACAGCAAAACAATTCACAATTGGTAAACTATAGAACCAATCTATATGCTCTTCCCTAGATGAATGGATAAAAAATATGGTCTACTTACACAGTAAAATATTACTGAGCATTAAAAGAGATTAAAATTATGGAATTGGGAAGTAAATGGATGGAGTTGGAGAATATCATGTTAAGGCAATTAATCCAATCCTCCTAAACCAAAGACAATAATGCTTTCTCTGCTAAGTGGATGGTGATCCACAATGAGGGAAGTGGGAGGTAGCATGGAAGAAATGAAAAAACTTTAAATAAAACAAAGGGGAGGGAAGTGATGGGAGATGGTAAAGTAGTAGGTAAGATGGTGGAATGAAATGAAAATCTTGTTATACACAAATTGGAGTTACATGGGTTTTGTAACTATACTTTTTGAACAACAAGAGAATTAAAATCTTGTGCTCCATTTGTGTGCTATGAAGTGAAATGCATTCTGCTCTATTAGCAAGTTAGAACAAATTAATAAATTAATTGATTTTTGAAAATTCAGGAAAGAGACTTGGCTTTCCCTAGATCTATATATAAACATATATGCATATATATATATTATATATAACATATTTAACATATTTAATGTATATAATTTATGAATATTTTTTCTCATATTTAAATTGATTTTTTAAAGAAATGACAACAGAAGCATTACAATTCTTATTTCATGTAGAGAACACAATTTTTCATATCTCTCGTTGTATATAAAGTATGGTGATGCAAATTTGTGTCTTCGCGCATGTACTTTTGATGATGGTCTCTATCACATTCCACCATTCTTGCTAATCTCCTGCCCCCTTCGTTTTCCTCCCACCACTCTTCTTTATTGAGAATCTACCTATTTCTCTCATGCTACCCCTCCCTACCCTATTATGAGTCAGCCTCCTTATATTTGGCTTTTTTTTTTGGAATTGGATAACATCACTTAGCATTATCTTCTCCAATGCTATCCATTTACCTTCAAAAGTCAGATATGATTATATACCTAGAAGACTCAAAGAACTCCACCAGAAAACTTCTAGAACTAGTAAATAAATTTAGCAAAGTAGCAGGATATAAAATCAACACCCATAAACCAAAGGCATTTCTTTATATCAGTGAAAAATCTTCTGAGAAAGAAATGAAGATAACTACCCCATTTACAATAACTTCATAAAAATAAGATACTTGGGAAGCAACTTAATGAAAAAGGTGAAAGATCTAAACAAGAAAAACTACAGAACCCTAAAGAAAAAAATCAAAAAAGACCTTAGAAGATTGAAAGATCTACCTTGATCATGAGTAGGCAGAATTAATATTATCAAAATGACAATGCTACCAAAGCACTGTACAGATTTACTGCAATTCTGATCAAAATCCTAATGGCATTCCTCATAGAAATAGAAAAAGCAATCAGGAAATTTATGTGAAAAAATAGGAGACCAAGAATACCTAAAGTAATCCTTAGCAGAAAGAGTGAAGCAGGTGGCATCACTATACCAGACCTTAAACCATACCACAGAACAATGGTAAGAAAAACAGCATTGCATTTGCAAAAAAAAAAAAAAAAAACAAAAAAACAGACTGCAGTCGAATGGTACAGAATAGAGGTCACAGAGAATAACCCACAAAATTATAATTATTATATATTATACAAAGGTGTCAAAACATGCACTGGAGAAGATAGCCTCTTCAACAAACTACTATCTCTCACATTGCACAAAACTCAACTCCAAGTGTATCAAGATCCTAGGAATTAAACCAGATACTCTGTGTCCAATGGAATAAAATACAGGGTCTAATCTTCATCATGTGGGATTAGGCCCAAATTTCTTTAATAAGACACTGAAAGCACAAGAATTAAAACAAATAACCAATAAATGGGATAGAATCAAACTGAGAAGTTTATTCTCAGCAAAAGTAATAATCTGTGAGGTGAAGACAGAGCCTACATTTTAGGAGGAATATTTTATCCCTCACATATCAGATAGAGCACTAATCTCTAGGGTACATAAAGAACTCAAAAAAACTAAGCAAATAATAACAATAGTGATGTTTATGATGATGATGATACTACTACTACTACTACTACTAATAATAATAATAATAATAATAACCCAATCAAGAAATGGACCAAGGATCTGAACAGAGAGTTCTTAGAAGAGAATATACAATCAATCATCAATTTTTTTTATATATCTGACTGTTTATGGTCCTCCCTTTTTAGGACCAAGAACTGTTCTGGTTCAGTTTCTAAGGAAGGGAAACACAAGCAAAAATTATTCTCAACTCTCCTTTATAAATTATCAAATAAATTATCCATGTCACTTTCTAAACATACCTGGACATGGGAAATATAAGTTTGGAGCAGAGAACATTTTTATTAGAAACACAGTGTAAAAGAAAGAAAAAAAAATAGTTATTTGTACCACATTGAACCACAAGAAAAACGGAACCTGGAATTCAGAAAAGAAAGATTCAAACTTTTATACTTGGGAATGTGGATGACATGGATGCCTAAAGTGAAAAGGTTATTACAAGCTTTTGAAATAAAATTTATGTGAGTGGCAGATAATGGTTAACCAAATAGAATCTGCACAGTGTATTCCAGGGGCTTTGTCAGCTGTTCACTACAGAACATACAGGTATTCATGGCATCATGAAGAGCATTATTCATCTGTGCCCTCTAAAATTATTCCCATTGTACAGATGAAAAAACATGGGTATCTGGATATTAAATGGCAATTCAGCAGCCCACAGAAAACTACCCAGAGAAAGAACTGGATGAAATTTCTTCAAAGACCATCAATGTATTGTTAGCTCCTGACACAGGGATGTCAGTCTGGGGAAATATTATTTTCTCTCCATTTTGAAGAGAGTGCATTGAGAATACATTTCAGGGGCAACATAAAGCCTTTTTTCTTTCATGTTAAGAAACTCTTCAGAAACAGAGCTCACAAGACAGATTTCTTAGAAGGATAAATGCCTGGAGATTACAAAATATATTAAAAAAAATCAGTGGCCCTGAGTGACTCAGGAAGGAAATAAATCTAAAAGGCTTATTAGAAACTAAAAATCAAAAAAAGTAACTATTTCTAAAAATAAATATGTTCATTAGTTGCTATCTCCACAACATGTCATTAAGTAAACAACAAATTATGTATGAATATTTCTAGGATTGGCCAAATTTTATTCCATATTATTTTATGTTAAATCCCAAAATCCAGATAATAGAATTCATGATTCACTGCCAAAAATATTACAGAAAATTTTTTAAGGAGTGGATGTTTAGTAAGTATGCCATTTAACAATTTTATTACCATAGGATTTTAAAGAAATTTATTCATTTTCATGCAGCCATAGTGTAGAGAAATTTCTTATTTATTTTTCCTATAGTAATTAACAAAGATAAGTCCTAGAATCCACTTTAAATAACCTACACTTACAATCATACAAGAAACCTATAATAAATGATGAGTAAAGAAAAAAGTCAATTTAAAAAAATAATTTAAACCTTTTTCTTTTTTTTGGAAATCAATCTCTAGCTGCGTTTTTGGATCCTTTTATCATCTTTTAAGCCAAAAATATATAAAAGACAAAAGTCTGAACTTCAAATTTATACATGAGATATGTTTATTAACTATAAAATGTTTATTAACTATAAAAATTTAAGAAATACAAAATAAAACCCATCATGGGAAAAATTAAGTAATATTGATGAATATTTAAAACAAATTAAAAATCATTAACTCGAAAGGAGTTAGTATCTATTTGTGGAAACTATTTTGCTATTGAATATACATGATACTCCCCATCACAGAAACTTACTAAAAGTAGAGCATATGTGATCATGATAACATGTAAGTATGCAATGGTACTCATCCAAACACTTGAAGCCCAAGGGCATGGCTCAATACAATATACATCTTGGAAGAGATAAATAATAATCTGTAGGAAAAATGGTCACTGGGGACAGTCACATTTTATAATATATCCAGTTTAAAAAAGAGCATAAAACACTATGTATAAATTTTAAATAGGTGCCTTATGCAAATGATATTTCACATGTGTACATTTTTACAAACAAAATATGTAAAACTTATTAGAAAATAAAAGTCACAAAAAGTACATAAAAGACTGAATTACACATCCCATGTAAATAATAAACTTAATCATTACAAAGGAGATAATTTTCCCCCAAATTAACTGACAATATATCTCACCAAAACTGCTATGTATAAATATGAATATATCACAGGAAGTCTACTTTTATGTGTATTCTATAAAGCAATAATTTTAAAAAACTATAAATAAATATATGATAGAAGAAACTTGGAGAATAGGGAAAGGGTAACTACTGGATACTGAAGGGGAGCAAATTATATTTCATATTTTATGGTTATGTCAAAATAAACCTGACTTTTAAATACAAAAATAATGTAATAATAAAAAAAATCATCAAGCTTTACTTTAAATGAAGTAGGAAACCAAAGCATAAATTTTTAAAATTCATCTACAAAGTTATATGTAATTTTAGCAAAAAACCTTTTCAATTATAAAAGCAAAAAAAAGAACTTATGATAGCCTACTATTCATATATATTGTGAAAATATAATATTACAATAATAAAGAATCACAATATAAGATTCCCATATGAATACATATTTATGTAAAAACACTATGCTTTATTGCAATAGCAAATTCTAGATAAATCAAACCATAACAAAAATAATCTCAGCAACTTAGCTAGGACCTTTCTCAAAATAAATTTAAACCTGTTGGGATGTTTACTGGTGAAGAGTCCTTGCTTCCCCAATGCTGAAGTATAACACCAGAGAAGTGTGCCAAGGCAAGTTTAGAGTGGAAAGTAGAAGCTTTATTAAAGAACAGTAGAAAAGACTTCTCCCCAGAAGAAAAAGGGGACCACAGAGGTAGAATCAATAAAAGGGATTTTTTAAACTAAGGTCTTTTTAGCTTTTTTATAGTCATTTCAGTTTATGGATTATATATGCTTGTATATTATTCAGGAATTAATATAAAATAATGACAATAATTATCAAATTTTCTTTCTTTATTTTTTGATCTCTGTTCTTTTTAGGTTACAGATTGAACTTTTAACTGGGAAAAAAAACCTAAAGTAAAAAAGCCCAACAAAAACAAAACATAAGTGGCTGGGATTGTGGCTCAGCAGTAGAGTGCTCACCTCCCATGTGCAAGATCCTGGTATCAATCCTCAGTACCACATAAAAATAAATAAGTGAAATAAAGGTATTGTGTCCAGCTACATCTAAAAAAATACATAAAAAACATAAGGTACAAGGTGAGAAACCAGCCTCTACCTCAGAGCAAATACTGTCCAAGGAAGGGGGCATGACTCTTGTCCTTGGAAAGACACACAGAGCACTCCTAGGCTCATACCCAACCTGCTGAGTTGTTTATCTACAAATAGCAGGAGAGATCTGCTGTGCCTGGTGTCCCTGACTCAGTCAGGCTAGGTGGGGATCCATAGCAACCCCCTAGCAACCACCAATCAGCATGAGACAGAGAAAATTCCTGGGATTCCAAATAAAACTTCCAGTCATTTATTTTGGTTGATAGAATTTTGAGAAACCATATAGGTTAGCATATAATCCCCTCATGGCCTAAGCCAATCTGTTGAAATGAATCCCCATCTTGTACTAACCAATCATGCTTACCCAACTTGTTCCCACCAGTCACTGTGCTAATCATGTTTTAGAGTTGTTTATAATTTTCCCAAGGTGTGTGATAATTTGCTAAGAGATGTATGTGGGGTTCCTGCCTTCCCCAAAGAGTTATAAAACTGCTGCAAACCCTGGGCTCAGGGCCTCTAAGCCACCAGTTTCTGTGTGTGTGGAGGACTGAGCCAGTTGCAATAAACACCTCTTTGGTGCTTACATCGATATTGGTCTCCAGTGGTCTTTTGGGGGTCCCGCATTTGAGCATAGCAATCTCTCCTGAAACCCATGGAAAAAGAATTCAGCACTCCAGTTCTCTACAACTGTAGTTTTATAGCACAAAAAGTTACAAAAGGAGGGTGACTTGAGAACTTACCCAGGATTTTCACAAGCATAATACAAAGACACGTATTAGGTTAATGGTCTAAATGGTTTAGCACTTAGGAAGTAAATTTAGATCACAACATCAGAATTTATGATGCACCACTAAAGATTCAGAGTGTGTTTTTATTTAGTCAGGGAAAGCTAGAATTTATGAGTCATCACTAAAGTTTCATGGAGGGTTGTTATCTCATCAGGGAAAACCAGACATGGGTGAGTTCAAGGCACTGGTAGGCATTTCAAGCAAATCACAGTAATTTATAATGAAGCAGAAATTAACTTTTCATGCTTTTGTGATGAGATGGCTCCCAATCTTAAAAGAAAATTAGGCTGGATTTTTCACTTCCTATAGCCATAGCTTTTAAAGTATATGTTTCATACTTTAACAAGCATGAGAATTAAATTATTAATATTAATTACTACTAATTTTTTAAAAGACTGAATAAAATAGGAAATTAGATATTTGTTATTAAATGTGTAAAAATTTTGATTAATATATTGATAATATAAACATGGAAATTTTTTACAATGATAAAAAGACATTTAATATAAGGGATTCAATATTATAAGTCCCTCATGTTCAGTGGGTCAGTCCTTCAATGATATTTTTCATTTTTTTAGGTCATTTTGAATTACAATTTTGCAAATGTTTGTTAAGTATACAAACTTAAGATTTTGTATTTTGTAATGTAGAAAAATGGCAGATTTGAGCTCCTTTCAGGATTTTAAAACTTATAAGCCATTTGGGGCATCTTAGCACTTTTTTTTCATATTTGCACACAGTCCAATTCTAGAGATGAATGAGTTGGAGATATAGTCTACTGTTCTGAGCAAAAGAGAAATTGCCTTAGGATATTTCTAAAGCTTTTATCTTTTCTAACTTTTCAGAATTTTTGGTGATTCAAAAAATTCATTTCTAAAAATAAATATTTTCTTTCAAAATTAATTATTTATCTTTCCTGCATTATTTTTTATTTTCATTGATTTTTTAGAAGAACTAACAGAACAGAATTCCAAAAGTGTTCCATGTAAATTTAAGGGCATGTTTCTAATAATCAAAATAGAAAGAAGAAAAACATCATCTAGTTTATTGGTTCTGCCTCAAACTATAGAGTTATTTATTTATTTTTGCTATTATTCACTAGGTTCCTGAGGTTGCAGAAATCACCAACCAACACAAATAAAAGTCTTGTTAGTTTGATTCTCACAACCAATTTAAGCTAAAGTACACTAGTATCACTGTAGTTTCAGACCAAAGGGTGTTTCTAAATAATAAAAATATGTATGCATGAATATATTAATAAATATAAAATAAAATATTATATTAGATATAATTTTTCCTGGATAATCATTTTGTACATATTTCCCTTTAGACACAGTTCTGGAAACAAAGTTTCACAAATAAGACATAAATCCTACATTGCTACACAGAGTAATTAAGGCACATACTAAGAGCCTGGTATAAAACTTGGCATAGAGACATAAATAACTAGAGAACATCATAGAGAATTATACCTAAGTGCTAAGTAGCAAATTCATAGTCTTTAAGTACATGAAGAGACAAGTGATCATATCAAATTTTATAACTCAGTTGCTGCTAATATACACAGATAGAGATATTTATTAAGAGATGGTTTTATGCAGATTTTTGGTTTAAAAAGAGAAAGATCAAATAATGGAGGTGATTTAAACATGAGCAATAATATTTTTCTGCATTCAGTACCTTTTTTGCAGATATATGAATTATAATTAATTCCAACCAGTAAAAAGCAGAAATAGTGTAAAGATTATTCACTTGGAATAAAACTACTTAAAAAGAGAACCAAAACTTCCATTCCTGTTCAAATGTTTCCTCCTGACAAAAATACTGCTTCTTTTGAACCATTTCTGTAGATATGATTTTTTTGTAATATAATATTTTGGTGATATTTTATGCATATTACTTAATATATTTATGCTTCACATTTTCTCTCTTGTCCTATTTTACTACCTATATTCTGAAAGAAAAAAATCTAACTCCTAAACTCACTTGATATTTGAGATATCTTTTAATTTTTTAAGCTTATATCATTTCTATAATGAATACTGTGCTTTCAGTAAAGAATGACTATTTTTATGCACCTGGCTCATTTACAGGAGTTTTCTTGTGTTCCTTGGTTTTATTTACAGTGACATTAAAAAAAAGGTTAATGTTAAACCAAAACACAAAAGACCACCAACTCAAATTTTAAATCAAAGTAAATCAAGATTGTATTGTGTACACAAAGGCTAGCCAGGACTGTCTCTTACAAGATTCCATGCTAGAGATCATCCCCCTGATCTTCAGGAAAACATTTTTAGAACACAAAAATTTACAAAGGAGGTGGGTGTCTAAGGAACTTACAGCTAATAAGACTTTGACAATCACAGTACAAAGGCAAATTGCAGGTTAAGGATCCACGTGGCTAACATCTCAAGGTGGAAAATAAATTCAGCCCCAGACATTAGAATTTATAAGTTGCCACTGATATTTAGAGAGAATTGTTATTTGGTCAGCAGGAGCCAGAATTTATGAGGCACCATTAAGGTTTTAGAGAGGGTTGTTATCTGGTAAGGGATAGCCAGGCATAGGTGAATTCAAAACACAGGTAGAAATTACAAGGAAGTTTAAAACATCAAAATATTGTCAGGCCAAAGAGAAATTTTATTTTTCTTACAGAAAACAGAAATAAACTTTTTACCTCTAAAAGCTCTAAGAGAAGATTTTATTTATTTTTGTATTTTCTCATATCTAATGGCTTCTGGCATTCCTTTGGTTGTGACCATAAATGCTTCTCTTCTGTGTTTATGGGGCTTCCAAAACAAAAAAAAAATAGATAAGCCCTTCTCATAGGGAAGATTTTTCAAACATAGCAAGTAACTACCCTTTAACTCACAGGGTCTGACAGCCATATTATAGGATATGAAAGACGCTCCAATATGCTTGTTTTTCCAACCATTGTTTGCAAAGATTGACAAAAGTCAATTCATTGCACAGAATGAATGAGGTGAATCTCTGCTCTGCAGTCCAGAACAGGATGTAAAAGAGCCCCCAAAGTGACTTTAAGACAGGGCTTTACATGACATAGCTGACAAAATCCTAAAAACAAAAGAAAATATAAAAGAAACATAAAAAACAAAAACTTCAGAGAGAACCATACTCACATAATCTCATTTGACAGAATCAAATTCATAAGAGGAACAGAGAACAGAGGTAAATCTAAAGGGATTTAAACATATTTTCTTTTTCTAAATTGCTAGTAATGTCTCCCAGGATTATAGAATTCTGGATCTCCTCAGTTACTACTTTATCATTACCTTCAACCTACAATGCATGAGGCACACTGAATTTACCCTCATACTCATGTACTTAACACTTTATTTTTTTCTATAAAAATGCATATGTATATTAATATATTTTTCCCACGTTTCCAAGATTCTACCCTGAAAATTTCTGCGATATCACTTCCCTGAAATGCATTTTCAGTATTTCATGTCAGTTCATCTAAGTATTCTATATCATGTGTTGGAAAAGTTGAGACAACTCGAAGGCATTTTTATTTGACTATTTATAAACTATAATTAAACGTCAACCTCAGTACCTCCAAAAAACTTAAGTCTCATTCACCTTTCTCATTCATAGTGCTTTATTTTTTAAGTAGGTAGCAGAAATTTTATTTTGAAGAAGAGTAAGTGATTTAAAGCCATTCAGTGTACTTTAGAGGATCCCAAAAACCAATTGTTGTGGTTCTTAAACAACCTTACCACTGAAAGATCTGGATTACACTCCAGGTTGGACACTGATACTATACTTCCATGGGAAATGGTTTCTTGGTTGTGAATATTGTCTTTCCCTTTCCCCTGTAGTCTTGCAAATGTGTGGATTGTGTGAAGTTTTAGAATCACTATTTTCAACACAGTTAGTATGGACCCATTTGATAATAGAAGAAATCTATATTCTGAAAAAAAAAGACCCTTCACCAAGGCCTAAATAAGTGATAAAATAATCCCTGAAAAATATAACAGTCATCCATTAGATTATTTTTCTAAAAATACTAAGAATAAGTTTAGTTATTAATACATTACCATACTAGAAAAAGTGATATAAATGCAATTTTAATTTTTAAAGTTGTTTCTGATTACTACAAAGAGGGTATAAAGAGCTGGGTACATGGGCTGAAGTTGTGTCTCAGTTGTAGACTACTTTGCTAGAATGCGCAAAGCACTGAGTTTGATTCTCAGCAATACATATAAAAATTTTTTCTTGTTTTATTTTTTAAATACATGACAGTGGAATGCATCACAATTCTTATTACACATATAGAACAATTTTTCATACCTCTGTTTGTATATAAAGTATGTTCACATCAATTCCTGTCTTCATATATGTACTTTATTTTTTCTGAGAGAGAGAGGGAGAGGGAGAGGGAGAGGGGGAGAGAGAGAGAGAGAGAGAGAGAGAGAGAGAGAGAGAGAGAGAGAGAGAGAGAGAGAGAATTTTATTATTTTTATTTTTTAGTGTTCTGCAGACACAATATTTTTGTTTGTAAATGGTGCTGAGGATAGAACCCCGGCCACACGCATGCCAGGCAAGTGCACTACTACTTGAGCAACATCCCCAGCCCCATATATGTACTTTAGCTAATAATGTCTATCACATTCCACAGTCCTTGCTAATCTTTACACAACACTCCTACACTGGCTAATTCCCATAAACTTGCCTCAGGGTTTCAATGTATTAATCAAATAGATTTTATTCAGCCTATGCACTGCTGTTGGAATGGCTATTACAAAAATCTAAAATTGTCATGTGTGGCGGCATATGCCTGAAATTCTAGAAGCTATGGAAAATGACACAGGAGAATTTTTAGTACAAAGACAGCCTCAGTAACATAACAAGGCAACAATCAACTTAATGAGACCCTGTCTCAAAATATAACATAAAAAAGAATGTGGATATATCTCAGTGGTATGCAACTCTGGGTTCAATACCCAGCACCAAACCATACAAAACCAAGCAAATATCTCATAATTAATAGGGATTCAAGGGTACACAAATATGTAAAAATGTTGGTGACAATAGAAATTTAATACATATATTTTATAAAAGTGTTAAGTTTCTTTAAAAGCCCAAAATAAAATGCCACATAATCCAATAGTAATAATTTGGGGTAGCAGTGCAAAATCATACATGCCTGTACTCCCAGTGGCTTAGGAGAATAAGAAGTAGAAAACTAGGGATTTATTTTCAAGTTAAAGAACAGCCTCAAGAACTTGGCAAGGTCCTAAGAAACTCAGTAAAACCCTCTCTCAAAAATAAATAAATAAATAAAAGTGTTGGAGACTGGGTATGGAGCACACTGGTAAAGTGCCCTGGGGTTAATCTCCACTATTTAAATAAATAAAAAATAAATAAATAATAATTGTCGATAAAAAAAATGCCATACAATCCAGTAATAATAACGTTGGGTACATATGTAAAATATTTGGTATCCTTTTGCTAAATATATTTCCACACATCTATTTTTTATTGTACCTTTATTCACAGTATCTAATAAAAGGAAACAAATAAAGTACCTTTTAGATAGAAAGTATATCAGAAAATGCCTTCCAGCTGCAAAGCATCCAATTAGTCCCTTCAGAAGCTACACACTTAAAATTCAAACTGGTCCCTAGAAGACAAGACTCAGAGAGTGGTGTTTTCTAAATACTCCAAAAAATTTGGAATCTCTGGGAACCTTGTTTCAGATATTCTAAAACTCAGAACTAGGCATATGGGAGGTCAGAATGAGAACACAAGACATAGTAAATTCTTTAATGGGGAATCTTAAGTCAGACACTGACATAACCAAAAGCAGAGTTGCAGATAAAAAATAGATTCTGTTTCACTGATTTCTGGGTTATGGATACAAATCAAATATATATTAGAAAAAAAAGTTAAGGCTACTGGTTAAAATCTACATAAAACAGGTATTAAAAATGCACCAGGTGCTGGGTGTGTTAGTGCAAGCCTGTAATCCCAGTTGCTGAAGAGGCTGAGGAAGAATTATCAAAATTTCAAAGCCAGCCTTAGCAGAATAGAGGTGCTAAGAAACACAGTAAGATCCTGTCTCTAAATAAAGTTAAAAAAAAAATCTGTCGGGAACTAGAAGGAAATTCTCCTTCAAATATTAGCCTGACAGCCCCCTGGGAGACATTCTGCCCTGAAGGCATCCTGCAGCTACCTATCTCCCTGGAACATCCTGCGGTTATCAGGATCATCAGACATCTTGCAGCTGGCAGTTTTACCACCCACATCCAGCAATTGCAAAGACCTTCCCCATCCCTAGCATATGAATACCCACCCAGCAATTGCTGATTGGAGAGCTTTCCCCATCCCCAGCATATAAATACCCCTGTGTGAACAACAAAAGTTTGCAGCTTGATCAGAACTTTTGTCTTGCTATCACCTTTCGTGTCTCTTGTCCCTTCATTCCTCCCCATCTAGGTTTGCTGCCCACGTTGATGTGTCCTGCCTGACGGGACAAAAATCCTGGGGATTTGTCTTAGTAGTCAATCTCCAATATCCAATATCCCCCATATCCCCCATAAAAAATGTACCAGGGTGCTGGGGCTGAGGCTCAGTGGAGCTCACTTGTCTGGCACATGTGAGGCACTGGAATATAAGGTCTATCAACAACTTTATATTTATAGTACCAAGATATTGACATAAACTTTGGTCTAATTTGCGTGTACTTTAGCCTTAAGATTGAAGTTAGTTGGAGCTGGGGATATGGCTCAAGCGGTGGTGGGCTCACCTGGCATTTGTGCAGCCCGGGTTCGATCCTCAGCACCACATACAAAGATGTTGTGTCCACCCAAAACTGAAAAATAAATATTAATTTAAAAAAAAAACTCTCTCTTTTCCTCTCTCTCTCTCTCACACACACTTTCTTTAAAAAAAAAGACTAAAGTTGGCCAAGCAGGGTGGTTCATGCCTGTAGTATCAGTTATTTACAAGACTGAAACATAAGGATCATGAATTCAAAACCAGTCTCATCAATTTTGAGGCACTAAGCAATTCAGTGAAACCCTGTCTCTAAGTAAAATACAAAATAGGGGTAGAAATGTGGCTCAGTGGTCGAGTGCCCCTGACTTCAAACCCCAGTCTCCCCCCCAAAAAAATGTGGCTGAGTAAATAGCTTGCCTTTTAAGCATGAGGCCCTGGGGTCAATCCCCAGTACAGAGAGAGAGAGAGAGAGACAGAGAGAGAGAGAGAGAGAGAGAGAGAGAGAGAGAGAGAGAGAGATTGAAATTGCATGTAATTTAAATTCAAGTTAGTCCCACATTCATTTTTTTCCTGCCACACTAGAATAAAACAGTTTCCTGAAATATTTGGAGTGTCTGTGTGGGTTATTTATTTACTTATGTTTTATTTACTTATTTTTATGTATTGCTGAGGATCAAACCCAGGGCCATACACGTGCTAGGTGAGTGCTCCATCACTGAGCCACAACCCCAGATTGTCTAACCATGAATAAATAAACAAATAAATAAATAAGCCCTCAATTGATGACCCATTACAGTTTTTAAAAATCCTTAATTGGGACACATAAACCTCATTTAGGAGCAATTCATTCTTTTTAATGTCTCCTAATTTTATTCTGCTTTCTTCTCATGTGAAAAATCTCAGAATGATAAATTAAATTATTTTCAAAATGCCCTCCAGTTCTTAAAAACAAACATTATAAACGATGCATACATTTGAAATAAAACATGGGAAATGATTAATAATGCTGAAAGTGGAGTTTTGAGATTTCTCAGTTTGCAAATTGAATCTGGGTACTTGTCTCATAAATTTTGAAGAAAAAAAATCAATTTAAGCAAGAAGAAATAGAACGCCCACCATGTGGTATAAGGAATGATATCAGAAAAAAAAAAAACTCATTTTTGTGTGCCATCTTAGAAGTTTACTGATGGTTTTGGGCAGAACAGGAAGCATAATGCATTTAGAATAGGCTTTGGAAAAGGCATCCTGACTAACATATGGGTTCACTTTCATTCTTTCTATGACCCATCCTTTTTTTCTTCAAATTCAATCAGGAATCACCCCTGGGACAAAGGACTTTGTTGAAGTTGTTCCCACAAGAGGGCTTCAAGGTCTTTTACACTTGAAATAGGCCTTAATGTTGCTCATTAACATCTTCAGTTAGCCACCAGGTGTGTTTGAGTGAGGCCCATTATCCACATTACATGGTCATTATACTATCTATTCTATTTTATACTTATTTTCTGTGAACAGAGAACCCAAGATTTGGATATGTGAACAGAGAGCTAGAAAACTAGGGGTTTATTCTATGACCTATGTAGAGCTAAACTGAAGTTCTGGATTTCAGATTTTTGTTTTGGATTTTAGATACTGCTTCTGCCACATTTAAAAATCTCAGGACTCATGAAGATAATGAGTTAAAAGCCAGCATCATCAAACTTGTGAAGCCCTAAGAAATTCAAAGCGACCCTGTCTCTAAATAAAAAATATTAAAAAAGGGATGGGAATGTGAATCTGTGGATGAACACCTCTGGGTTGAATTTCTGTTACCAAAAAGAAAACAACATACACACAATAATAATAATAATAATAAACAAACCCTCATGAAAAACAAGTCCTAAAATTAACAGCCTCTCTCATGCATGCATACAATAAATGGATTTGTAGTTCTCTCCTGGTAATTATCTCAGTGTTCACTATGCAATCTGGAGACATGCTGGACTCATGGCACATGGAAGCCCACAAAGGGCTTCAGAAAGAAGCTGAAAACACCATACAATTATGGAACAAAGTGCCCAGGTTTTCAACTGCTGATCTAAGCCTCACTAGACTATTCAGAGGGAGGTGAAGGCTAAGCTGCCACAGAGAGACATTCTGGCCACAAGACTCTGGAGAGGACCACGAGGAGTCGCTAGCCATGACTGCCAGTTTCCACCATTGCCACTCCTGTCAGCTTTAAGCCACCTTCCTACACAGTCTCAAGATAACAAGGCACACTTACCATTTCCTGGCTCTCAGGGTTCTCAGAGTTCGCCCTGTGGTTTGTTTTCAGATTCTGCACAGCACAGACACCTGGGCTCCGGATCCAGGACAGAAGCCTACAAAAAGATTGAAAAAATGGCGGGTTCCAGACTCCAAGGGAACAGAATATTGTGGAAGCCCTCCCTCTCATCACTGGCTGCATGAGGATTGGACAGTTCTCACCTAAGTGACTGATTGGTCAAGGCTTTAGGCACTGCCTCCAACCTGAGCCAAGTGGGCACAGAATCAAAGTCTGAATGACAGGCTGCTCCATTTTCATTGTTAACAGACTACAGATGAGTGCTGAGAATATAGCTTAGTCAGTAGAGTGCTTGTTTTGCTGATATAAGGCCATGGATTCAATCTCCTGCACTACACACACACACTCTCCCCACCCCCCAAAAAAAAGATTAAATAAAGGACTTTGGGGACTAGGGTTATGGATCAGTGGTAGAGAACTTCCCTAGCATGCATGAGGTACTGGGTTGAATACGAAGCACCGCATTAAAAAGTCACCTAAGAGGGGGATGTGGCTCAAGCGGTAGCACACTCACCTGGCATGTGGGTGGCCCAGGTTCGATCCTCAGCACCACATACAAACAAAGAAGTTGTGTCCACCAAAAACTAAATATAAATATTTTAAAAAGCCAACAAACAAACTACTAATGATACTGTGTCCATCTACAACAAAAAGTATTCAAGAAAAATAAAAGACTGTGTATTGGACTTGTGCACCCTCACTACAGAACTCATAAACACTTTTTATAAATAATATATACATATATGTCTTCAGACAGTGTATAAAATTCCCCTGTGATGTCTTTTCAAGTAACTTATATTACAGGTATGCTTCACAACCTGAAATTATAATAATAATGATAATAATAATAATAATAATAATAATAATTATTATTATTATTATTATTATTATTATTATTATAGGCCTGTTAATTGCATTAAATGCCTCTGTATGGGGTTATTTTAAGACAAAGTTTTCTTCCAATAATAGGACCTAGCCCAGAGAGAAATGTATTGACACTTATAACTGTTTATAAGGTTAAAGCAATTTGTGAATAAATATTATATATATTTTTATAAAAATGATATCAAAATTATTTAATATATATTTTTTTTATTTTTCTATTCTTTGTCTCATAAAAAAAAGTTTGAACTTTAAACTCTTTAGCAATGTTCTTATATCCCTTCCCCCAAAAAAGTGACTCTCAAGTATAATTCAAATTATTGAGACTCATAAATTTTTGATCTTTTATTTTAACTAGTGAAGTCTAAAGATTTTCTTTTTATTTTCACCTTTAAATAAAGCACACTTTTATAGCTTTCTTGTTGTTTAACTGACATTTAATATTCTGCAATTTTTACCCCCATTCTGATCACTTTGGACTATTGATGTTTTCATGGAAAGGATCTCTCTTTTTTTTTGTTTTTTTTTTAAAGAGAGAGTGAGAGAGGGGAGAGAGAGAGAGAGAGAGAATTTTTTTTAATATTTATTTTTTTAGTTCTCAGTGGACACAACATCTTTATTTGTATGTGGTACTGAGGATCGAACGCAGGCCGCACGCATGCCGGGCGAGCGCGCTACCTCTTGAGCCACATCCCCAGCCCCATGGAAGGGATCTCAAAGTGGTCATGCACAAGGTAGGAAATGGATATAGTAAGATATAATAATGGTGATTGCTGAGTATGTAGATATTGCTATACAAAATAAGTATTGGTGGATGATATGGGGGTAGGGAGAAAAAGAGCAATGAAAAAAAGAAGAAAAACTTGAACAGTAGAGGGGTTCACATGCTACAAGTGTACAATGATAGCGTGAATATAGAGGGTAGTGTTCTTGGAAGCAGCAATAAAATTTGAGGGAAAGAAAAAGGTAATTTTTCGCACAGTTCCCAAGTGAGAGAGCCAGGTGAATGGGTTCTGTGTTCAACTCTTCCCTCCTAGGAGTGAAATTTATAGTTCATAGGGTATGTCTCAGCAAGTAGTAAAACACCATTTCTATGTACCTTTACACTTTTTCATGGCTACAAGCTGACTTTGACAATTCCAGTCACATTACATCTTTGCACTTTATAGCTATTCATTAATTAATTCATTCATTACATTATTTATTTGTTTTTTATTAATTCAATTTTCCTTTAGTTGTCATTGTTTTTACATTACTGGTGATTACATAATTGCATAAATATTCTAAATGTTGACTTTTGTTTAAATATTGTTTTATGTGTTTATTCATACATTTACTTTTCATTGAAATGTTTTTCCTTTGCCAATTTTAGACCTCAATTTTCATTTATGAAGACTAGATAAAATCACATTATTCCAGGGCTGGGGATGTGGCTCAAGCGGTAGCGCGCTCACCTGGCATGCGTGTGGCCCGGGTTCGATCCTCAGCACCACATACAAACAAAGATGTTGTGTCCATGGAGAACTAAAATATAAATATTAAAAAAAAGAAAAAAAATCACATTATTCCAAATAACTCAAGGATTTATCATCTTTGCAGAACCCTAATCACCTGCTAAAGTTGACCCAGTGTGGGTCAACTAAAAGCTGTGTCAAAACTCCTCTTTTTTCTTATATACACTTTAATAAAGAATTCCTCTCTCACTTTTATATTTTGGAGAGTAGACTAACTTCCCAAGCAATAGTTAATAATCTAGATGAGTTTTCCAACTAGCTCACTATTACTTTTAAATTATTTACATCCTTGACACTAACAGTGTCACTGATTACTTTTTTTAATTTTTGCAAGATCTCTCTCTCTCTCTCTCTCTCTCTCTCTCTCTCTCTCTCTCTCTCATATGACAAATTGAAATCAGATATGCTTTTTTACTAAGAAACACTCTCAGCCTTTAATAAAATATTGTATAAAGAAAAAGGTTTTGCTGATTTTCTTAGAGCCTCACTAAGTTGCTGAGGCTGGCTGACTTTAATCTAATGTTATAGAAGTTTGCAATATATATATATATATATATATATATATATATATATATATATATATATATATACACACACACACACACAGAGAGAGAGAGTAGTGTTCATTTGAGTCTTTCTCTTAGGGACTGTGCCAGAGTTACCTTCTTCGTTCACTTCTACCTTATTACTGCCTCCAAAGAAACTACCCTTTACCCACATACTATCATTGATCCACCATTAGACGTTTTAAATCTGAACTCTTGAGCTGGTCATTCTTTCCCTCTTTCCTTCACAGCACTTTTTTCTCTACCTGTACCTATTCCACCAATACTTTTTCATGAATACTCACTACTACATACTCAGTATTCACCAATGTCACATCCTGATCCATCCCTATTCTGCTTTTTTCATAGATCACTTTGAGATCCCATCCACCCAGATATTAATAGTCCATAGTAAGGTCAAGTAAGGGTGTTACATATGCAGGTTTTTAAATGTCATTTACATAACAATAAGCCTATTAAAATTGGGATGTATTCTGTCTTAGGTTAAAAAAGAAAATCTACAGACCTCACTGTTATACTGAATTGTTTAAAATTTATTAATCTCAATAATTTGGAAAAAGAAATTTTATAAAAAGGAGAATAAAGAAAAGAACAGAATACATAAAATTGACAAGTTTGAATACACACCAAGTGTACATATCAAAAAGTGTCATATATCAGTGCTTTCAAAAGACACATTAATTTGAAATAAATGTAGTTAATGTGAGATGTAGCAATCATTTATTAATTATATATAATGATAGTATACATGTATATGTACAAAATGCATCTCATATAATAATGAGTATACATTGCAAAAAATGAACTCTACAGTATTTTTTTTAAATTTTGCTGACAAGACTATAAATACCTACATCTAGGTTTATGTATTACAAAATGTTCAGGATACATTTTATATTTCATAAAGTTTACAACTCACCAACAGACATTTTTTTTTTCAATTTTTAAAAGGAGTAGTATTTATTTTCTGTTAGAACATAACGCCATCATTTATCTTTATATTCTAAAAATTAAATATTTTTTAATTATATATGACAACAGAATGCATTACAATTCTTATTACACATATAGAGCACAGTTTTTCATTTCTCTAGTTTTATACAAATTATATTTACATGAATTCACTTCTTTATACATATACGTTATATAACAATATACATCATATTCCACCATTATTTTTAACCCCATGATCCCTCCCCTCACCTCCCAACCCCCAAAAGGTCATTTTGATACACAATGATGTATGCTATAAAGTTATAGAAAAGAGTATATACCTTATAATAATATGAACAGATAAAGTGTTGTAACTAATACATGGCATAATAATATTAATAATAAACTTGCCATTTAGACATTAATAAATATACATCGCGCACTATTGACATCTTTTCCAAAAAATTGACACCTTTTCCAAAAAAAGGGGGAGTTATTTGTGGGGGAAAATGGTATTCTATGCTTTCTTAATATTAAGAATAAATTATTTTCAGAAGTAATATATATTTCAATAGAAAAATAAAATAGAACCAGGTTCCATGGCACATACCTCTAATCCCAATGGATTGTGAGGCTAAGGCATGATAATCCTGAGTTCAAAGCCAGCCTCAGAAACATAGCAAGGCCCTAAGCACCTATGTGTAACCCAGTCTCTGTGTGCCCATGATTTATATTTCCAGTAAGAAACAACAACAACAAAAATAATACAATGAATTGATGAGGACACAGAACAAATTATCATGAACTAAAGATGGAGTAGAAATTGCTGTTATTTCATCATGAAAACTGTATATATGAAATACTCCTCACCAAGCAGCTTAGACCTGTAGAAATTATAGTATGTGTGTACAATGACAGTGTACAAGCTCTAGTATATATATCTTCTACTGTATTGACAAGTATAGCTCTAGTCTTATATTGACAAGTATAGCTCTAGTCTTATGTGATAGCATAAGACTAGAGCTATACTTGTCAATACAGTAGAAATCTGTGGCCTAGGAGGAAAGACGAGGTGATTCAGAAAAATAGAAATAAAGTTTGAGAAAAAATGGTTTCTGGAGCCCAGAAAGATTTTTGGTTTAATTAGAGTACAAAATACCACATAAGAATTATACTGAAGTTACATCTGTTAAATACATCACATGTATAATGGATTTCAAAGAAAATATGTGGAACTTATTATAAACTAAAAAATTTACAAAAGCACATAAAATAGCATGTGTGTAAATAAAACTAATCATTATAAAGGCAGCTATTTTAACTCAATTTAATATATAATATTTTCCTATCAAAATTTTAGCATGCTTTTCTTTAAATACAAGAAGAGAGCTGGACCTGTTGGTGCACAACTGTAATCCCAGTACCTTGGGAGATGTATTGTGAGCTCAAAGCCAGCATCAGCAAAAGTGAGGCCCTGAGCAACTCAGTGAGATACCGTGTCTAAATGTCATACAAGGGCTGGGGATGTGGCTCAAGTGGTAGCGCGCTCACCTGGCATGCGTGTGGCCCGGGTTTGATCTTCAGCACCACATACCAACAAAGATGTTGTGTCCGCCGAGAACTAAAAAAAAAATAAATATTAAAAATTCTCTCTCTCTCTCTCTCTCTCACTCTCTCTTAAAAAATAAATAAATAAATAAATGTCATATAAAATATGTTTGGGGATGTGGCTCAATTCCCTTGAGTTTAATTCCAAGTACCAAATAAAAGAAAAGAAAAGAAGGGACCAAATAAATTATCTTAGAAATAAAATATATTAAAATACTCCAAAACCTTTAATTAAAAAAACAAATAATATAGTTATTGTTCTGAGACACATTTAATGTATATTATGAAACTATATTGCAATAATACAGACCAATATATCATAATATAAATCAAATCTGAAACCATATGTAGATCAATAGTATTGTTAAGAGCAATAGAAAGGCATATGTAAAACCGACCGTATAAAAAAATAACATTAGAAGTGAATGAATGAATTTATCCAACCTAAAGTTAGAATTGGGACATAGAGGCAAAGTTCACTGTTAGAGTGTGTGTGCAGAATGTGCAAGATAGTCAGTTCCAAACTTAGCAACACTATAAAAAGCAAATATTAACAGGGAATGATGTTGAAAATAAAGCAGAATATTAAATGAGATACTCTTCCTCCATCTATAGATAAATTTAAGGAAAAAAACTACTGTGAGTATCTCTTTGGCAAAAATCATGAATGAGTAGAGAGATTTAGATAAACTGCATATTAGTCTGGTGTTAAGAAATGTTCCATATTTGGGGCAAAATTCCCAATTACCATCATCACCTCTAGTGAACAGAAATGTGAGAGAGGGGCTGAGGATGTAGCTCAGTTTTTAGAGTGCTTGCCTTGTATGCACAAGGACCTGGGTTCAATCTCTAGCACCACAAAAAAAAAAGAAAAAAAAGAAGGAAATATGAAAGGAATGATACCAAAAAAATGGTGATATCTAGGAGCCATAAAATTTTTCACAAGTGTTTCATCAGCTGTGACCAAGACACAAAAATACCCAAATATCAAAGCTGTCAATTTATCTAAAAAAAAAAAACCCAAAAAACTGCCAACATATCTTCCCAATTACTGTTGCTGACAGTTGAAGTTCACTCTAGTTTGTATTATAGGTGAAATAGGGAGGAATCCAGTAAACTACTCTTAGCTTGAGTGAGCTTTTAGCACTTCCTGAATCCTGCCCCAACCCTGGTATACTAGTAATAAGGCCAGAACTACCAATTCCTCCTAGAAAAAGTTTTTTTTTTGTGTGTGTGTGGGTGTGTGTATGTGTGTATTGAATGTTTCACATTTAACATATTTTGTTTATGTTACTATGTCCCTGATACACTAGTAATAATGCCAGAACTACCAATTGCTCCTAGAAAGATTTTGTGTGTGTGTGTGTGTGTGTGTGTGAATGTGTGTGTCAATGTGTGTACTGAATATCTGAACTTTAACATATTTTATTTACCTTACTATGTCCTGAACTTCCAAACTCAAGAACAAAAGGGGATTGAGCTTATGTAAATCTCTGTTAATTTCAAACAAATGAATTTATATTCTTTCCCCAGCACTTTTATGAACTATGATACCAAACAGCTGTTCAGAAAGGAGCTTAAAAAAAAGATCCCTGTTTATTCCAACAAATCTTTACAGAATAGCTCAACATTGGCTACTCCATATAAACTTTCCTCAGGGATAAAATGCATCAGTCAAAGAGATTTTCTGTAGCCTGGGCAGTGTAGTTGAAAAGGTTATTATAATAATCTGAAAGAGCTAGGTGTGGTGGCAAATATACTAGAGGCTGGAGAGGCAAGTCAGGAGGATTGTGATTTGAAAGACAGCCTTAACAACATAGCAAGGCTATAAGCAACTTATTGAGAGACTAGTGATGTATCACCTGTCACAAAAAAAAGACTGGAGACATAACTCCTTGGTAAGCACCCACAGAGTTAAATTTTTAGCACCAAACTACACCAAACTAAAAAAATATCTGAAAGATAGTAGGGACTCCAGAGTATAGGTGTATATGCATAGATAAAAATTTTGGTTACAATATAAAGTTAATAAAGATACTTTTGAAAAAAATTTCATGGTTCTTTTTTTTAAAAAGAGAGCAAGAGAGAGAGGGAGAAAGAGAGAGAGAGAGAGAGAGAGAGAGAGAGAGAGAATTTTAATATTTATTTATTCATTTTAGTTTTTGGCAGACACAACATCTTTATTTGTACGTGGTGCTGGGGATAAAACCCAGTGCCACACGAATGCCAGGCAAGTGCACTACCGCTTGAGCCACATTCCCAGCCCCTATCATGGTTCTTAAGAGCTCAAAATAAAAATGCCATATAATCCACTAATAATAATTTTTTTGAAGCAGGGTATCATTGTGAATGTCTGTACTTTCAGTGGCTTGGGAAAATGAAACAGGAGGAAATTAAATGCAAGACCAGCCTCAGAACCTTGGCAATGGCTTAAGTGACTCAGTGATATCCTGTCTTATTAAAAAAAAATAGGGATGTAACACAGTGGTAAAGTGCCTAAATAAGTAAAAATAAATAACAATAACAATTCTTGGTTTAAAAAATGCCCTATAACCCAGTAATTATAATTTTGGATAAATATCTAAAGAAATTGGAACATTTTTGTTAAAGATATTACTTCACTTCCATTTTATTGTAGGTTTATTCACAGTATCTAATAAAAAGAATCAAATGAAGTGCCTTTTAGATGCAAGGTATTGATGAAAAGATTTCTTCCAGCTGCAGATCATCCATCTACTTGCCTTAAAGGCTGCATACTTATAATTCAAATTGCTCCCTAAAAGGCAAGACTCAGATATGGATTCTTCTGAGTACTCCAAGAAATTTTGGTACCTCTGGACAAATTCTTTAAGACTTTTCCAAAACTAAGGAATAGGTAAATTTTGGAGTTTGGAATGTGGACAACATACAGTAAATTCCTCAAGGGGGAATTTTAATTTAGACACTGTGATAAGGTGTCTGGTCTGGGGAAGAAAGAGGAAGTAAAATCAGAGTTTGAGATAAAACTAGACTTTGCTTCACTGATTTCTAGGTTATTGATTTAATCCAAACAAATATTGGAAAAGGGTTAAAGCTACTAATTAAAATTTATGTAAAACAGGTATTTTAAAAGTACCAGGAAAGAGCTGAAGGTGTGGCTCAGTGGTACAGTTCTTGCCTAGCATATATGAGGCCCTGAGCTTAATTCTCAGTGCACCATATAAATAAATAAAATATAAATAAATATTTAAAAAATATCAGGTAAGGATTTAGGATTGTTGCTCAGTAGTAGAGTGCTTGGCTAGTATGCATGGGGCAGCCTGTTTGATACTGGACCCACATTAATAATAATAATAAAGATATTTTGTTAATCCACAACTAAGAAAACAAATATTTTAAACAAGTACAACAGTGCTATGGCCTGTAACTTTCTAATTATCTGTGTTCTAATTAAGCCCTTGCAATTGAACTTTCTTGTTATTTAAGTTAAAGTCCAGTTCCACTTTTATTCCCTGCCACACCAGGACAAAGGAGTTTGCTTGAATATTAGAAATGCTTCTAAATGTCATTTTAATAAAGTTGTTTTACATATTTAAAAACTCAGTTGAAAGAAAACTTGATGGCACAGGCCATAACCCCTGTGGCACAGAAGAATTATACATGGATACCATGAGTTCAAAGCTACCATCAGCAAAAGCAAGGCACTAAGCAACTAAGTGAGACCCTCTCTCTAAATAAATACGAAAAAGGACTGGGGATGTATCTCAGTGCCCCTGAGTTAAATACTTGGTACAAAAAAAGAAGAAAAAGGAAAAAAATTCAATTGAGGACAAATACATTAAAGAAACAAACAACAAAAAAAAAACCTTAATTTTGACAAATTACCTACACTATTGTGAGGATGGCCTTACGCCTGGCCTAAAAAAACTCCATTTTAAAAACTTCAGTTTGAAACATGCAGCCTCACCAGGCATGCCTAAAGAAGCCCTGCAGTATTGCCCTCAGACATAAACTAATCACTTCCCCTCAGCTTGATAAACAGAGTGAGGCCTCTGGCAGGTTATCCTCACCTAATAAGAGGGACAGGTGAGAAGACCAAGGTGCAGACCACCAGACCAGATGTTTCTGGCCCTAGAGTAAATGATGTCATGAAAAAATCTGGTGGTAACTAACAAGGATTGAAAAAAAGGGTGAAAAAGCTTCAAAATTTAGTATAAAGAGTAGAGCAAATGAACAGATGTTCAGCCAGCTCAATAAAAAATGCACTTGAGCTGGGGAGGCTGATGAGGACTTGGAATGACATCTCATCACTTCTCATCATTTGTATTATCCTCGCCACTCTTAAGCTCTACAGGCACACATTAGTGAGAGGGAGAAAGGTAAAAGATTATGTGATGTTCTTCTCATGCGATGAAAACTTAATTTCAGTGGGGAGAAACCCAATGGGGAAAATAAAACCAAGAGGCAAGATCTCCCACACACCCAAAATATATACTTTCATGAATAAAAATTTTATCAAAATTACTTTAAATTTTCATTTAACTTTTGTGCTGTCTGGTCTTATGAGAAAGCAAATTTTATTTTAAACTTTTAAGCAATGTCCTAAGGCATTAATATTTTCCCAGAGGGAAAAAAAACATAATGCATTAGTATAATTAAAAAATTTCTAGTTTTCATAATAAAAATTAAGAAGGACAGCTTAAATCAATTTAATAACTTAAACCACTATATCCAAAATATTATTTTTGAAAATATAAATTGACTAATAAATAAATGTATTTTTCAAGCTTCATCCTAAAATTCACTCTTGATCTCTCAGGGATATCTATGCTCACCACAGCTATATTTCATGTTTGAGATCTACCCTGACCTCAGCAAGGTGAAAAAAAATGGACAACTCAGTTCTGTGTCATAGGTTATGGAATAAACATACCAAACAACATTCTTTCAGGGCGAAAGAACAGGAGAGACTCTGCACTTTGAGACATAAGCCATCTACAACTCAGAAGTGTACAAAAGTGGAAACTGTTTCTCACAGGATTCTGGGCACAGATCCATTTTCATTTTAGATATCATACTTTAACCAAAGAGATTGGCATCACTGGAGAGAAGACTCTAGGTCATCAGATCATCAGTAACCCAGAAACTAGAGTCTAAACATTTTAAAAAATTTATTTTGCAGTTTTGTCTTTAGCCTAATGCAGGGTTGTGATTTCAATTTTCTTCTTTAGTATGGGGTACTCTGAAAATACCATCAAATAGTAAAGGCATAGAAGTCTACACATATTTCCATATAATTCAATAAAGCCTGTCAAGAGATTAAAGTTTAAATTTAAATTAATAAAAATTTAACCAGTACCTATAAGGCACAATATGTTTTTCACATAATTTCTGTTCCACATGTGATTGAATCCTGGCATTCAGCCCATGGTTAGTGAATTAGATATCTATCACTGAATAAGAAGAAACCATATAAAAATTGTTGTCTCAAGTGTGGGCTTATCATCAATTAAGCCTGGGTTCATATGGAATCTTTTTACTGCATTAGATGATAGTTGGTAAGGTTACTGAACTTCAGAGGGAGATATGGTTGCCAAAAAAAGCACCCTTCTTCTCAGAATCAAATAAATTAAAGTGGGCTCATTCTCATGGAGGTGACAGTGTTTTGAAATTAAAAACAAAGTATTCAATGTGTTTCCTGACTAATACACTTTCATAGTCACAGATTTACATAAGTCACACACAAAAAATAAGAGCTCAGATCCAAAATTTGGGAAATATACTCTGCACTTTGGCTACAAGGGGAGTAAAAACACATTGTCAACTTTATGTGTACAGATAGGGCTAAAGAATTGCTAATACGTTGACACTCGGTATTATTCTGCTTTTTGTAATGGATGAGGTTTACATAGCTGTTCAGTGTGAAAGAATATTTGAAAGGTCTCCTGAATATTAAGCAACTTTATTGGAATTCAGGATCAATTCTCTGTGACCCCAAAGCCACAACTCACATCCTCTAGACTACATGAATTATCAGTCTTTCATTATTGTCTTAGAAGTTAGATAGTGGCACAAAAAAGCAGAATTGTTTTGTACCAAGGACTGGACTCAGAACACTTTATCACAAATCACATCTCCAGCCCATTTGTTTTTAAAGACAAGCCAAGTTCTCACTAAGATGCTTAAGGCCCCTCTGCGTTGCTGAGAAGCCTTGAACTTAAAATCTTTCTTTCTCAGCCTCTTGAGTCACTGAAATTACAGACATGCATTACAATATTGGCTCTTGTTTTCTGGTTTATGAATAGGCAAAATTGAAATGATAAGCAGAGAAGCAGCTGTTATAATCACCCCTTTATTAATTCTGGCTTAATTCCTAAGGTTTAAATATTGAAACCCATATTTCAATGTATACTGAAGGTAACATTATCTATTATAGTCAACAGTCTGTTGATCTTCATTTTATCCAGACAATTTTTTTTATATATTTTTATTTTTAGTTCTCGGCGGACACAACATCTTTGTTGGTATGTGGTGCTGAGGATCGAACCTGGGCCGCACGCATGCCAGGCGAGCGCTCTACCATTTGAGCCACATCCCCAACCCCTCCAGACAATTTTTTATTGCCTAAACTTTGATTTAATTTGAAAATGTTACTCAATATATTTGAACTTCTGGTTTTTCTTCTGGCATTATTAGGATACTAGGTTCAAACCATACAGCCTATGGAAAATAATGTTGTGATTATAGCTAAAGAGAAGACTATATGATAAATAAAATTTTAAACTCATGAGGATGAGGTATTTTCTTTATTTTTATGTAAGCTTGGTGAATATGATACAGACTATACAGCCAAACCTTAAATCTCACAAAGCAGGCTCTAACTCTAGTTAATAAAGAAAAATATCAAATACAAAAGTTGTGTTGCAAAATCACATAGCAGTTGGTTTGTTATCAGTAGCACAGGAATGGGTTTCTGCCATATAATAATATCAGTATGATTTCAATACATATGATATCTTTAGATGCAGCCACACAAGAGTTGATCAATGATAAGTTGCAAGAATGATGAACTTGTTTAGATACCATCTGTAGATTGCTTTTAGTAATCCTAGACAGGGGATTGTGTTCTAGTCATATTACAATACAGCATATTTTTTGAGGCCTGTGGATATAGAGCTCTTACCTCCTTGCTAATAGATGCTTTAGTGTGTGTGCCTTGCAAGCCTCTCCTTGGTCAACCGTCACCACCATCAGCGCGCGGGAGTGGCGTTGGAGCGTCTAAACCCGGGGGTCCTCGGCCAGACGAGGGAGCCGGCAGATGGCTGGTGCGGGCAGGGCGCGCCCGGCGGGCTCCGGGCACACGCGACTCACCTGGGCGAGGCCAGGCGCCCAGGCAGTCAGCGCCAGGCCATGGCCGGGCGTCTGAGCCCCATGCCCGAAAGAGTTGGACAGTTCTGGGGCCGCGCTGCGCCCAGCTGTCGCCGTCGCCACCCCCGCCGCTTTCACGGTAGCCACCGTCCGGGGGTGCAGCAGATCGCGGGAGAGCGTCTGCGCGGAGCTTCAGTGCAGCCCTGGCGGGACCCAGGCAACCGCCAGAGCGGGAGCAACAAATTCCAGGCTGGAGGAGCCACTGCCCTACGCGCCTGCGGCAGGCGCGCCGAGATGGTCTACGGTTCAAATTCATCGAAGATTAAATTGATGTTTATGGGCTGATCTGGAAACCTAAAAGCAATTTGTTTTTCTAAATCTATAAAAAAAATATGCACAATTTCCCATCAACCGACTTAAAAAAGGGGTTTTAGAACACAACCCAATGTATGAAGTACCATCTTGAAGATGGAATTATGAATATGGCAGCTTTTCTACGGGGCTTTGAAGAAAGGGGCATTAAGACCGACAGGCCTGAGGACCAGTTAAGTAAAGAGAAAAAGAAAATTCTGTTCTCCTTCTGTGAGGTGTGCAACATCCAGCTGAACTCTGCAGCCCAGGCCCAGGTCCATTACAACGGCAAATCCCATCGCAAACGAGTGAAGCAGCTGAGCGATGGGCAGCCCCCGCTTCCAGCCCAGAGCTTGGGGACACTGCTGGCCAGCCCCAGCCCCAACACCAGCACAGGCAGTACATGCCATACTATTACCCTTCCTGCTCTTGTGCGCACTCCTACTCTGATGATGCAGCCTTCACTGGATATCAAACCATTTATGTCTTTTCCAGTGGACGGTAGTTCGGCTGTTGGGCTCTTTCCAAATTTTAACACAATGGATCCTGTGCAAAAAGCAGTCATTAACCACACATTTGGAGTATCCCCATTCCCCAAAAGAAGAAACAAGTTATTTCTTGTAATGTCTGTCAGCTTCGCTTTAACTCAGATAGCCAGGCCGAGGCCCACTACAAAGGAAGTAAACATGCCAAGAAGGTCAAAGCACTAGAGGCAACGAAAAATAAACCCAAAATGGTTTCTTCCAAGGACAGCGCAAAGGCTAATCCCAGCTGCTCCATCACTCCAATCACAGGCAACAGTTCTGACAAATCAGAAGATAAAGGAAAGCTGAAAGCCAATAGTTTCAGTCAGCCATCATGCTCTGAAAGTGGCTCATTTCTCCTCAAATCTGGCACAACTACCCTGCCACCTGGGACAGCCAAAAGTACAAATGGAGCACCAGGGTCTGTTGCTGAATCCGAAGAAGAGAAATCCAAAAAATTGCTTTATTGTTCACTATGCAATGTGGCTGTGAACTCCCTGTCACAGCTAGAGGCACACAACACAGGATCTAAACACAAGACCATGGTTGAGGCTTGTAATGGAGCTGGTCCAATTAAGTCCTATCCTAGACCTGGATCAAGATTAAAGATGCAGAATGGCAATAAGGGGTCAGGACTACAGAACAAGACATTTCATTGTGAAATCTGTGATGTTCATGTTAACTCGGAAATTCAACTCAAACAGCACATTTCTAGCCAGAGGCATAAAGACCAGTTGCAGGGAAGCCACTGAAGCCGAAATACAGCCCTTACAACAAACTCCAGCGAAGCCCAAGCATTTTAACAGCAAAACTTGCATTCCAGAAAGATATGATGAAACCTTTGGCCCCAGCCTTCCTGTCTTCACCCCTGGCAGCAGCAGTGGCTGTGTCCTCTGCACTGTCACTGCCATCCTGGCCATCTGCCTAGCTCTTCCAGGCTCCAGCCATCCCTCCAGCTCTCCTGAGGCCAGGGCACAGGCCCATCTGTGCCACTCCGGCCTCCATCCTGTTTGCCCCATACTGACATCTGCAAGTCCCAAGACCAGCCAGGCCAGTAGGAAAGTCGAGAAGCCAAGCCAAAAGGATTTCAGCAACTTGAGCATTTTGTGTTACAGTAAGTATCCCACCTACCCACAAAATGCAGCCTACCACCTGAAACCGCAGCTTCAGTGAAAAACAAATCACTAGATTCAAGAGTGCTTTTATGGACTGATCAAATCATTTTGGAATGTGAGCAGCACAGGTTCCCTCTTCCCTTCCCAACTCGACCCCATTTAATTGGTGTATCTGAGAAATCTGGGTTCTTGAAAATGTACAGTCAGAAAGTAAAGAAAAAGAAAACCAGTCTCTGTTTTCCCATGGGTATAATCTGTCTTAGAACAATATGTAATATCTTCCTGACAGACTTGAAAACTAGGATCTTCCTCAGATGTCTGTAAATAGCTCTGGAATCCAACCAGGCATATTCTAGTGTGGAAGAAAAATAGAACACAAGTGCTTACTTGTGAATACCATCTTACCAACGGATCACGTTTTCTTTTTGGTGTACTCTCGTCGACAGGGATTGTGTACTGTTTTAGACCCAAGTACTGTTGTATCCTGTGTAGTACTAGATTGTATCTCTTGTCTGAATTCAACATCTTTAGTTGCTGTGTAAATGTTAGGAATCAAAATAGCTTTGAATTTCTCGTTAAGAGAACAAAAGATAATGTATTTTCTTTATTTCATATTTTATTTGGAGATATTTAAACAAAATAGAAAGCCATATAACATAGCTATAATTACTACCTGTTTGCTATTTTTGTCTAACTTATTTTGTAGCTTCCTCACTGGTTTGAGTTGCTAAGCAAATATATACAAACACAAGAAGAGCTTCCTAAAGTGCACATTTTGGCACCTCCTGTGCATTCTGCAAGAAGAAAATGAATCCATGTATTTCTACGTAATTATCTTCATTTTTAACCTGTTTTCATTTGTAATGATGCTTCATAATTTTGTGGCTCCCTAATGCAATAATGTACAGAAGATATAAAATTTATAATTGAACAATTTGTCTTTGTGTTCACTGAATATGTTGCAGGTCATGCTCCCATGCACCCCTTTCGAAGTTGGTATCAACAAGACTAGAATATTTGTGATATCAGGGGCAAAAAGTATCATAAAACAATAAAATAGTGAATTCTTTTAGAGTATCTATATCTGCAATCTGTAAATGGTAAAATGTGTATTTTTTAAATGTACCTTTTCAATAAAAGAATCAAAAATAAAAAATAAATAAAATAAAATCACTTGAAAAAAATAACCACTCATTTTAATGAAACACACACACATACACACACACACACACACACACACATAAAAGCAGATGTATTGTCATTTTATAGAACTATAATGCTCATCCCACAACACATACACATATATAACAAAAAGTAGAAAATATTCCTATTATCAAAATAAACTTTTAGTATTTTACATTTTTCACTTTAATCTGGTTTTAACTCTGTGTTCTTAGGGAACACTATTTTTATATTATTTAGACTTCATTATAAAGGAAAAGACAAGGAAATCAACCACACTATGAGGTCTTAAATGTTAGACTTAGGCATTAATTTTGTTTTGTTTATAAGATTATTTTAAATCTACTAAATTAAAATTCTGAATAGGGGAAGAGGGATGAGAAAGTAAAAAGAACAATAATCGAACCCCTCATATTTATCAGGGCCTGATTTTTTGTTTTTAATTTTTAGACAAATTGCTTAGGCAATTTTGAGACAAATTTGCTAAACTCTCCAGGCTGACCTCAAATCCTCCTGCCTCAGCCTCAGAAGTAGCTGGGATTACAGGAATGTGCCACCTTGCCCAGCTGAAGGCCTGCTTTTTATATGTATCATTTTAGTCAATATTCTGAATTGTATTAAAATATAGCCATTATTAGTATTTACCATATGCTAGGCACTATGCAAAGGGATTTACATTTCATCTCTCATATCTCACTGTTACTTTGTAGTGTAACTGATATTACCATATTAAAACAAAATAATCAAGGATGAAAAAAATCTCATTTGCTCAAGTTTTCCAAATCTGGAAAATTAAGTAGAGAGTAAAATAAAGTTTAACTTGGCTAATTACAAATGCTATGTCATTTTTGGCATTAACTTTTAAAGGATATTTCCCTGGAATTCAAGAGACATTTTTGCTGTTATAACTGAGAATGTACATTGAGAGGAAGCTTCTGGGATGCCTATAATGTTGTATGTCATAATTTGAATAGTGGTTATATGGATATGTTGAATTTGTCAAAGTTCATTGGCTTTTTCTGTATATATGTTATATTCAATAAAATACTTTTAGTAATTCATAATTAATATAGAAAATGTGAAAAACAGAAAAGCACAAAGTGGGGCAGAGGAAATACCAGTAAGTTCACTACTAAAAAATGAATAATTTTAGAAGTTGATTCATTTAGGAGGAAATTTGGGAATGCATGTATCTTATTATCTTAAAGCAATTTGAGGCAAAAGAACTACAAGGGAAGTTCTCCTATTTAAAAATATTTTTTTGTTACTAAAAAAAATATAACCATATATGAAAATTTTTTGAACAAGTGAAAATTGCTCCATAATCCCATTTCTACTATAACCACTTTTAATATTTTGGTAAATTGAATGATATTCTCATGACATAAATCATCAACATTATCTTGAGTATAAATAAATTCTTGAAAAGGAAAAAAAGGTAATAAAGTTAAACCACGAATCAAAACAGTGCTTTTTGCATATATATGGTAGTCTAGGTTATCTCAATTTAATTATGTTTCATAGTCTGTTATGTATTGAGTTGAAGGATGAATCAGCACACGTCTACATTAGAGAAAAACAGCTAATATTCAAACCTGTAAGATTACTTAAACCCCTCAGATTAAAAAAAGTGGTTATTGAATAATTGTCTCCTTGGTACTCTGGTAGATCAAATGAGAAGAGTCAACCTGTTAATTAACAAAAAAATCCCTGAATTAGCAGGCAGGAAATCTAGGTGCTACTTTTGGCTTCGGCACTCAGAATCTCATTGTGGACAAGAATCAATTTCTTTGGACTTTTGTTATTTGAGTTGTAAATGAGAAAACTGGGTTGTATCTCAAAGGACACTTAGCATCCAAAATAATTTATGACACAGGGAGTACACCAGGCCCTGATCAACTTCTTATTGTACTAAAGGATGAATTCACAAAACGGAAACATTCAATAACAGAGAAGCTAGAGCTTGCCGTCTTTATTTGCAACTAGACCAGATACAATGTGTTTCCTGTTCTTTGCACAAGTATCCATGGGAAGAGGGGGAGGCCAGAGAGGACAAGGACAGGATGTCCTTCCCTTACATATCACTCATCACCCTATATTTTTACATCCCCCCCCCATGGACATCAGTTCTGATATCCCAAAAGATCATCCTATGTAACAGAGGATTCAAGTAACTTTTTAGGTTGAAGAAATCAGTGCCCAATAATTCCATTTTCAATTCTTAAGTGTTTTTCCTTCCTTTGTCCCTTCGTTGTAGTGAGTTTTTTTTAGTAATATAATAATATCAAGGTATTCAGAAAAGAAAAACATTTACAAAACGTCCATTTAAAAGGAATGGATTTGGGTGTGCCTTTGGTAGATTGATAGTGTAGCTAGTATGCAAGTGAAATGTGGAAGAAACTGGGAACCTGACAAGTGAGAAAGGAGAGGTCCCTAGATACCCAAGGGAGATCTGGTCTGGAGCAGAAAGGGACTTTGTTCTTTCACATAGTGTAGTTATTTTATTGTTTTAATTAGCTATGTATGACAGTAGGGTGCATTTTGACATATTGAACACATATGGAGGATAACTTCTCATTCCTTTGGCTGTATATGGTGCTGAGTCACACCAGTAGTGTAATCATACGTTTATATAGGGTAATAATAATGTCAGTGTAGTTTCAAGGCAGTGTGTGTGTGTGTGTGTGTGTGTGTGTGTGTGTGTGTAAAATCTCAATCTCTGATGATAGGAACTCTGAACTGTGTCATCTATCTTTACAGCTCCTGGGCGCGGGATATAACTGACAAATCAAAATATCTGCTCTACTGAATTGAGCAAAAATCTCGGGGAGTGGGGGATGATAGGAAAAATGAGACCGAAAAAACATATAGAATGTCTCATTTCCACTCTCCTGCCATGCTACATGTTACTTGATATCTGAAATATTTACAGGATTCACTGCAGGATTACTACAAAGGGAAATGTACTTCAGATGAAAGAGTTTTTCTGGAGACCTCAACAAACTAGAAATGGGAACAAGCCCCAGGAAGCCGCTGTGTTGTCTCAGGGAAGAGATGACCAGAGTTTCCTGTAAATGAAGACTCATCAGGCAACAGGTTTGAGCCCCTCGGGTAAAAAGGCAAGCGCGACGGCGACAGCGACCCGGAGTGGGCGAGTGGAAGGTCTTGGAGTACCGAGAAACTCCCGACGTCGGGGCTAACGAGAGGACGGAGTGCGGCCGGTGGGAGGACTAACGTCCTGCAGGTGGACAGTACAGCTTGCTTTGAGCTTTTTTATTTTTAAAAACAAAATGATCAGGAAGCTCTAAAAGATGTACAACTCGGGCTGATATGTTAGCGTGATACTTCCCTGAGTGTGCGTACAACTGGGAGCGCCGACCATGAACTTCCGCAGCTTCTGCCCCCGGGCGGGCGCGGGGCACAGCTCCGCCTAGCCCATACGTGGAGGAAATCCGCGCTGGGCGCTTCCAAGGCCCCTAGATGGACATCCGCGGGCGCGGGGCACAGCGCCGCCTAGCCCAGAACTAGAAGAAACCCGCGCGGGGCGGTTCCAAGGCCCCTCGGTGGAGATGGGGCGGAGCAGGACCGCGGCCACGCCCAGCCCAGGCGCAGCCAGCTGGCCTTCCGCGCCCCGCCCCGCGACTACATTTCCCAGCAGGCGCTGGGCTGCGGCGCAGCTGCAGTTGACCCACTTTCGGCCCTTCAGGGGCTCGGCTGGCCCTGCGCCCAAGCGACTGCTCCCTGCTGACTGGGGTGTGGGCCAGGAGCTGCGGAGGGAGTGGGAGGTGCTGCTGGCTGCCTCCGTTGCCTCAGCTGCTGGGCGCCTGGGCAGCCTGCGGCCGCCATGACCAAGCAAGGCAGGTCCTTGGGTCTTCTTCAGCAACAACCACCCAGGCGGGCGCCGGCGGTGCTAAGGGGTTCGGGCCTCTGGCGGAGGCTGATGCAGCCGGCGACGGGTCCCTTACCCCTTGGCTCGCGCCCATCCCACCAGAACCTCATCCCCTTCTTCCCTTCACCTTTGGCTTTCGCTAACCCCACGTCTTCCACCAGGGTTCTCACTCCAGCTCTGGATGCGTTTATGACCCTCCCCGCGCCTTTTCCTCTGCTGCTTCCCACTCTTAACTCCCAGTCTCATTTCCACTCTCCTGCCATGCTACATCTTAGGGCGTCCCTTTTACTTTACTAATTGGGCTGACAGTAGTTTTGAGAGACCCTGAGCAAAACATGCTGTCCTACGGTGTCCCATCCTAGGTATGGACACGTTATCTGCCAAAGGTATTGGTAGTTGATTTCTCTTTCTGCAAGGAAAGTGATCCAAGAAGACAGCCCAAGTTGTGTCAGGGGGGCCTTGGCTTTCAGTGAGAGACTGATGTTGGGCAATAGTGTTAGAAATATCAACTCCCTTTTTTTGTATGTGAAGTCTTTTTTTCTGGCCTTTTCTTCTTTTTCACCGCTCCTGTGTTTCATTTAGTTTCATGGATTTTGAATGAAGGACCTAGGTAATTGTGGTCCAGTCATGGTTTGCAAATGGTTCCGGTTCTCAGAATCTAAAACTTGCCAAGAGTTAATTTTATGTTCCATGTTTTGTGAGACTGGCATGTATTTTTAAAGGAGCTAAAGAGGCTTCAGTATTAATTACTTGCCTTACATAATCTGCCAGATAAAATATATCCAGAGGTGAGCTATTGTAGGCCCTGAGAAGAATGAAAGTGAGTTGATACTTTACAGGCCATTCTGAGTTGGTAAGTTGGTTTTCAGTGCTGGTTCTTAAAAGTTATAAAGCACAGGGCTGGGGATGTGGCTCCAGCGGTAGCGCGCTCATCTGGTGTGCAGCCAGCCCGGTTCGATCCTCAGCACCACATACAAACAAAGATGTTGTGTCCGCCCAAGACTAAAAAATAAACATTGAAATTCTCTCTCTCTCTCTCTCTCTCTCTCTCTAAAAAAATAAAAAAAAATAAAACTGATAATGAGAAATTTGTAGAAGTTTATATATTAAAAAAAGTTATAAAACACACACAATTTCAGGAGGAACTTAAAGAACTGTTATTGGTTGTGCCTGTTTTAGGGGCTAATCCTATATGCTTAGGAAATTTGAGTACAGTTTTTGTTTGTAAAGTACTTGAAGTTAAAATGCTATCCAGTTTACCCCCCCACCACCTCTTTTTGTAACATGTATTTTCTTTGGCAGAGAGAGAGGGCAAAATCTGTTAAGTAGAATCATGTGCTAAAACAGACTGCTTTTGTGGAGAAATGGTTCTGGAAAGACCAACAAGGCAAGATTTTAGTAGACAGGGTTATCAATAAGGACCGTGCTTGCTGCTAGCTCTGTGACCTAGAGGAAATCCTTTAACCTCTCTGGGCTTCACTTTCATCATTTATATTCATGACATGTTTACTGAATACCCACCATGTGTGTCTAGGTTATGGGATTAACAAAAATGACAGAGATTCTGCCCTCGTGGAGTTTGTTTTAGTCTGAAGGCAAATAATCAGCAAGTGCAGCTGTGTAGAATAATGGTTTACAGTGGTAACAGCTGTGGGGAAAAACAAGTCAGGGTACAGGAACAAAGTGTGATGGGGCAACTGTTTTAGATGGGATCATTAGGGAAGATCTCTCATGGAGATGATGGATGAACAGGTTGAATGAATGTGAAAGTGGTCCATGGTGTCTATGATTTCTTCTAAGTCTGTATTTCTACAGTTTTATGTTTATATTCTTTGGTGACTTTCATTTCTACTGTTATGGTGCTCTAATATAGTCTATTTGAAATTTGTAGGTTTTCTTAGAATGAGTCTGATCATGTCTATATAGTGCCCAACATGTTTGAATGCTTATACATTTTTACCTTTATTAGTAATGCATTGTGTAAATGAGCTTGTGGATTTTAGGCTTCAAGAAAGAGTTAAAGGCAGGGCTTAACTTTAATGTGTGCATTTGCAGAATATGATTTTTTATATAGCTGCTTATATTTTAATTTCTGATTTAGGAATTGTAAAATAAGTCATGCTAATTTGGTCAAAAACAAACAAGAACTCAATACTATAAGTAGGAGTTTGGGAATTTCTAATTTATCCTGTCCTGTTCACCCTCTCCCTCACGTTTAAACTTTTTGATTTTCCTGTGTTGTCAATCTTTACTTTTTGACACAGACACACACATGCACACTTTAAACTTAAGGTAGGTTTCTCATTCATGCTCATCATATTAAGAACAATACATTTTTACAGTGTCTTGACTTGTGCTAAATTAAGTTCCCATAGAGAAACTTAAAAACTCTGTCATATTTTCTGAACCTAAGTATTAAAGGGGAAGAGAGTTTGCAATATTCTGTGATCTTTGTCTCCCTTAGTAGTGAAATTGAAAATTAAAGAAAAACATTTTTTTTGCATCAGATCATCATTAAATTCAAACATTTCACTTCATTTTTCTTCTTCGCCATTAGAAATATTCCTAGTAAAACAATAGGAAATAAAATAGTTAAATGAATTTGATGAAATATGGATCATTTTAAAATTTCTTCTCATGTTATTAACACCAACAAAGATTTAAGATTCTGTCTAATTTGTCCCTTCAGGAACCTGTCAGTTCTGCTCTTTCAAGTTGACAAGGCAGAGTTTTCAAAGGCAATCCAAGGTCCCAACTACCTGGCCTGCCTCTGCCACATTCAGATTTTGAGAGTAAGGAAACAGCTATATTGTACCGAAAACTTTTGTCATTTATTTCCCCAGGCACATTTTAATAGACTGTCTATTAACTTTTGGCAATGTTCTCCCACTCTAAGAGAATAGGCTATTCATGGGAGAAAAAAAGAATAATCAAGGTATTACTGAGCTTTACATATGTGAAAGGAATTGGAGAAAGAATACTAATAAGATTTGAGAATATTTTCTGTATGTGAGACATTGTGCTAAAGACCCCAAAGAAACATGTAGTCTATTTAGTATAATAGAAAATAAACAATATGTAGAAGGATCAGAGTTTCTAATTTGCTAGGAAGGTTAATTTTCTTAGAATAGCATAAGAGGGAAGAATTGAAAGTGAAGGAAACGAGAGCTGGAGGAAAATGCTTTGAGTTAAAGAGAGCCCAAAGGTCAGTATTCGAAAATGTCTAACTATTAGGAAAGCAAATATATGAAACACAAAAATTAGTGGCCCTAGCTGGGAGCAGTGGCACAGTGCTCACCACCCCAGCAAATTGGGAGGTTGAGGCAGGAGGATCACAGGTTCAAACCCAGCCTCAGCAACTTGGATCCAGTCTCAAAATAAAATGTAAAAAGGAGTCTGGGGAATGTGGCCCAGTGATTAAGTGCCCCTGGGTTTAACTCCTGGTCCTTCCCCAAACCCATGCCCTACATTTTGGGGGATTACTAGGGTTTGAACCCAGAGGTGATTTACCACTGAGCTGTATCCTCAGCATCCCTCCTTTTTTTGTTGTTAATTTATAAATTGAAACAGGGTTTCTTTAAATTTCTGAGGCTGACTTCGAACTTATGATTCTCCTGCCTCAGCCTCCCAAGTCACTGGAATTATAAGTGTGCACCACTCTCTGTTCCTGGCTTGGCCCTAGATCTTGATGATTATGTGTGGTAGAATTGGAAGAGGCTTGGATATTTACCAGAAAGTGCTAGAATTGTATGTAGTTGGTTATAAGATTGTGCAGGGCATGTGGTGTGGAGGTTGTATGCTGGAATATTATTAATCTGGGTTTTGTCAGTAATAATTTATATTTTCATTCAGCATATATTTCTTAAGTACCTACCTCATGCTGTTTCCCATTTGAAGTACGAGAAAAGATACAACAATGAAGAGAGAATGAAGAGATCTTGCTCTAATCAAGTTTAAATTGGGAGCAGACAGTGATAAATACATACATAACAGATTGGAAGGTGATAAATGCCCTGTTGGGATAAGGGGGATGTGTAATCCTTGAGAGGGGAAGAAAGCTTTTACTGATAAGATGCCATTTGAGTTAAAACCTGAAAATGTAATAACCTGAAGTGAAGCTGTGTAAGCAGGGGAAGCAGCCAGGAGAAGGGGGAATGCTTGGAATGTTTGGGGAATAACAAAGAGGCAGATGTGGCAAGAGTAGAGAAAGCTGATGGAAGAAATAATGTCATAGAAGTACTGAGTCTTGCCTATTATACCTCAGCAAGATGGGCAGCCATTGTAATGTTTTAATCAGAGAGCAGAGGTAATGGCTGTCTTTAAAAAGATCCCTTTGCCAAAATGAGAATAGATGTGGAAGGGTAGAAGAAGCAGGAAGACTAGTTAGGAGGCTGAGTTAATTCAGGCTAGAAATGAGTGAGGGTGGCAGGGATATATGAATGTATTTTTTGTTATGTCATTAAAGTATAATGGATTCTGAACAGCTTTGAAGATGTACTATGCGTTGGATGTAAAATTTGAGAAAAGGGGGAGTCAAAAATGATTGAAATATCTTTTGATGAAGTGGCTTCATAAAACTGTGGAGAAGACTTTCTAAGCATTTAAGTGGAAAAAGTAAGCACTTAAAATGATGTTTATTATTCTTATTATGATAATATATAAAATATTGTGAAAGGCACAGTGGTATAGATCTTTGTTTAATTCCATGCTCTACAATTTACTGTTGTATATCATGCCTTTAATACATATTTGCCAAAATGACCTTCCAGAGCCTTGATTTCTTGTGTGTAAAGTGAGGATAATTAATTGCCTTGTGAGACTTAAATGAGATATTTTAAAGTATCTGGTACAGGTGTGGTACATAACACAAATAAGTGCTGAATAAATAAATAGCAGCAAATGCACTGTGTTAAGTTTTACTCTATTTCTTTTATCCCCAGATAAATGTATGATCTTCAGTCATGAATTCTTTCAAAGCTAGAGTTATGTATGTGCCATCCTGGGTCCATGCAGTCTAGTATTCTGGTTTTGACCCTTGCACTAAGGACATTTTAATAGGAATGGTGATCTTGAGTATCTGCTTCAAAATATTTATATACTTTGAAAGTACTTGCTCTCTTTGATAACCCCCAGGCATCTGCTATCTTAGAATTCTTATGAGCTCTTCTGAATATAATTATCTAAAGTTTGCATTTTACCTTGGGTAACATTGTACACACTTACTACTCTATGCAACTAATCCTCAATTCAATTGGTCCTTTAACTTACTCCTTTATTTTGGGAACAGGTAAACCCCATGATGGTATGGTATAATTTTGTGAGCAGGTTAATTTTTCATTCTATTCATAGCCTTGATAATTTCACAAGCTTTAATTATGAGGTTTTACTCTTTTAAAACATATCTTATTTGTTATTTAAGTTTTAACATTTCTCAAACCTTGCTGAAGTCTTAGAATAATGTGTGGAACTTTAAAAGTTACCTATTCCCTGGGCTCCACCCCAGACCACTCAATAATATTTATCAGAATCTTTGGAAATATGGTCCCTGGCATTACTGGGTTTTTTTGTTGTTGTTTGTTTGTTCATTTTTTAAAGCTACCTTATAGTTGTAATATGCAAGGTTTAAGAACATGTACTTTAGTTATTGTTTTTTGTTTTTACGTATAGAAAACACACAGTATATATTAAAAAAAGTTTGGCAGTTTCAACATTTGTGTTGGTTTTTCATATATGGATAGCTTTATAGAATTTGGGATATGATTTCTTTTTTTATTTCCATTGTTCTTTCTGATGATAGCTAGCATTTTATTTTTAGGCAGTAGAATATTATGATTTGAATCACCTCTCACTGACTGAAGTATATAATGACAGTGTAATCTTTGAGCTGGAACTAACTTTGAAAATAACCCTTACTTTAGGTATAGGTAAAGTGAGGCCAGAGAGAGGGATTAAATGATCAAGAATGAAATAGTTTTCTATAAGCTTTGTCACTTAAGTTTCCAAATGTCTTTTTTTCTTTTTGGTATTGGTGATTGAACCTATGGGTGCTTAACCACTGAGCCACATCCCTAGCCCCACCACCCCCTTTTTAATGTTTTATTTAGAGATAGGGCCTCACTGAGTTGCTTATGACCTTGCTAAGTTGCTGAGGCTGGTTTTGACTCCAGATCCTCCAGCTTCAGCCTCCAGAGCTGGTGAAATTACAGGTGTGTACCATCATGCCCAGATCCAGCTACTCTTTTAAAAAGTCTTTTCAGATACTACTTCTTTTTTTAAGAATTTCTTCTTTAGTTGTAGATGGACACAACCTTTATTTTGTTTATTTTTTAATGTGGTGCTGAGTATTGAACCCAGTGCCTCATGCATGCTAGGTGAGTGCTCTACCATTGAGACACAACCCCAGTCCCACTATCTTTCTTTTCATTGTTGATTTTATTTTATTTATTTTTTGGTTCTGGGGTTCGAACTCAGGCCATTAGACATGCTAAACACACACTTACCACTAAGGCACACCCTAGCCCTAATATCTCCTTCATTCCTAAAACTTTCAGAAGTAATCAGAGCCACACTAGTGCTACTTTTTATTATTATGATTTTTATTTGTTCTCCTTAGTTGTGACAGAATGCATTTTACTTATTTTATTTAATATATCAGACACAAATATTTTATTGTGTTTTGCCACTTTCTTATTTTACATTTCATATTTTCTTTGTCTTTAGTTTTTTGTAGTTTTATTGATTTGTCAGAGTATGGATTCCTTTTTATTTTGTTTGGAACTTTATTAGGTTTCTTAAATCTTTAGGTTGGCATTTCTTTAATTTTGTCTAATTCTCATAATTTCTTTAAATATGTCTCCGATTGCACTTTCTTCTCTTTTTGAAAAAAGGCTTTAATTATATGTATATTGTAGGTCCTCTCCTTTTCTCTAGTCTATATTTTCCATCTTTTTATCCTGAATTTCTTTCTTTCCTATTTTTTTTTTTTTGAGCCTGGATCTCACTGAGTTGCTAATGATGGCCTCAAACTTGCAATCTTCTCCTCATTCCCCAAGTAGCTGGGATTACTTGTGTGTGCCACCATGCATGTCATCTCTGTTTTATTCTGGGTAATTTATTCTCATTTATCTTCTAGTTCATTTTCTCATGTCTTAATTCTAATACTTTTATCCAATGAAGTTTTGGTTTTGTTGACATTCACCTTGGTTCTTTTTTCAATCAAATCTGCTGGGTATTTTTTCTCCCCCTCCAAATAACATTCTGTTTGTAGTAGATATTTTCAGAATGATCTTTTATTCTTTAAACTTAGTAGTTATTTCATAATTACTGTCTCTGTAGTTCTTACACTTGAGATATTAGAGGAGCCTTTGAATGGTCTCTTGTTTTCTAGTTCTTGCTCATGATGACTTGACTTATTCTTTTATATTCCTAGTTTATTTTTGTGTTCTACTCACTGTCCTTTAGAAAGTATAAGACTAATATGAGCTCTGAGATAGAGGTGTCTTCTTCAGGAGGGTTTTGTTTTTGCTTCTTGTGGATGTCTGGAGGCATTATCAAAATTCAAAGCTACTTTAAAGTGAATTCATTGCTAAGATTTTTTTGAACACCCAGCTGATATAAATTATGATTACAAATACATCTGAGTGTCACTACACTTATACCATTTTTGCTTTGAGTTTGTTCTTTAGTTTTTTAGCTTAGTGTGAAGTATGTTACCTCTCAGACTCTTCTATTTTGGATTGTCTGGGTCAAAACTCACATGAATTCTCGAGACCTGAAGACAGCTGTTGAGAAAATTACCCAGAGAGGAGGGCTTTCTAATGTAGGTATGTGACTCCACTTCAGATAATTCTATCTTGTTGCCATGGTTCTCTTTCTATGTGGTTGTCTTCTAACATTCTATATTAAAGGAGGAAAAAAAAGAATCCATCAAGAAATGACTCATGTAACATCTGTGTCTTTTCTGAAGTATAATAATGAGTTCAGGTGGCAAGAATTGTCAAAACATGTGTGTCATCTGGTTCCAGCTTGCTTGGTTCCTCAGGATGCCAACATTCTTCAGGACAAGCAGGACTGCTGTTGTGACTATTTCCTGGTTGGACTCCAAGTTGCCAAGATTGAACATTAAATCCCACCACCAATTCCATCAGAAAGCAGTTCAGTGCTCCTTGGGAGTCTTGTTCCAATCAGCTACTGTTGCAGCAATGACTTTGCAAACAGAGTCTTTTCCTCTATTTCAAGATGAATCTTTTGTGATGTGTGAGCCTTTGGAGGGGGAAACAGAAGTTCAAGATGTAATCCTCACTGGAGCAGGTTCAGAAACTCCATTTTATTATTTCACCCAGAGGTGACGGCACATTAGGAAACAAGTTTCACATTTTCACACTAACCGTGCTCAGACTGTCAAAGAACCCAAGCCAATGTGTAATTAATGTATAAATGTTAGCCTTATTTTGGGGGACACAAGGGGGGATGATTATATGCTTCTCAGGGAACCTGTTCATATCATCAAAATCCAAAGGACTGGAGATGTGGGCCACATTTTCTTGGCATGGAGAATCTACGTTCAGGGTGTAGAACTATCTTATCCTTGAGGGAGTTACAACAAATCTGATTAATTATTTTCCTCCCCAACCCTGAGAGAACATTTTGTAGCCATCAAACATAAGAATCAAGTAAATGCAGAGCCTGTCACTTTTGAACAATGTTAAATAAACACTGACCAAGCTGCTGTTCTCCATGTCCCAAATTCCAAAGCATCTTCATTACAAACATGATAAAGTTGATTTCTGACTTGTTCTCCACTTAATCCTCCCATGAGCAAAATTTTACTGGAGAAAAACTTCAGAAGACAACTAACTTCCCTGAGGAGATCAGAAAGGTGTTTCAACCTAATCAGTATACCTTTTTCAGTGTAGCACAGGTTTGAATTCTGCCTCTGGTTCAGGATTTGGGTTCAGAGGACAGAATCCAACCATCTGGTTCATGTATAAAGTGATTTATTTCAGAGCATTAAACATTATGAGAATTATAGAAAGGATTGAAGAAGCAGAATTTGGGAGTTTTTTTTTTTTTGGCAACAGGGCTTCCAAAGAAACTGCTACCTCTTCCAAGATCTAGAAACAACTTTTTGAATTCTGCCACCATAAACTCTTCAGGAACCTGTTTCAGCAGGAAGCCTACAATTAGGAAGCTTCTTCTACAGCTGCCACTCCAGAACCAAGTCCTCCTTGATCCATTCTTATCCACAAAAGGGCTATTCTGCACCCTCTCTCCTAATACCATCAAAGCTAGCAACCACACAAACATGTCTGTCAATGGTGCTCTAAGAGAAGTCAAATACTCTACAGATTCTCATCAGCATAAACTGCTGAAAGAAAAGTACAGCCCCTGCCTGCTGTCATCTTCTAAATCTCATGTAAATACATCAATTTGTGAAAGTAAAATCTAGATGCAAGAGAGTATGGACATTGTAGTTTTCAGACATCCAGCATCTGGTTTCAAGACCCACTACAAGCCCCGCACAGTGGTGTATGCCTGTAATCCATCAGCTCTGGAGGCTGAGGCAGGAGGATTGCAAGTTCAAAGCCAGCTTCAGCAATTTAGCAAAGCCCTAAGCAATTCAGTGACAACCTGTCTCTAAATAAAATATTTTTTTTAAAAAAATGGCTCACGATATGACTCATTGGTTAAGTGCCCCTGAGTTCAATCCCCAGTACCAGAAGAAGTAGAAGAGGAGGAGGAGGAGGAGGAGGAGGAGGAGGAGGAGGAGGAGGAGGAGGAGGAGGAGAAGGAGGAAGGAAGGAAGGAAGGAAGGAAGGAAGGAAGGAAGGAAGGAAGGAAGGAAGGAAGGAAGGAAGGAAGAAAGGAAGGAATCAACAACAACAATAAAAATCCACTGCAAGGTTGGTGGAATGTGCATCAAGAACTGGTTCACTGTGGGCCAACTAGTCTCAAGATTAGGTGGGGTCAAAGTGATCTTTTGGCCTCCTTATGGTGCCTAATATTGAGCCAGAAAGGACTACTAGAAGCTTTGGGACTTGATGGAAATTATCCCTTGGCCATGGAAGCAGTTTTCAGCAGCCAATGTTTTCTCTTAGCAACCAGGTTCAGTGCAGACAGTTCACAGGGGTTTACTAAGACACTTCTCCAGGACTTTAGATGTAACCATTTGATACTTTCATTTGACAGGTAATATTATACTGCCCAAACCAGAGAAGCATTGAGTGTGATAATATTTACTTAAAGAAGGTGGTTGTTAGCTGTTATTAGGGACTCATTTGAGAATCTCCAAAAAGAATATGTATGGCCTTGCTACCCAGATAGTACTCATACACAAGATCCTGTGTATAATTTCAGAGGATGCATGGGTATACATACACATCTCTCTCACACATACATACACACATACACTGGTTCCACACAACCCAGCAAGGGAGCCTTGTCATCCCAATTTGCCCAGGGGAACTTGGGCTTTTAGCACTGAGACTGGGAAATTGCTGGGAAAGTAAGATAGTTTGTCATCTAGTTGACTCTGAAAATGTCCTGAGACCCTGCACATGGGAGAAAGGCATCTCAAGGTTTCACAAAGCCTCATGATTGTTGCACTCAGCTGAAGCAGATCATTGGCCTGGAAGTCTAGACCCAGAGACCATTAGGGACCACCCAGGGCCACACAGCCAGTGGTTGGCACAGCCAGGGCTAGAACACAATCTCTCAGTTCCTGGTATAGCTCTTCCTTGGACAGCCAAACTTGGGCCCCTGGCTTGGAACTGGCAGAAAGACCGCTGACCACAAAATACAGCCCTGCAGGCCCAGCAGCTCCCAGGATTTAGAAAGCCCAGAGAAGGCTACTGTCACTCCAGTTCAACTCCCCTGATCCTGTGCTCTAGGACACAACGTGAGGCAGCTTAGAGACTTAGAGTGAGTCTGGTACCCAAGCAAATAAGAGTCCCTTTATTTCTATGAAAGTCTTTCCCTGCTACTTGCTGGTCCCTATAACTTTTTTCAAGGCAATTAGAAATTAAAGGCTTAAAATGAAACTAAGGGAGTGATGTGACAGCTGCATTGTGAATGTGCCCCAGTGCCACTAAACTGTACACTCACAAATGCTGCTGAATTGTACACCTAAAACTAAAGTGTTTCAAAAAATAGAACAGTCAAACTGGGAGGGAATGAGTGTGTCTTTTTTTTTTTTTTTTGACCTTTTTGTGCTGCTGTGATCTGTTTCTGAATTTACCACTGGCATAATCCCTTCAAGCATGAGTCTTTTTATTCTAGGCTGGGCCATCTCCTTTGTGACCAAGACCTTCTTTTCCAAAGCCAATGGAAACAGAGGTGGTGTTCCCAATGTGGCCATAGTGATGGTAGATGGTTGGCCCACAGACAAAGTGGAGGAGGCTTCAAGGCTTGCAAGAGAATCAGGAATCAACATTTTCTTCATCACTGTAGAAGCTGCTGCGGAAAATGAGAAGCAGTATGTGATGGAGCCTAACTTTGCCAACAAGGTTTGTAATTGCCAGAGACTCACCCATAGTCAAGCTCCCCTGTACTCTGAAAAGCTGAAATTCCAGGAAGATTGTTTTCTTGGGCTTTCAAAAGTGTATGAATCTCACATCTAGGTAGTGGTGTCTCCAATGAAGGTATCTCAAATTATTCTCTCAAAGAAAAGTCTCACACCCACCCAAGGCCAGCAGCTTGGGAACAGAAGGCAGAGCAGTGTTCCAAAGGTCTCATGTGGAGACTCTTCCTTCCTTGCTCCTCCCACAGCATCAGGGACGTCGACCAGGCAGTCCAGGAAGGCTTCATATAAACACATGAGCATGCAAATGTATGTACACACACACACACACACACACACACACACACACACACATGTACTTTCACACAAACATGCTACACATTAATCAATCTGATAAACAAGAGAAGGGAGGTGTTTCGACATTTCAGGCAGGTCATGTTTCCAATGCTATTTCTGGGTTTGCTGAGATGTCTGGCTGGACCTGAAGCAGGACAGATGGGATAGTTGGCCTCCTGTTCCAGTCTACTAAACCACCTTTGGTGTTTTCCAGTGGCTGTCCACATAAACCTTCCTTCAAAGGCAAAGCTTCAACTGAAGGAAAGAGAAAGAGAGAAGAAAGGATGGAGGGAGGGAGGAACAGAGCCAGCATGCTTGGACAGCTTGTCTTTTATTTTTTATTTTTTATATTTTTCGTACTGGGGTTTGATTCTAGGGGTGCTCTACCAGTGAGCTACATCCTCAGGTATATTTATTTATCTATTTATTTATATTTGAGACAGAATCTTGCTAAGTTGCAGAAGCTGGCCTTGAACTTGGGATCGCTGCCTCTGTCTCCTGAGTTGCTGGGATCTCCGGCCTGTGCCATCACGCCTGGCAAAATCTTGTCCGTGATGCTCCTCCAACTTTATTATTATGTTTTTGGAGCTAATAAGGCCGTACCTCCTGCAGCATACCAGGCTGCTGACTTCTTCTTGCCCCATGAAATCCTCTTCATTGGCTTCCTGGACCTGTGCAGCTGTTATTTCACTTGCTCTTTTCTTCCATTATGTACCCTGAACATGGACCTTTTCAGGACTTAGATCCTGTTCATCCATCTTCCCTCACAATCTTCTCTTCCTCCAGTCTTCCCAAGGCCACAGCTTCAGTTCTCATCTCTTGAGCTGTACAGTCTTCTCTGTTCAGATGAAAGACTCTCTCCCAGTACCTCCATACTATGGATTGAGCCCTAGGGTGCTCTACCACTGAGCTATATCCCAGCCCTTTTTATTTTTAGACAGTCTCTTGCTGTTGCTCCTGCCTCAGACTCCAAAGTCATTGTGATTGTAGGCATGTGCCATCACACCTGGTGACCTTTCCCTTTTTGGAAGCCCTGTCAGAACTTGAAGTCCTACATGCAGCAAGCCAAGTCCATCATCATCTTTCCCACCAAAAATGTCTCCTTCTTGGGACTTTGTATGAACAGCCCCATCCATCCCAGAATTTCTCATCAGCTCCCAAACTGCATCCCTTTTCTCTCTGTTCTTTCTCTTGCCCAGTGACATCTCCCCACTTCAAGTCAGTATTTAACATCTTACCTGCCTTTCTCCTGGGTCTCCTGTGTAGAGATTTAACAGTGAAGCCAAACTCATGCTTATAAAGAGTTCTTCCAACTTTGGGGCTCTTGCTCCAAACCCTTCACTGTTTCTCTTTGTTCTTGAGGCCTTCTAAAGCATAGTCCCAACCCTGCTTCTGGCCCTGCTGCTGTGACACCACAAAGGCCCTGTGCTCAGGACAATGGCCACCTGTCCCTGGCTAGCACCACCACTCTCTGCTGCTGGAATCTCACACAGGCTGTCCAATAGGGATACTGCCTCTCCATCCAGAAGATCAGCTTCCTACAAGCACTCAACCTTTTGTGCTGCCTCCTCCATAGAAAGTTTTGTAACCTGCTTTAGGTTTTTACAAATCAAAAAAAAAATGTATTTTTCCTAGAATGTTTAAGCCATTACTAGTTTCAAAATAATTTTTTAATTATACAGATTCATCCGTAGTCATGAGGTCAGACATGCTCTGTGACCCGCAAAGGAAGGGACGGGAAGAAATGTTCCACCTAGGGCTGGGGATGTAGCTCAAGCGGTAGTGTGCTTGCCTGGCATGCATGTGGCCCGGGTTCGAACCTCAGCACCACATACCAACAAAGATGTTGGGTCAGTCGAGAACTAGAAAATAAATATTAAAAATTCATATTCTCTCTCTCTCTCTCTCTCTCTCTCTCTCTCTCTCTCTCTCTCTCCTCTCTCAGTCTAAAAAAATGTTCAAATGTTCCACCTTAGAAACACTAGCCCTGTCACTTCCAGGAACACACCAGCAAGTTTGCTCAATGTTTATTTGTAGCTGACTTGAATTTTTTCTGGAACAAGCTTAGGCACAAATAAATAAATATTTGTTTGCCTATTGGCAAGGTTGTCTGGAAGGCAGAGCTTGGGTTTTGAAGGCAGACAGCTAGACAATCTAGTTTGGGGAACTCAGGCATGTCCCTTTGTAGTGGCCCTCAGTTTGTTCTCTAACAATGGGGGAGGTCATTGTTCCCCTTATAGGGTGAGGTGAGGATTGAATAAGAGAATCTCTCCAAGAGCACCTAGTACTACCCTGACCCATGTGACTACTCAGCAACTCTGGGGCCCCTTCCCAGTGGGTGCAGCCTGCTCTGGAAACATTCCTCTGTCACTTCTAAGGTGTGCTCTGTTTTTCCCAGGAGAACAAAAGCTTTCTTTAATTTTCTCATGCATTGGTGCCCATCAATGCCAGTCATGGCTGGCTGCCAGTACAAATGAATTGAGCTGAAGAGGCATAAATCTAAAGCAGAAATCAGTGACTTACATCTCCCTGTGAGTTTGCCTAGCACAAGGGCTTCCCACTGAGGCATTGTTATCTGTGGAGACAGGAGTGATTTCAGAGATTACTGGAGAGGTCTTTGTCTCAGCAAGTGCCTACATAGGGGAACAGAAAGGGAAAGAGCCATCAACAAGGACTAGCACAGTAAACAGTAGTCTGTTTGCTTCTTCACCCACCTGGAGGCCCAAGGTAAGGGTGCCAGGTTTGGCGACTTGACTGCTGACCTGGTGAGTGTCCCTCCCCTCTGTCCTCCAGGCTATGTGCAGAACCAATGGTTCAATGTGCAGAGTTGGTTGGGCTTCTCCAAGACCATGCAGCCCCTGGTGAAGTGGGTCTGTGACACCGACTGCCTGGCCTGCAGCAAGACCTGCTTAAATTCAGCCGACATTGGCTTTGTCATTGATGGCTCCAGCAGTGTGGGGACAGGCAACTTCCACACAGTCCTGCAGTTTGTGGCCAACATCAGCAAGGAGTTTGAGATTTCAGACACAGACACACGTATCAGGCCATGCAGTACCCTACGAGCAGCGGCTGCAGTTTGGGTTTGACAAGTACAGCACCAAGCCTGACATCCTCATCACCATCAAGAGGGTGGGGTACTGGAGTGGTGGCACTAGCACTGGCGCCTCCATCCACTATGCCCTGGAGAAGCTCTTCAAGAAGTCCAAGCCCAACAAGAGAAAGCTGATGATCCTCATCACCGAAGGCAGCAGGACCTACGATGACATGTGGATACCAGCCATGGCCACCCATCAGAGGGTAGGGGGAATCTGGCTCAGCCAGCTGCTGAGGCTCCTCTCTAGGGCAGGGAGAGGCTGTCCTTGGAGGGCAAGGAAGGCTCTGCTTTTTTGTGCATTGGTTTTGTCTGTGACTCTCAAAAATGTTCAAAGCCATTAGAGGAGCAAATATTGCAGGTGTCTGAGTAGCAAAGAGGGAAGGATGAAGGGCAGCCAGAGACTCCCCCAGTGTCTTTGAAAACAGGGACCCTTTCCTTGACCTTCTACATTCTGAGACTTTTCCCACCAGGGCTTGAGACACTAAAAGGGAATTCTATTTTTCACTTTCTATGAAAGAAAAACAAATCCCTAGCTGTGTTGAAGACACCAATTTGTCCTTAATACCTTTTTAAAGACTTATAGTGTTCTTTAAGGAAGTTGTACTATGTTTGTAAATAAGATATTGAGGGTTTGGGGGGAAAACCCTAAGAAATTTTGCTTCAGAATATCTAAAAGTGATATTTCCATATAAAAATTTCTAAGTTGTCGAGAGAAGGCTCAAAAACACAAAAAAAATGACGGCTGAGGATGTACCTCAAGTGATAGTGTACTCGCAGGGGGCACTGGGTTCGATCCTCAGCACTACATTAAAAAAATGAAATAAAGATATTGTGTTCACCTAAAATTAAGAAATAATTATTTAAAATAACACAAAAAATGAACAAAGTGCTTAAGTGTTTAGAAAATAAATCACATTTATGAATTAATATATATTTTTTTTCTCAAAAGTGCCATAAAATAGCATGTAAATATAATAGCCTGAAGGAACCCAAAATGATAATAATAATAGTAATATTAAATGGGCTGGGGTTGTAACTCAGTGGTAGAGCACTTGCCTAACAAGTGTGAGGCATTGGGTTGGATCCTTAGCACTACATAAAAATAAATAAATAAAAGGTATTGTAGCCATCTACAACTAAGAAAAAGAAAAATAGTAACAATAACAATGATAAAACTGAATAAAGTAGTCAGAGGAACTGGAGACCTCTAAGTGCTAGGGTACAAAACTCACACAATGCAGTGGTCAATTATTTTTCCCTTTTCTGTGCATACTTTTAATATGGGTTATTTTTTCAGGATTTTTTGTATTCTTGAGAGCTGCTTTAAATCCTTCCTAAGACAATTCTTTATGAACGGGTGGTGCTGACTTCCAGAAACCAAAGTATCTAGACAATGCATTCAGGCAAAGTCTTCTCAGGGACTTGCCTTTTGCAGAGTCTGTGGGGCACCTTCACAATGGTGAGATGGTGATGTTCTTTGTGCCAGTTGTCACAAATTCCCTTGGTCTCACATCAGCAGAATTGGTTTAAGGGTCATAAGCTACCCGCTCCAAATCCTAGAGTGAGTGGCAGATGGGCCAGTTCTCTTGGCTCATCAGCCCAGGGCTTTTTCTAGCACATCTGTCCAAGCTCACGTTCAGTCCCATCCCCACTTATTTCTCTAGGAACCTTCTTTGGGCCTCACCCAGGAAGTGAGGGAATGAGAAGACTGTTGGAAATGGGAGTTCTCAGGGGATTATATTCTGAGAAGCTTTAAAGAACTGGGACCAATAGATACAAATTACATGGAGGCAGGTTCCTGCTCAGCCAAACACTATTATTCATCTAAAAATGCAATGAGCATTGTGTTCCTAGGATAATCCAAGTCCAGAGTTAACAACCATCTGTCAGAATTGACAGTAGAAGGTTCTGTGCAAGGGTGGTCTCAAGGATCTGAAAAGTTGCATACTGTTCTCTAGTCTTTATAGGGGGATATTCTTTCTTTCTTTCTTTGAGCAGAAACATGGGCTTGCTCAGTCTAAGCTCAGTTCCCATGGCCACTTAACCAGCATTTTAAAACCCAAGGCTAACTTCTCCTAATTGAGACGATATTCAGAGAAAAGAAGCTGGAGAGGTGAGAAAAGGGACTGGCAGTTAATATGCAGCATGATGGATAACTGAAAGCATATTAGACCAGAGCTATGTGAAGCATTGATAGCTCCTAATAAGCAGGACTGTACACCTATAAGATGAGATGGGCCACTGGCAGAAAGGGGGCTGCAGGGCAGGTGCCTGGGCAGGAAGACCACCTCAGGTTCTGCCATCTGTTTCCTGGCCATCTTGTGCATCCACCCTGGTTAACCTGAAGGTGGTATAGGAATAGGGGTTTGTAGAGTAAGGTCAAGTACCTGATATCCAACTGCTCCCAACCAAATCAAGAACTATCACAGCTGGCAGTCTCTCCATTTTCCCCACTGAAGATTGTTACCTCCTCTCTGAAGTGGATGCTCAAAAGTATTTCTTGAATAAATGGATGAATGGATGAATGAATGGCCATACCTGGTCTTAATTCTAGAACCTAGAGTTCCATGGGCGTTTTTTTCTTTTGCTTGACATATTTCTGATTTGGGATTGGGTTGTGCTGACAGGGCAGCAAAAAGGCAAAGATTCATCAACAACACTTTTTCTTAGGGGCATTTGTTTCATCTGATCTTTGTCCCCATAGGAGTGATCACCTGTGCAATAGGGGTTGCATGGGCTGCACAGGACAAGCTGGAGGTCATTGCCACTCACCCTGCCAGAGACCACTCCTTCTTTGTGGATGAGTTTGACAACCTGTACAAATCCAACCCCAGGATCATCCAGAACATTTGTACAGAGTTCAATGCAAAGCAGTGGAACTGAATTCAGAGCAGCAAAGCATAGCAAATGCTGCCTTACTGACTGGCTCTTTGGACCATCCCTGTGCTTTCTGGGGAACCCACAGGGTGGGCGAGTCTTGGGGAATATTTGGGCAAACAAGATGCATTTCTATTCTTTGCTATTGCAGTTCTCATATGTCAAAATTTGGCACTGGAAATATGATCATAGACTTATAGATTGAATCAAAATGATAAGTCATTTTTAGGGTGCTGAGGATTTACATTTTGACAGTTGTTTTCAAAATCCATGTTCAGAAGAGAGTGCAGCACTTATAATAGGCTTAAATGGAGATTTTGTGAGAATTTTTTATTTATATTTCTCATTAAACTCTGTAACCCTCAACAAGTTTCATTTTGTCATGACAGTGTAGGAGTTGCTTAATTAAATGTTTAAAAGGATCACGTGCACTCTTTCTCACTGTGTCACGTGTCATGAGGTGGGAGTTCTGTGATGTGGGCCACCCTCCACTCTTCCAGCCCAAGGTAAAAACATATCCACTGTTACGGAGAACGTGGTAGGGTCCCTGTTGTTCCTATTGTCTGAATCACTGAATGCCTGCATCACGCTGCTTTTGGAACACTGGCTTTTAAGGGACAGGTAGATAGATCTTGCTTGAAAGTGGTGCTACCCAAATACTGATTCTCAGGTTCCATCTTAATACCAGTGAAATCTGAGTCTCTGGAAAGAACTGGAATCCAAAACAAGTATTGGCATGTTTTAAGAGCTCCCCAGTGATGCTTAGAGGTTGCTAGGATTGAGAACCACTGCAGTACCTCAGAGGGATCAGTGTTACAGTCATTTCCTACAAGTTTCCATGCCTCTTGTCCTAAGGGATCCATCTAGTTTAGCATTTGTCCTGGATTTTTCAATGATAGCTAGGTTTCTTATTTATTTATTTAATTATTTATTTGTACCAGGGATTAAACCCAGGGGCACTCAACCATTGAGCAATATCCCCAGCCCTATTTTGTATTTTATTTACAGACAGAGTCACTGAATTGCTTAGTGCCTCAATTTTTCTGAGGCTGGCTTTGAACTCAAGATCCTCCTGCCTCAGCCTCTGGAGCTGCTGGTTATTATAGGCATGCACCACCACAGAAGGCTGGGAGCTAGATGTTATTATTGATGTTTTTGCATTACAATAATCTGGGAGAAATCTGGTTCAACTTTCCTTTTTACTTCCATGTTCTGCCAAGAACATATCTGTCAAGATATGAGATACATATATAAAGGGGAGACATTCAAAAGAATCCTAAAAAGGGCTCACTCAGTGTCTGGGTATATGTGATGTCTAAAACTCCACTAGACTTGATTTTTCTCAGGAATTAGGGTCTTTGGAAAAAAAAACTTTTTTGTTGTTTGTTTGTTTTTTGCTAAGGTTCAATGTTTGCTTGGGGTATTGGAGACTGAACTCAGGGATCTTTTACCAATAAGTCACATCCCTAGCCCTTTTTATTTTTAAATCACTTAGTTTCCAAAGTTTAAATCACTTAGCTTAAATCACTTAGTTGCCAAAGCTGTCCTGGAACTTGGTGATCCTCCTTCCTCAGCCTCCCGAGTCACTGGGATTATAGGTAGGTGTGTGCCACCATGCCTGCAAGTGTCAAAGTTTTGCAATAAGGCTCTGCTAAAAATTTCTGGCCAAAATGACAAGGTCCAGATATTTCTTGTTTTCTTGAGCTTTTTAATTCTTTTGAACAGCACCTTCATAAGATAACTTTCCCGGCAGCCGCCTCAAGGGCCTGTGTAGGTTTAAAGAAATCTTCTTGTGTCCAAGGATGTTTCAGCCTCAAGGAAGAATTTCCAAAGAACAATGTTTTCTAGTCAAAATACTAAAAGAAGAGCTACCCTTAGATTACAGTATATAAATATAGTAAACATGAAATACAACTGAAAGCATGATATCAATTGCTTTGGGAAAAGGTATTTATTCAACCAATGCCTTTGAGGAATTCATAGCCTGGCAGGAAACCACATGAAGAATCAAAGTTATATCATTGTCATGGGCTTATACACCAAATGCATGACGGGCAACTGCAATCGACCTCATAAGAAATAAAATTGTAGTTTTGAAGTAAGTATTTTCACAGGTTGGGCACTGTTCTAAGGGTTCACACATGCTAACTCACCCCTATGATTAGCTGAGAAACTCTTCTTATTCACATTAATCTAGGCTGCTAGTTGGGTTTTCTCTAGCACATAAGCATTGCCTTTATCCCTCTGTCTTAAAGATAGTTACATCACATGGTGACATCAAAATTCACCTTCAAAATTACCTAGAGGACTAATTAAAACACAGATTGGGCTCCACCCTCAGAGTTTCTTATTTAGTAGATCTGGAGGGGGCAGGATAATCTGCATTTTTAGCAAGTACCTATGTGATGTTCTAATCTGAGACCACATTTGAAGAGCCACTGACTTACATCATCTGTGATACAGGTAGAAGGCCAAAATACAGCAAGTAGGCCACTCAAAATCAAGGACCCAGAACCACAACTCTTTACTCCATGAAAGTATGGATTCTTACATAAGCCCACAAGCTGACAGACAAGTATATATACTGGCATTTTGAATTTCTTTCAAATTTCTTATTAATGGCTGTGTTTTTAGGAATCTCCTGATAAGTAAATAAAAACTACCAACATATTTCAGTTCCATCACATGTTTGAGAATACCTATTACCCACTACAGCCCAAAGTGTTATATAGAAGAATTTAAGAAAGACAAAAATCAAGTTCCTACTCATAACACATTCCAATCTAGTTAGGGTACATGACCAGTCCACAAGAAAAGCTAAGATAAGATAGTTTAGTCTTCTAATAAATTATAATTCAAATGATACAGTCAAATATTAATATTCATTCAACTCATAATATTAATCGAGCACCTACTCTGTACTAGGCACACTTACTGGATTAAAAGACTAACAATAGAAATAAAACAGTATTCACAGTCCAGTAGATGTAACATGTCATATACACCATGAGTACAAATAACATATGATATATGTACTTACAATAGAAACAGTTACAGGCAAAAGCAGTGAATATAAAAACAAACACAAATAAAATACAATGGGACATCTATTTAATATTGGAGACAAATATAGAATTGTTGCTCTTTTCAAAAACTTTTGACCTGGTATTTATTTTGTAACTAGCATAAAAAAATTCCTGTACTATTTACATTTATTTGTCTATCATTCCTTTTCAAAAAAGATTAGGAAATTTTTAGATGACATATTACCTCTGAAATTCTATAGGAAAGAGTGGTGCATTCTTTCACAAAGCCATCTCCAAATGTCTGATAACAAATACTGGTTTTTCCATACAAAAAACCCTCAACTCCTCAAACCACTAAATTAATTATATCCATATCATTGCCTTATTTCAGTATATAAGTAACCACCCAGCAGTAGGTTTCTACAATCTCATAAAGGTTCACTTGGGTTCCCAACCAATCAGTTACCACAGCACATTTTACTCTCTTAAATATTAAATCTTTACAAATGTTCCTGATGTTTGCTCAAGGGGCTAGAAAGTTCACTGAAAAAAACATGAAACCAGATGCATATGGTATACATATCTACACACACACAGATACAGGCACACAAAGAAGTGTGAGAAAAGAAGATATCGATCAAGGCAAGAATTCTACGAATATATTCAGTATATCAGACTATGACACTCATGGTTACCCATGCAGAAGATACTTTGTGAAGGCAATGGAGAGGCTAAGGCCTAATTCAAAGACTAAAAATGCTTGAGTTTAGCCTAATGTTTTTAATTTACATCTCAAAGTTCAAAGGCAATTACTAAAAAGTGTTATTTTTTGGTATAATTCGAGAAGGGGAATAGCTGGGTCAAAAGGTTCCATTCTCAGCTTTCCAAGGAATCTCCATACTGCCCTCCAAACTGACTGCACCAATTTGCAGTCCCACCAGCAATGTACAAGTGTACCTAAGAGCATACTACAGGGACACAGCCACATCAATGTTCATAGCAGCACAATTCACAATAGCTAGATTGTGGAACCGACCTTGATGCCCTTCAACAGATGAATGGGTAAAAAAAAATGTGGCATTTATACACAATGGTATATTACTCAGCACTAAAATATAACAAAATCATGGCATTTGCAGGAAAATGGATGGCATTAGAGCAGATTATGCTAAGCAAAGTTAGACAATCCCTAAAAAACAAATGCTGAATGTCTTCTCTGATATGAGGGAGGTGACTCAAAACAGTGTAGGGAGGAAGAGCATGAGAAGAAGATTACCACGAAACAAGGAAAAGAGGTGGGAGGGAATGGGAGGGAGAAGGGGAATTTCACGGAAAATGGAAGGAGACTCTCATGGTTACACAAAATACATATATGAAGGTGTGAAGGGGAAGGGAAGAAAAAAGAGAGAAATAAGTGTCACAGTAGAATGGGTAGAGAGAGGTGATGGGAGGGGAGGAGCGGGGAGGGGGTGGATAGGAAGGGCAGCAGAATACAACTGACACTAGGATTGCTGTATGTATACACATGGATGTATAACCAATGTGCTCCTGCAATTTGTACACGTGGAAAAATGAGAATTCATACCCTATTTGAATAAATGTATGATCTGTCGAGATCATTGTATTGTCTTGAGCAACTAATAAAAAAATGTTATTTTTTAAAACCCTGAGTTTCTTTTGTTAAATATTTTTTTAGTTGTAGTTAGACACATTATCTTTATTTTATTTATTTATCTTTATGTGGTGCTGAGGACCAAACCCAGTGCTTGCAAGCACTCTACCAGTGGGCCACAACCCCAGCCCACAAAGTTTCTTCGTAAAGAATGTCTTCCTCATCACCACCAAAGAAAGCCAAACTGTTAATAACAATATTGGAAGAAGGGAAAATGTAAAGACTAAGAAAATGATAGCTCTTAACCTGAAAAGGAACAGATTATCAAATTTGGTAATAACTTGTAGCTATGAATGTGAACAAGTCCACCAAATGTTTGAGATTAAAAAAAATCATTGAACTGATTCGCCAAATACTCCAACCTGATCAAAAATAATTTATAAAGTAAAATAAAACATTCACTAAAGTTGAAAAGAATATTAACATGTAGAATAGTAGTATATACAAGAAACATAAGACTCAATAGAAATACATTCAGGGAAAGTAAAGATTTGTACAAAAATCTTACAATGTTAAAATCTGAGGATTTGAAATGGTCTCAGAAAGCATGCCATTCAAATGGCAAGTCTTCTATAATGTATGATGTTGTTTATGGCTCCAAACGGGTTCTAAACACATTTTAAACCAATAAAATTCTTTTGATATGTACATTCATCCTTAAAGTAGCATTCTTCAGGGGGCCTACTTTTCTATATTTAAAGCAATCATTCTCTATGTATAAAGTGTAAACCTATAAATCTCAGGTGACATATAAAGTCCAGCCTGTTGAGAGCCACAGCCCAGTCAGAATGACTCCTGGCATTTTCCAGAGGGAATGGTTGAAAGGTGATGCCAGCGAACCATTGAGATGATGATTTGAGTTAAGCTGTATATAATTGCTGTGATGCTGGATTAATTGAATTGTATATTTGACCTTTACTGTCGGGCAATGGGGCAGCTCTTGCTGCCTCAGGCGCCTGCTACTTTGGAGTTCCTGTGAGTTCTTGGTGGGGGGGGAGATTGGACAGAGCCCGGTGGAGGGAGTGTGTTCCCGTGTGGTGTGTGCAGTGCCGGTGAGAGTTGGGAAATAAAGAGTGGCTGTTTGAATCTACAAGGCTTTGTGACAGCTCAGTTATTTGTGCCCAGCCAGACTTCAGCACCAGCCTCTTCCAAGCAGAATAAGGATATCCACAATCTGTCCCAGACTACTCTTCCTAACTTCACCTTTCATAATCCCTGCTCACACACTCTGGGCTTCAACTGAAGCAATGAATCTTCAGATAGAACTGAACTTTTCCAGGTCCATGCCTTGCTGTTTGCCTTTCCCTTTTCCTGCTAACCTCCCCAAACACCTTTTCTTTTCATATTCTACCAATAATCAAATTTGAGCCCACTCAGCTCATAGAAATCTCTCTGAAACTCAAGCACATTTATTATCATTTGAAAACAAAACAAATCTCTACATGTAAATATTATTTTATGGAACTTTTAGTGTTTAGTCAAAACGGAAGAAAATAAGCACTTCAAAGTATTTACCATGTATTAGGCACTCTGTTAAACACTTTATATAATTAATCTCATTAAGCCAGGATTATTATGTAATTATTTTCTTGCTTTCATTTAATTTTTCAAGTGTTTATGGTTCATCTCATCTCCAACCAGATTATAAATTCCCTGTGGGCATAAATCTTCATTTATACTGTAAAGAGTAAAAGAAATTGAAATTAAAGTTAAAGTGTAAAAGACCAGATATTGTAAAGTTTCTAAGCTGCAAAGCCTGAGTTAAAATGTAAAGGACCAGGTATTGTTAAGTTCCTATGCTACACTACAAAACCTGGAATTCCTGTAGCTGTTAAGACAATTCCCGGGACTGCCCAGTAGATATTCCCCCTGACCACTTAGTAGATAAATAACCTGGACCCTGTGCAGTTTGGCACGTAGGCATACAGGGCCCAAACCAATAAGTTTGAATGTACCCCCCTTCTTAGGACTGACCTATCACTCCCGTCCGACATGAATGTACTAATCATGTTTGAGAATTGTTATTTGATTTTCCCGCGCCTCATGATGATTGCTCTGATGTATGCAAAGTTATTAAATGTATAATTAGCCTTCTGATTCTGATCACAGGCTTTTTTCTTTCTTTTTGTAATACATTACCTATCGCATTTTTAAGCAAATTTTGTAAAAGAATGTCTTAACATTCAGGAAGATCCTGAGTTCAAAGCTAGCCTCAGCAACAGTGAGGCACTAAGCAATTCAGTGAGACCCTGTCTCTAAATAAAAATTCAAAATAAGGCTAGGGATGTGGCTCAGTGGCCCAGTGGCCCTGGGTTCAATCCCTGGTATCCACCATACCTGCCCCCCACCCCAAAAAATAATGTCTTAAAATTCTCCTTCTGAAATAATCTATGTTGTTGTATACAAGGCTTAGAATATGACTTATGATGGCAGAATTTTCCAGGCCAACATACTAAAATTCTCAGATCAAGACAGTTGGACTGGGCTGGGAAACCCAGCCCAATGGGTATGTGGTAGAGTGCTTGCCTAGCATGTATGAGGCACTGATTTTGAAAATCAGCCCCACATTAAAAAAAAAGACATTAGGACTCAGAAAAAGTTGAAGAAGATAAAAATAAAAAAAAAAACAAATTAGTGTGTGTGTGTGTGTGTGTGTGTGTGTGAGAGAGAGAGAGAGAGAGAGAAAAAAAGAGAGAGAGAAAGAAACTTACAGACTGACCAGAGAGAGAAGAGAGAGAGAGAGAGAGAGAGAGAGAGAGAGAGAGAGAGAGAGAGAAATGGTTATGAAATATTCATTCTTGACAGTAGCAAGAGGAATAAAATCAGCATTCTTTAAAACAATCTCATTACCAATAAATAGTTCTCAAAGAAAAGTAAGAAGATAAAAAATTGAAATAACAGGTCAACGAAAAGCAAAGAGGCTGTGATCATGTATCTGAATGCCATGAGCAAGGCCATGAGTATTTCACCAAACCTGAAGTTATTTTAAATTTGAAGATTAATTTTTCTCTCAAAAGAACATATCTAGTATAATCAAAAGTTTAAGAAATTAAGGAAAACTGATTGTAAGAATCTCAGAATTGGGCTGGGGATGTGGCTCAAGCAATAACATGCTTGCCTGGCATGCACGGGACACTGGGTTTGATATTCAGTATCATATAAAAATAAAATAAAGAGGTTGTGTCCACCGAAAAACTGAAAAAGAAATATTAAAAAATTCACTCTCTCTTTCTCTCTCTCTCTTTAATAAAAAAAAAAAAAAGAATCCGGGAATCATGTGCAACTAAGCTGCTCTCTTAGCCCCAAGAAACCTTTTGAGAGGCAATGCAGGTATAGCCAGTTCAACCTAGTTTAAATTCTTGCCATGTACTGAATGGATAAGAAGGCTTGAGCACACCTGTTATTTGCTATTTGTATTTATTTTCATAAAGTGGCCTATAATCTTTTTCCCAGTGCTGTCAAACTTAAAAGTTATTAAAACTACTACATTGATACTGTTTTTAATATTTTATAACATACAATTACTTGATTTTTTAATTATTGTCCATCCTGTCACTGTTTTATGGATTCTGATTGAAACTTTTTATGATTTTTCATGTAATCATCCTTTATCTCTTATCTTTTCAGAAAGTACTTCTGCTAGGTTTGAAGAGAAGATTTCAGGGAATGAACCCACAACCTTAACATGCTAGGCAAGTGCTCTACTACTGAGCCACATACCCAGGCCTCTCTCTTTCTTATCAATTTCATTAAACTAGATAAACGTCTGCCAACTCAAATATAATTCCAGACATCTTTGCCTATCTATTAGATGTAAACTGTATTTGTTTTTGCAAGAAACATTTGAATAAAGCTTTAATTTCCTAAAATAAAACCAATACTATAAACTTCATTATTTTAAGTATGTGAGTTTACTTTTTTAAAATACAAATAACACATTCTACTGTAATTGTTTTCCAAAGCCACTTTTGCCATTTTCTCAGACCAAATACCTAACATAAATCATACTGAAATATATTAACAAGAGGCAATGATAACATCTATCTTCTGCACTCTCACAAAGCACTTTCATATACCTATATTATGATTATGAATCTTCACAATAGTGATACAAATTAGAAATCAAATTCCAAAAAAGTCAACTCAACATCTAGTCACTTTAAAGCTTATTTTGCCATTTAATAATGGTAAATTCTTTAACCTTGTTACACATTCATTTCCTTATTAGTAAAAATGAAATAATGCTCCCAAACTCACAATGTTACTGCAAAGATTAAACTAATTACTATAATGTATACAAAAGGATCTAGCACAGTTTGTTATTCAAAACATCTGTTTATATCCTACCTATGGGTTTGGGTCACAATCCTGAAAACACAATCTGAAATGACATAATCCTAAATGCTGAGATCCTGAAAGTGCAAAACTCCAAAAATATAATTCTGGAAAAAAAAAGTTTAAAATTTTCTTAAAAGGGCAATTACATTTTCATAATGGGATTCAAGAAACACAAAACATATCAGATTACTTCATTTTACAAATTATAATAGGCAATAATATATATTTTTGCCAGCACACTCAAATATACTACCAACAACTGCACAGATAATGAGTTATGAGCATACAAACTACTTAAAATGGGTTAACAAGCTAAACGTACAAATGCATATCACTATAACTGGTAATTCTGTGTACCCAGTGTTAGAACAATGGTTCTGTTAGACCAGGATGCAAGAAAAGACCACTGACTCCAATTAAAATCAAATTAAAGCAAGCTCATTATTTCGACTGGCCGGACTGCCTTTTCCTCCCCAAACGGCAGGAACAAGACAGCAGCCCCAGCTTTCCTACAGCCCAGCTTTATAGCCCAGAAAGTTACACAAAAGGGGGGGGGTTACAGATAACAGAACTCTGACAAGCAGTTTACATTTTTTGCTGGCCCCAACATCAGAATTTATGAGGACCATTAGAGCCTCAGAGAGGGTCGTTGTCTGGCCAGGGAAGGCCAATATTTGTGAGGTGTCACTAAAGTTTCAGAGAGGGCTGCTATCTGGTCAGAGAGCCAGGCATGGGTGAGTTCAAGGCACGGGCAGGCATTCCAAGCAGGTTCAGAATTTGCAGTAATTTATAGTAAAGCCTAAATTAGCTTTTCATGGCTTTGTGGTAAGAGGGCTCCCAATTTAATAAAAGATCAGGTTGGGTTTATCAGTTCTATGAAATACAAAGATGAATAATCTAAGTTTCTTGATGAACTCAATCAAGACCCACAAGGGGTCATGACCTAAACAATGGAGATACTAAAGATAGTTTTAATCTTTCTTAAACATAGATGTACAAAAAAGAACACCTCTTCATTTACTGAGGAATTTTTTACATTTTTACATATTCCACGCTCCCATACAGTCAATGTTGTGAAAATGCACTTGCAAATAATGCATACAAGAAATCAGAACTCAAAAAAATTCTTTACACAATTTTTACCTCCAGTATTAGAAATGATACTAATGAAATACCCACCATAGCAAATTATTTTAAAATGCATTTAATTAAAAAAAACTAAAAAGAAAATCTGACATATGAAAAAAAACATATCACAAGAATAGACATTGGCAACTGCAAGAAGAGTCTATAAGATCTGACAATCTTTAGTTATATTTTGAAGCCTTACCTCATAATAAATAGCTTCTTTTTTCTTTTAGGGCACATGGTGTTCCTCAAAAAATTCATTCATGCTCATTTTCTAACTAGTACTGCTCTGTTTAAAAATTCTTCTACAATTAATTTATACATGAAAGGAAGTCCCTATTAAATTGTCCCATCCAGTGTGCTATGCTTCTGGATCTTCTGATTCTAGTCCACTCAAGAATCTCTCACTAATCTACACTGGAAATACTCTCACAGACACACCCAAAATAATGTTTTACTGGGTTTCCAACATTCATTCCATATATCATTATGCAGCTATCTCATATACAACTGTAAAAGCACCAACCCCTTTCCTACCTAGAATCAAATTTCTACTCTTATCATATAAATACCCCCCTACCCCCGTGTATCCACAATGGGAACTGTGGTTTTGGGAATTTCAACTTTCAGTATTTCGAAATTCAGAAACTTAACCTTTGGGGATTGCCATTTGGGGGACTTTAGATGTTCAGAACTGGTATCACTTAACTTAAGGGAGGAGACCTAAAGATAAACCAAACTCCAATAACATACTAATAAAAATGCTTATACAACAGTATGTTTGAACTATTGAATAGGAAAATAATAATTTAACAAAAGGGGAATGTTTTAATTTTTATAACTAGAATGTATACTTAGAATACTCAGGAAATTAGAAAAATTTAAATACAATAATTTAGCAAAATAGCAGAACATAAAACCAGTTCATAAAACCAGCACCGTTCCTCTTTTCTACAGTTTAGATGGTCACCTTCAAAGAATAACAATGAAAGCAACATAAGGTAGCTCAATAGTTATTATAGTTCTCTATGCTAAATGCAGTCTGCTAAGTACCTCACTAACAGAACCTTGGAAAACTCAAGTTCAGGTATGATAGCCATGTATTATGAGGCCTAAATTGTATAACAACCTATTTTTCAAAGCAGAGATGTTGAATACAAGGGTGGGAGTCTGCATGAAGAATATAAAGATGGACACAAATTACAAGAATTTTCCATATATATTTAATACAATTCAAGCAAAGGAGATACAATTAAACTGGAAGACATGAGGTTTTGGGTCACTGCACAGGTAGATATTATCACAAGAATAGTTCATCAGGATTTTCCATATTCCTTTGGCCCAATCCAAAACATAATTTTTATCAGTGCATATAATTATGAAGAATAACAAGTTTCATTGTGGTATATTCACACATGTATATTTATAATTGCCCTTTCTCATCCACTCTCCCTTCAATCTTCCCCCCATGATACCCTTTTTATTAATAGTCTCCCTTCTACTTTATCTTCTTTTTACCCCAAAGATAGCACCATTGAAGTGAATGTGTAGATTCTGCCACAGCCTCTCAAGTCACTGAGATTACAGGCATATGCTACAGTGTCCAGCTAATTTTTATATTCTTGATGCTAGCCATTCTGACTGGGGTAAGATGGAATCTTTTTTTTTTTTAGTTGTAGATAGTCACAATATCTTTATTTAATTATTTTTATGTATTTTTCTAAAGTCCTTTGGGATAACTCATAGAACTTGATAGATTTATGACGAAACTGTTACAAAAAATAGGAAATCCAAAGAATCCTAGGAAGTAAAATATAAAAGGAAAATTAACAGTGATGAAAGCAAATACATACTAGATTTTAAAACACGCTAGAACAGCCTCTTCCCAAAAACTTACCAAAAACAAACATTAATTAAAAAAAAAAACACAAAATCAAGAGAGAATATTAAAAAAGATAAATGTCAAGTGATAACTACCTATTTTTGGAAGGTAGAAAACAGATTCAGAAAAAGTCATTAAACTGGGCTTGGAGCAGGCTCAGTTTACCAGAAAGGCTGAAATAGAGGTGCAAGTTCAAGCATTGTGAGACACGTCTCAAAATAAAATGTAAAAAAGATTGGGCATGTAGCTCAGTGGGAGAACTCCCCTGGGTTTCAATTCTTAGAAATACAAAAGAAAAATTTTTTAAAAAAATATTTATTTCTTTAGTTTTTCAGGTGAACACAGTATCTTTATTTCACATTTATGTGGTGCTGAGAACTGAACCCAGTGCCTCACAAACTCTAGGCGAGTGCGCTACAAATTGAGCCACATCCCCAGCCCCAGAAAAATTTTTAAAAAGGTCACTAACTCAGCAGCTCAGAAATCCAAGGGAGTTCCTAAAAGAAGCTAGCATATTTTCTCCAAAGTGCCTTAAAAGCTTAGAAGTTAGAAATATGAAATTCATAGATGAATCATGTATTTACAAGACTTAAAACTTTTATATGAAAGGAGGTAAAGTAGTCTGATCTCCAAGGAACCTACCTCTCTACTCCTTGACATTAAAGGAATATTCAGAGACTTTCGTCTCTGAAGAAACTGAAAGGAACAAGCTCCAACTTAACAGAGTCAGGTATGATGTAGGACAAGAATGAGGCACCTCACCAAGAAATAAAAATAAAAGGTTTTTGAGGGTGAGACCTAGAACCTACTATCCACATAGGTTCCAATAATACCTATTAGCTAAACTCCTTCTCCCAAGGAAAGTAATTGGAAAATAATTTTTCTGGAAAAGTGAATAAATCCAAAGAGGGGGCACTTAAACATGACTAACGTCGAGGGCTCTCCTCACAAAAAGGGCAATTCACCTAAATAACACTGTCCAAGAGTGAAGGCTGGAACATCCTTCAGGGAAGATTCTGTGGCAGTCTACCAAAACTACAAATAGAGAGCTTTGGGTAACGCTCTTAGTGTCATGCTTTTAAAAATCTGTTCACTTACTGAACCCCTTAGACACTTGATAAAAGTTTCCATCCAATAAGAGAGACAAAAACAAAGATGATAAAACCCACAACAGAAACTACAGACACAGAAAAAAACTTCAAAAGAGCTCTGATACCCTTAAAGGAAAAATAGCTAACATGGCTGAGTGCTTTCTGTGTACCAGGGACTTTTCTAAGTGACGTACTGGTATTATTGCTCGTAATTTTCATACAGCTCTTTAAAAAAGTCTATTGTTACCTTCATTGCTGAAATTAGAGATAATATCACATACACAAAGCAAAAGGATGTTAAGAAATGTTTAAAGATCAAAACACTTAAATTGAAATGATGACAATCAAAACAGGAGGAGAAAACAAATCAAGATAAAATGAAGGATTCTCCTGAAAAATAGAACAAAGGCAAAGAAAATGAAAAACAGAAGGCAAATATTACAATAAATAAATAATCCTAATATCCAATTATAATCATTCCAGAAGGGGAGACCAGGGAAAATCAAAGAGGGGAATATCAAAGAAATAATGTTTAAAAGAATTCATAGAACTGAAGGACAGCCAGGATGGCAATTAACCAAGAATACAAGTAATAACAAATATCGGCAGGGATGTGGCGAGAAAGGTATACTCAAATATTGCTGGTGGGACTGCATATTGGTGCATGGAGATTTCTCAGAAAACTTGGAATAGAACCACCATTTGACCCAGTAATCCCACTCCTTGGCATATATCCCAAAGAACTTAAAATCAGCATGCTACAGTGATATGGCCACATCAGTGGTTACAGCAGCTCAATTCACAATAGCTATGCTATGGGACCAACCTACGTACCTTCAACAGGTGAATGGATAAAGAAATTGTGGTATAAATATACAATTATTCAACCATAAAGGAGTATGAAATTATGGCATTTGTCGGTATGTGGATGGAACTGAAGACTATCATGCTAAGTGAAATGAGCCAATCCCTAAAAACCAAAGACTGAATGTTCTCTGCTCTATGGGTGCTAACACACAATAGGGTGTGGGGGAAACAACAGAAGTTCATTGGATTAGGCAAAGGGGAATGAAAGGAAGGGAGGGAGGGGAATAGAATAAAATTAATTGGACATACTCAAAATTAATTGGACATATATTTCATATATGTATAATATGTCAAAATACATTTTACTGACATATATAACTAAAAAGAAAATAAATTAAAACAAAAGAACTGAAAGAAAAAAATATACAACTATATAACACAATAAGTGAAAATTTTTATATATATATTATCGTGAAACGTTAGATCAGAGACAAAAAGCTTCTAAAAGAGAAAAAATAAGACAAATATAAAGTCAAGAATCAGAATAATATTGAAACTGCCAAAAAAAAATCAAGCAATGTATTTAGATTATATTCAACCTAAAATTCCATCAACTAATCATTTTGATATAGATTTCCAAATCTTATGTCCCAAATATCTTTTCTCAAGAGACTAACAATATTACTAAAATGAAGGGATGGGACTGGTTCAGTGGCAGAGAACTTGCCTTGCACGCGGGAGTCAGTGGCTTCGAGAGCTGTTTGCGGGTCTTTTTTGGGCGTGTGTGTGCCTGCGCGCTTCTCTCTCTCTCTCTCTCTCTCTCTCTCTCTCTCTCTCTCTCTCTCTCTGCTATTCTGCTTCCTCAGCAAGCCTCTCCCTCCCCCTCCACTCGGGTTTTCTTTCTTCTTGTCCTTATTCCTCATTGTCGCCTTCTTTTTTTTTTTTTAAAGAGAGAGTGAGAGAGGAGAGAGAGAGAGAGAGAGAGAGAGAATTTTAAATATTTATTTTTTAGTTCTCCGCGGACACAACATCTTTGTTGGTATGTGATGCTGAGGATCGAACCCGGGCCACACGCATGCCAGGTGAGCGCGCTACCGCTTGAGCCACATCCCCAGCCCTGTCGCCTTCTTTTTTTAAATGAGACTTAATTAGCATCGAGTTCCTCCTCCCAGCCCTGCCCTCCCCCACCCCCTCCCTCCCCCTCCCCTTTCCTCCCCCTCCCTCCCCTTCCCCCTCCTTCTCCCTTCCCCCTCCCTCCCTCTCGCCCTCCCTTTCCTCCCTCACCCCACCCTCTCCCTTCCCCTCCACTCCCTCCTTCCCCTCCCTCCCACTTCCCCCTCCCCTCCCTCCCCTTCCCCCTCCTTCCCCCTTCCCCCTCCTTCTCTCTCCCCCTCCCTTTCCTCCCTCACTCCTCCCCCTCTCCTCTCTCCTTCTCCCTTCCCCCTCCCCCTCCCCCTCCCCCTCCCTCCCCCTCCC